>NC_084642.1:8019945-8332132 GCF_019802595.1 Syngnathoides biaculeatus
AAAGCAATATTACTTATAAAATTATGTTACGACACATTTTAACAGCTGCACCCAACAAATAAAAAAAGAAAATCCCCTCTCCTTTCCCATTCTCTTGATGATTTAAATCTCTGGATCAACACTGCCACCAAGTGGTCAAAAAGATTAGTTTTCTTGAAAGGGGAGACCTTCTGAAACAGGCGCTCTATAGAAACTCATTTCAACAATTAAGGCGCATGTATGCTAGTATCCTCTTGGTCCTCACTAATAAGACAGTTAAGGTCAACAATAGATCAATTGTTTGAGTAATGTTATTCATCCCACAACAACAGACACTTATGGCCCAGTAGTACTACCTTAAGATGGACATCAAAATCACTGAATAAATGCTCAAATGGCTTACCAAACACCATTAGAATAAAATTAATCACGACCGATGGGTGAAGCGACAATCAAAAGTAGGACATTTGTGAAAATTAAGAAATCTGCATGCTAATAAGACGTTACAAGTGAGAAAAACACCACTAATTGACAACAGCACTACTGGTAGGTGGCTAATATTTGACTACTTAACATTCATATCAAAGAGCAGCTATGCTTCAATAGTAACGTAGTCGTCGAACTAGTGTGCAGAAATGTCATACAGTACAAGGCAATAATAGAAACAAACTAGCTAAAATTTAAATTGTCTTACTCGTGAGGGGGAAAAAAAGCATACGGGTTCATTGAGGTTAAAATGGACAATGGGGGGGGGAAGCATGCTACTAGTACTGCATCACGAGTGTATTGTTAGAACACAGATGTCAACTTGTTACATCTACTCGTATATCAAAGTTCTCTTGTCTTACAGGTGTGGCGAAATATGCATATAGGAGTGCAAAGCAGTAGTGACAAAATGTTCCTGGTAATACACAATTGTTCTACTTGTGGAAAATGTATTACTTGTGTGGACATATACTACACAGGCACAAGGACCCTAAGATGGCTGGGTATGGAATAAATGCTCAAGCGTGTAAATAGGTGCGGCCTCGGTTTAACGGACCAAAAACCGACTGACTGTGGATTTAACCAACAGAATGGTATGCACATTATAAAACTAATAGTTAACATCTAGGGCTTCACGAGCAGTACTAGTAGACTACAAATGTTAAGTAGTGCACAGTTCTGCCTCACTTGCAAGTTGTACTTGTCCTTTTGGTCTGCCAAAGTTGTTCTACTAGCTAGCAGAAATGTTATACAGACAATAGTTTACAAAACGTTACTAGTAAGACATTCGCTCAACAAAAGTGCGCTGAATTCTTCTAATTAATGAGGATAAAATGCCTAATAGTCCGCACCCCTTCAGATGGATAAAGGATTATGAATAAATGTTGAGATTTGAAGCATCTTCACGGAATACCTGCAAGTTTAGGAGCCATAGGGTCCTCTGAAACATGGACAGGGCCTTCCTTAACCTCAACAGGTTTCTCCTCAGGTGTCTCTGGTGTCGGGAGAGGAGGGGCAACAACTTCCACAGCGTTCTTAACCTCCACAAAGGCCGGCGGACTGCCAGGAAGTGGCTTAGAGTTGTGGAAGAGGCTAGCCCAAGATTTGGGAGGGTTAGGAGCAGGAGCCGCCGCAACTGCGGGCGAATGGGAAGACTCCGTCGCTGTCGTTTGGGCAACGCACTCCGCAGAGACCTGCTGGGTCAAATCGCCACGGTCTTCTTTCTGTTCATCTGTGCTAACGGGAGTGTCAGACTCTGCCAACCCATTACTCTCAGCCACTTCCACTCCCTGTGGTTCAGTAGTCGTAGCAGCACAGGCGGAAAGAGGTGACTTGGAGCGGGGGCTCTGTGAACTATCTGAAAGTTCAGGGCTCTGGTGAGCCGAATGATCTGGCTGCTCATCTGCAGTCCTTGATCCCGCCGTCATGCATCTGCTTTGACATGAGGAAAAAGAGGCGGAATTTGCATTATTGCCATCCGATAAAGAGGCGGCCCCACTTTTTAAGTCCGATGAGAAGTCATCAGGAATATCGCAAGTCCTCTGATTGGTGGTGGGTGTGGCAGTCGGAGCAGTTGTTGCCACAGAGGCAACACTTGTTGAAGAAAGGCTGGTCCCCGATGAGGTCTTCCAGTCCAAGTCCTCGGCAATGTGTTGCGAGGCACAGGATGCGTGTCCATTCACGAGTGCTGTCACGGGCGTTCCATCTGCAGTGCCGCTGTTGCCGCCGGTGGATGGGTCCAGGTAGTTGTAGTACCCCGGGGGCCGCTTTTTCTTTTTCTTCCTTTCTCGCTGTCCCAGGCTGCCGGGCAGTCCGTCCATGTCCTGGGACACCTGGTGATTGTCCACGGCCGAGGCCTCCGAATCGGCCCCGTCCTTGGAGTTGAAGTGGCCTCCACCAGAGGAGTCACCCGCCGGAGTCGTCGCCGACTGTTGTGTCTTTTGGGCTGGCTGGCAGCCCAGGATGAATTCGGGGGCCTGTGGGTTCAGGGTGCTCGACACCTTATACAAGGAGTCGTTCACACCGCCGACTGGTTTGGAGTCCATCACCTCGTCAACACCAAACTTAATGCGCTGATAGTCATCTCCTGCAAATACCATTATGCAGACATATGAAATCAATTAGGCACATCTGTCGCGATGAGTTGAGCAACTAAACTGGGGCTTCAAATACAGCAGCGAGCCCACGGATATACACAAAAGACCCTCATTTTTGCAAGATAGCACAGATGCTGGGGCATCTAAATAAATTACAATATTGTAGAAAATTTGTCACTATTCAATTCAGAAAAATGATTGAAAGTTAAAATATATTTTACATTAATTTATATTATACAATTTAATATTTTTATGAGACCACAAAGCCAACAATATCCTCAAATTGTCTTAAAAAAATCTGAATACTGCTACCCTAGTAACATAATTACAAAGTAACTTTAAGCTTAGTCATATTTAAAATGTTTTTTGAAAATCCAGATGTGCTTTTTTAATTCCCACACGCTGAATGAATCAAGCAAAATTGTACTCTTGCAGAATTTGCTTTGTTTTAATAGTTTGCCAAAAATAAAAAAAACAATGACTGAAAATTATTCAACTATCCTAATTCAGGCTAACAATTACCTTAAAAAAAAAGTTTTAGTACAACGGTGCCTTGACTTGTGAGCTTGTTTTCCTTTTGGTGGCCACCAGGGGGAGTGCATCGCAGACAGAGACACTGTCACCGCTGTTTAATAAGCTGCTGTAAAATTTGCTGCCTCCCCCCAAATAAAGAATATTCCTTTGAGAATTATTATACTGCCTACATGTGCTGCTACAAAATTCATATATCCTGCTTAAAGTTTTACAACTGTGACTGCCGATGCGATTTATTTGTCCATCTATGATGTGTTCCGTTGTCTGTTAGCATTAAGGTAGCAGACATTCCCCAAATGCAAAATTATGCGGTCATCCTAAATATACAACTTCTGTGAACGTTTGTTTGACAGTAAACTGGGAGTAGCATTAAACCACTTGAAGCCCATTTTTTGTTCTTTATTTGCCAAACCGATGCTTGCTGTGAAGTAAGTTGTTTACAATGCCGTATTGTAACGCTTGTATAAAAGTATAAAAATTGGCTGGGTGACAACTCATGCCAGATGACAAAAGGAAAGGCACCAATGTCCAAATATTTTCCTGCTTAATGGATATAATATACAATCATTTAAATCAAACCACTGTAATGAACACGAACTGAACTTTTATTAACAATATTCAAACTAATTGTAAATACAACTGCACTGTAAATTTTTTTTCCACCAGAAAAAAAGATTGTCTGGAAGGTTAAAAAGTATTTCAAAAATTATTTTTTTAGAGCCTGAATATTTAGTACAACTATGACAGCAGGTTGATAAATAAATGAGGATGTGCTTTGTATACACTCAATTAAAACCTACCTTGTATTTCTTTTTTTCAGCCAAACAAGTCAACAAATCAAAATTTTTGTAGTTATAAATGTATTGCATGGCTTCTGTGTAAATGTGATGCGCAAAATGAAAAAGTGAACAAACAGGAAATATTAGTGCGTGCAAATTAGGAAAATGGCTTCACTGTAATAACTAAGACAACTGGTAACGCAAAGTACACATAGCAGTGTCCTTCAATGGTCAACAGGGTCTGAAGGACTGCTCTGCTAAGTGGGGGGGGGGGAAACGAAAAAAAAAAATTCAGTTAGTAGGAATAAAATTCCACGCCGTAAATGTAGAGTTAAACCTTAAAAAAAAAAAAAAAAAAAAAAGTCAAGTCAATTTGTGAGATTCACTTCTTCCCGAACAAATGGAAAATCACCTTGGGCTGTTGCAGAGGTGAAATGCATTATTATGCAAGAGAAAAATAGGATTGTGAGCATGCAAAGCTCTACAGGTTTGACCAACAGGCAAGAGAAAGAAAACAGGCACAAGGTTTAGGAAGCCACCAGTTATGAAGGCTGGGTTTGTTTTAAGTTTGACAGCAAAACGCACAACAGCGAGTCAAGCCACAGTGTGTCGGGCTCCTCCACTCACCGCAACCCTGCAGTCCCATTGACGCCATTATATATGGTACGGCAGGAGTGCAGTAACCTCCTAAATAGTCAATACAAATCAAGTTAAAGCAAATGTCATGTGCATATGCTGCTTTTTCTTTTGTGGCTTTTAGTGACTTCCATTTATGGTTGCTTTTCACGTTTCCTTAAAATGATGAAAAGATATTTGCACTGATATCGTTTATTGCTAATACATTTTTTGTACAAATGCATGCTAAAAATGTAATGCCCCCCCCCCCCTTTCCCAACCTGGTGACACCAGCTCAGCCTGGATATATAAATAGTATTGCAATTTTAAAAGCCTGCTTTGATATACAGTGTGATAGTCTCTTAAATTACAGTGCGCAACTTAAAATGAAAAGTAATCCCAATGCAAGAACAAGTGTCTGAAATTTGTTGTTTCGATTCACCTGTGGTTGTATTATTCTGGATAACACATTCTCTAAAACTATGTTTTGCTTGTTTATTTTCACAACACTATATCAATATGTAGGAGTCTTTTGTAGGATAAAATGCCATGAGAAGAAAACAATTTTGTAAGGAAACAAATCACCTGGGGTTTACTCATTTATGTTGAACACTATAGATGTCTCAATTCTATTGGGGAAAAAAAAAAAAAAAAAAAGCAAAATGCAACTTAAATTCACATACCAGAAGGTTGACTGACACATGGCACTTTGTCGTTGAACGGTGGAAGCTGTAAAGGGAGAAAAGCCCACATAAGCGCCATTACAAACAGAAGACAAAGAATAATTTATGGTTGCGCGGCAGATTCCCCGATTCTCAAACCACTGTCAGGTGTGCCAAAATTATCATGCATTTGCCGTACAATAAATACACCAATCCTTGGCTTATCGGGTTACCTTTCCGACCACCTATGTGCCAAGATTGGGACTTGGCCTGTTTACGGACATCTGAACCAGCAAATTAGAGTCTGGTGATGATAGGCTTAACCGTTAGCCACTCTGTTGACTGTTGGTAACTAAGAATCAGTTTGGACGTGTGTTAATCTGTGCTTGTGTTACCTCGGTTCAATAAATAAGCAATTAAAAGTGCACTGGCGACTGAGTTTATTGTCAAACACCGCTGGAGAGATTATAATTTGCTCTAAAAAGCAGTATGAGTCTACAGTAAATTTGCAAATGTTTACTTTCACCAGACGCACACTTGTGTAACTCAAACTTTGCAATAAAATTTCAAGCTTCTTTTACAGTGGCTGCAAAAAGTATGTGAACTCTTTATAAATTCTGTATAAAATAGTCTTTAAATGTAATCTGATCATCTAAATCACGAGCATAAAGAATGTTTCCTTAAATGAATGCCACACAATCAAGATTTCATTACACCTGCAACAGCGATTCAACTATTGATAATTTAAAAAAAAGTGCTGTAAAGTATTTCACTCTTGATTCAATGTGATGCACGATTATTAGGTCAGTAACCAGCTGTGTTGCGTAATGTCACTCGCGCAACGCACGGTGCCGTAAAATGCCATTGAATGGCGGCGTGTGGTTCAAGCTTGTGTACACGCAGTGGATAGAGCGGCGCCAGCAAGAGCCAGACACGTCTTTCGGGTCTGCTGTGTGCACCTCGCCTGCCGTGAGCTGTCCAACGATCACTACAGTGATAAGATCAAACAGATTCCATTACATACCTAATAATTGTTTGCGTGGTATTAGGTTAAGGAAACAGCTCAACTTGTGATTTACATGAATAGAAAACTTTTAAATCAATTCATGCATGAATTAAATAAATTAGAAACAGTTACAACACGTTTTCCTCCCGCTGGACCAAGTCTGAAATGACTTTGGCCATTATCTTTCATGCACTCTTTTCCACTGTCTTAAGTTTACTGTTTTGCACTAATGATAGTCCAAGTAGGAAAATAACCACCACAAAAAAAAAGCAAAACACACGACATACATTTAGATATGGAGAGTATACAAATCTGCTATGTACGATAGCCACAAACAGGGAAGTGTGCTGTAGCGAGGAATGAATGTAATGCTTATTTGCTAATCCATTTATGCCAGGAATGCCTCTTGCTTGGCAGACCAATTAAATGCTCTTCCACTCGATGGGAGAAGGTCCAATTAATCTGGGTATCCACCTGTTGTCATTCATATAAACCAACATTTGATTTGCGTTCGATTCATATAAACTGAGGAAGGTGGGTAAATTGAAACAAAATGTACTTTTTTGTTACATTTTTGCTCAGTTGCATGAAATGTATTAAAAGTGTGCGCGCCTTGGCCCAATTGAAGATGGCACACTTGGGAGACAAATCAGAGGACATTTCCTCCTACCTCAAGTACAGCTAACACTAAATTTGATCTTGCAAATACATGTGAAATCCAAGTGGAATTCATTGTGTGTGTATTGTCATGCATTTATGTTTTTATTTTATATCCAGATTTAGAGCTGCATTGCACAGCTGCTACAAGGCAATGGTACATAAAACATTTCGTCATAACAACAACAACAAAAAAATTCAGAAATAATGTTGAGTTCCTTACCTCTACATAACATCGTGGAGTCACAAAGAACTGATTGATCTCATCTGGACTGAATTCCCCAAAGATATACTGAAGAAAGACAACACAAACATGAGCTTGGTGGGTAGGTAATAAATACTTGACGTGTATATGTTATGAGCTGCTGTATTCAAAGAGACAATGCTTTGGAAAAGAGGTCAAATAAATAAGCACAGTCGAGGACGTTGAGGAAATTATTTTAAATTATTTTTGTGCCATGAGAAAATGTAACAGAAAATGTTACTTTTGACAGGTTCCAGGGGGTGCTCAGTTTATGACAAGAACCCTAATTTGTAACTTAAGTACGAATCAACAACTAACCTCCCTTAACTGGTTTAATTATGCGATCTGTAGACTGTAGCAAGATTATCCGGTTTATTTTGTTATCCATGGATCTTTCCACATGGCGTTGCCGCGTGTTTGTGTTGGGTCATTCTGCCTACCTCCCAGTCAGAAAACATTTATGTCAGGTCCATTACAGAGTCTTAAGCGGTCAGAATGGTAAGAATGGGTGTTTAAATTAAGATTGCTCCTCTGTTTTTAACTTGGCGGAACAGTTGTTCAGTTGGAAAGCTTTGGCCTCACAGTTCTGAGGTCCTGGGTTTGAGCACGGACCCGCCCGTGTGGAGTTTGCATGTTCTCGTCATGCTCGCGTCGGCTTTCTCCGGGCACTCTCGTTTCCTCTCACATCCCAATAACATGCAACATTAATTGGACACTCTAAATTGCCCCTAGGTGTGATTGTGAGTGCAGCTGTTTGTCTCCATGTGCCCTGCGATTGGCTGGCAACCAGTTCAGGGTGTACCCTACCTCATGCCTGGTGACAGCTGGGATATTCTCCAGCACTCCCCGCTACCCTTGTGAAGATAAGCAGCTAAGAAAATGGATGGCTCTCTTTTTAGGGAGAACACTACACTGGACTATAAGGACTGACTGCATGAGGTCATTTTGCCTAAATAAAAAATAGCTGGCTTCAACGTTTTCCCTCTGGCAGAGAAACTTGTCAATGAAATGGCAAGGATGCATGTATACCCCACCCCCCGATCCTCCTCACCCCACCAGACAGAGTATTTTCAGGGGCGGGTCAACAAGGCAACCCTGGGCCCCACCACCTCGTCTACCAGTGAAAAAGCGGGTTTATCCGGAGAGCAAAGACTTTCGCCAGCCTGCTCCAAGGCGCAAAATAGAATGTGAACCCGCTTATTTCCAGCCTTATTGTATACAACACTGTATACATACAGTAAATGGGTCCATCCATCCATTTTCTTAGCCGCTTATCCTTACAAGGGTCGCGGAGAGTGGTGGAGTCTATCCCAGCAGTCAATGGGCAGGAGGCGGGGTACACCCTGAAGTGGTTGCCAGCCAATTGAAGGGCTCAGAGAGCCAAACAGCCGCACTCAGAATCACACCTACGGGAAATTTAGAGTGTCCAATTAATGTTGCATGCAGGGATGTGGGAGGAAACCAGAGCGCCCGGAGAAAACCCACGCAGGCACAGGGAGAACATGTAAACTCCACACAGGCGGGGCCGGGATCGAACCGGGGTCCTCAGAACTGTGTGGCCAATGCTTTACTGGCTGAACCACCGTGCCGCCTAAATGAGTTTATGTGAATGTAAAAAAATAGAAACGTGTGACACTAATGGCATCTGTGTCAACCAATCACCGTTTGCCAACACAGCCCGCCCCCTCAAGACTTACTGGACGTCTTGAGATGACCCTGCAAGACAGGCGGAACCAAATACACCTCGGGTAGTTTATGACCGGTGGAAATTGAACCACCGGGACAGATGAAGTTCCTGTAAAGGTTACTGCATTGGAAAAGGGGCTATTTACACTGTAACAGGATGGATCAATGAACGTGAGGAAAGATCAGAACCAACCCTTTCTCCAATTTGAGGCGGGAAAAACCCTAAGGCCAAACCAAAAAACAAAAAAAATCTGGTTCCGATTTAAGAACGAGATTGGTAGGTAGTTTTTTTTTTTTTTATTGTAAATAAAACATTTATACTCCATCTCCAGCAGATGGTGCCGCCATCAGTTCTCATTGCTTCAGACTCTCTTGTGCATTTTAGCCAAATTCATGAAAGCTTAGTCTAAAAAAACATGAAACTGTCAAAAATCGGACATGGCAAAACAAGAAAACATAACTTGGCTTGACATGGTTAAGTAATGCTCTGACACAGGACTACTGATCTTTAAAAAAAAAAATAAATAAAAAAGAGAGAGACTGGATAGCTCATTGGCCAACAAAACTGAAGTCGCCAAAAGCAGATATCCGCCATGTTGATACTCCCAAAACAACCATGCCGACCTGTGCATTAATCGGCAGTTTCGTGGCTGTGAGAAAATATTGCCAGAGCTAAATTAGGAATATTTACTTTGACACTGTTAAAGTTTGTTTGTAAAGGGTTTTTTAATTTTCTGATTAGCTTAATTCACTCCAACAAAGTTTTATTTACGGTTGTTGTTCACTCTTCACACACTGCTTCACCTTTACAGGCCGACGGTGTTTCACAGAAAAGCGATGTAAATATTTTCCCAAACTTCTGTGGATGAGCATGAAAACAGATTTTTTATGCCTTTTATAATACAGAACTCTGCAAATTGAATTACATGTTCAAATGCGAGGAAACAAGTTTAAATTTTCTGTCCGAAATAGAACGTCACCGAGAATACAAATGAACAATGCCTTTAGCATGTATTTTCCCATTGAGAGTCCTTATTTCCAAAAATATAACTAACTGATTGACTTAAAATTTAATGTTTTTATGTCAAAAAAATGCTTAGGTTTTTGCTATGTTTTGATGATAGTTCTTCAAAGCGTATTTTGGGAAAAGTTAACATGTCACGGAAATCGGGCCCTAGGGAATATGCAAGGTTTCTTGCTAGTCACGGTGTTGTATGTTTTCCTTTGCACTTAGCCTTTTTTGGCTTACCAAGTCAAATTAAAAATTCTTCATGTTACCAGAATTGAAAAAATGTCAAGCTCACATGACCAGTTTTAATTCTACATGCCAAACTTTGTGGAAAAACCGCGCCATAACCCAACCTGTAAGACATGTCCGGCACACGTTTTGGGAGTACCAAGATGGCGGCCAACTGGCTTCAACCAATTGACACACCGCTAGATACGTATGCCCTATGCAGCCTATTTTTTTTTTTTTTTTATCAGTACACAGGACGAGGCAGTTACGTTAGCTGATGCTTGTGAACACACATGCATATATAGGCAACGATCTGGCAACAAGTGGCATGAAAACCAAGGCTTAAATACACAACGTAATCAGCACGCTCATGGAAGTGGCACATGGCCATGCCGTCGCCTGGGTGGGGCTCGCGTGGCAGTGGAGAACCACGCCTTGACATATTTAATCCGTGGTATAAAAATGTTAGTCTCGGTGGGAGTTTGTAGGGTCAGGTTTGGGAAATCTGAACCACAAACTTTATGACAAATAAGAAATTACCAATCCTATGGATGGTACAGAGCCCTGGTATTAAACTGGTCCTGCGCCTAAATTAATTCAGACCGGAAATGGACGTTCCCTAGATCAGTGGTCCCTACCCCCCCGGGCCAGGATCAATTGGTACCGGGCCGCCAAAGAAATAATCAATTAGTTCCATTGTATTCATTATCCAAGTCTGAACAATCTTTAATTTTGAAAAATGACCAGATTCTCTTGGTTAAATCTCGGGAACTTCAGTTCCAAAATTTACCCCCACAACCTAGCACAATGTGTAAAAAAACTTCTCTATGGAAAGTTTATTTTCAAAAGGAGAAAAGGCTCAGTGAAGAGACAAAAGAGGACTCGACAACCTCCAAGAAAATAGTTGTTAACATCAAAGCACACACCCTTAACTCGCGACTTTTTGAGGAGCAACAACAAACAACGGAAACAACTGGAGATAATCAACACGTTTCGGGTGTCATTGTCTCCCATTACCCGCATATGGGACCATCTCAGAGAAACAAGCTCTGGTGTAAGCGTTATGATAAAATTAAAGTTAAAATCCTCATGTACTTTAAATTCATTTTCATGGCGTATCTATCTTATTTTGAAGGCATGTTTAAACTTTATTATAGCGACCAGTCAGAGTGTGGTGGTCGCAAACAGAGTGAAATGAGGCGGAGGGGAGAGGAGATAGTTGAAACTGACCTATTTATTTAATCTGTTGAAAAATTGAGTGTTTAATAATTTTTTTTTTTTTTAAATAGAACTGTTGCGTAGATATGTATAGATAAAAGTAATGTGGAATTGCTGGTTCTTGTTTATTTTTCCATGTGTATTTTTGCTTATTTTCATTATTATTTATGATCATGTTTATTATATTTGATTTTACTCCCTCCCCCCACGCAAAAAAAAAATGTAAAGCATTGACCGCGTCGCGGTGATAAAAAGGTTGGGGGCCAGTGCCCTAGATATTCAAATTTTTCAGCACATACCTTTGAATTAATTCATTCCACTGCAACTGACGCAGTTGTTTTGAACGTATACCATTTCAAAGTTCACGTAAATGTGCAACCAAGGTCTTCACGCGCGCAGGCAAAGCGCAAAGATGACACGGGCTCATCAGCCGCCCCATTGGTTCAATCGTCACTCTAAAACAAACAGCAGAGCGGGGAGGCCGACAGAAAAAGAAAGTGCAAGTCGAGCATATAGAACTCTTTGCAAACGAGGCCCCGCATTGCTGAAATTGCACTCAGACAAACGACAAACGGGCTGCCATAATCCGATGGCTTCGGGCAGCTAATACAATGACAACGGAGTGAATGTCGCGTTGCTTTCCTCTGTAGGCGTGCCACGCGTACCTCGCTAAGCTGCCTCTGCTCCTGCCTTCCACTGAGGATTACAGCAAATTAGCCATCTGCATCATTTTACCACTTCAGCCGGGACAACACAGAGCAGGATCACGCATCCGAGAGCAGTTACCATATAGTATCACAACATTTCAAGTAATCTCCTTGTGGAGTTTGAGGTTCATCAAGCACTGAGTAATATATTCTTCAGAAATTGCTATTTGTGACAATGGGTGCACACCTGCCGAGTGGAGGGAAAGCGCCAGTACTAATGTGCACACAGCTAATGTGATAATCACAACACAAACACCATTGCTAAGAAGATAAAACACTGGGATCCTGTAGTCATGCTCAAAAATTAGTCTGATACAATGACCAATCCCACTTCACCATCTTGACCAATAGCTCCACTGGGGGGGAACCGTTTCCGCTCTGTGGATACAAGTCCAATATGAATGACACTCTCGCTCGGCTCCGAAATACGCTGCGCAAAATGGGCGATGAGCTCTGCTGAGCCGAAGACCAAGGGCGCTGACTCGACAGGCCGTCTGGCAAGTGCCGACGTTCTCGGGCGCAGTCGCGAGCCCAAAACGAAGCAGCAGCGGACTGCGCGCTGCGGGTTGGCACACCGAGTCAAGAGGAGTAAGCGATAAAGTATCAATTCTATTGCTGTCAAAGACCCAGCTTCACATTTCTTTTCATTCTCTTTTATCTGGGAGTTAACCCACCGATAAAATGGTGTCCATATCCTTACTTGTATCTCCTAACAGACTTTGTTCTGCTTTGTCTTTTATCTACGTTACCCCTCAGCCCCATAAATGGGCACATTAAAAAAGCGAGAGCGCGCACAATTAATATGCTCGACGCCATAGTTTGACAGCAGCCACCGCCGTAATAAGCAATATCACTTCCCTCACTATTTCCAGCCTTGTAAATTAAAGTCATTTTGGCAAAAAGACTGCAAGTCAAAAATTTTTGACAACGGTCCAAAAAGGTGTGCCTAAAGCCAAGTGATTGTGCAGATCCCATTTGATGAACCTGAACCTTGTTTAACCAACCCCAACTGTAGCGTTAATAACTGGAATTACTATATTTGATATCTAGATTAGGAACTAACACTGGCGAGCGCCCTCAGAGTGCTGGGGGAGTTGGGGTGGGGGTTACAGAAAGTTGGGACAGTCTGACATCTGAAAGGAGGATTCAGAACAAGTTTCTGTCCAGCGTAGAGAATCCACAACATCCACATTTCCAAGCAGAAGGTTCAGTGACGGGCTGCTGCACTGACACAGGAAATCCTTCCTCCCCATGTCATGCGGCTTTCTAATTCCACCCCGAGAGGGAAACGCTAATCTCACATTCCCTCGACTCTACTGTCAACATTTTGGACACTGACCTCCGTGAACCTTATTCTAAACCTTCATTTCACACTGGCAATAAAGCTCCAATTTAATTTTATCAAACAAAACACATTAGCATCTTTGTAGAAATGTCAAAACAATCAGGACTAGGTACTTCAAAGAACTTGAAAATCCTCTGTAGTATACAAATGCACAAAATAACCGACTGGTTCAGCGCGACCTGCCCATACTGCTCTTCTCACAAATAATGCTCCATTTGTGCAGTTTAAGGAAACGTTTTAGGGCAAGTGACAGCTTTTGAAACACTGTGGCAGTTTTGGTGCGTAGACAATGGAGAACCTGTCAGAATTTTGGCCGGCGTACAACCTTATTGGCGGATATTTTGCAACTGAAACTTGTTAGCCAATTGAAGAAAGCATTCACCAAGTAGCAGACAAACAAAAATTGTTGGGATACGTTGAAAAATAATCTAGTTTATCTGTTTTATTGTAATTTCACATCTTGACTAGACTTTCTTTGGTCAAAAAGACAAGAAACATTAATTTCTCCAGAACTGTTCACCCAAATTCACATTTTGCTGGATTGTACTTGGGTTGGAGTGGCCATTCCAACCACACCGTCACATGTGTCACATTGCTAAATAAATTATAGCTGGAACTTTTGACTCCTGTGTCAGGAAATTTTATATAAATTATGCTCATTACTTCACACTTGCACATTTCAAAATAAAACTCTGGGAGTGAAAATATGTTTCAAGATCCCTTGTAATAAAGGGGAGCTTCACTGCTCAACTCCCACTATGAGAGGCAAAAACGCCCAATGGGGGGGTGGGATTATGGACTCGTCCTATCCGCGGTTTAACTCTTGCAAATCAGGAACACGATGTCAGTTTGAACGCACGCTGCAAGTGGACCTTGTTTCAAGTTAACCGTTGCCCCGCGTAACCCGAATAAAGTTCACCGTTGCAAACGCGTCTGCTTCAAACAAACCACCACCCCCTCCCCTTCATTCCACTTCCACAGCAATGACCCCCCCCCCCTTTTGCTTAAATATAAAACAGAAAGTGAAGTACGTCGTTCGAATCACGAAGGCCAAATTGTACTGTCGGCATTCAAACGCAAAAAAGGGGGAGGACGTTAAACCTCGCCTGTGATGCACTAAAAACCAACAGAAAAGTGCGTTAGTATCGAAGCAATGTAGAAAAAAAAAAACTTTCCTTTTACAACACTGTTATGAGAAAGTGTGTTCTAGAAAGCAGCGGTCGGTAACGCGCATACTGGGAGGGAAGGCCCCTCGCCAGAGCAGGTGGGCCAGGCGAACACGCAGCACTTTTCGGTGTCCATTCGGAACGACACACGCTGGGCACGAGCGTAGCCTCGCCGTCCAAAGTGTCAAAGCGAGTGGGTAAAAAGAGCTTTTAAAAAGACATTCCACTGAGCCTTGAGACTTTCGTTTCCAGTCAAGGGAACGTGGGGCCTGTAAGCTAACCACGCTTGCTGCTGCTGATTCAATGAGGCTTAGTGGGGGCATTAGCAAGCACTTTTCGACACTTTCAATGACAAGAGTTGCCAAATTCAATTTCTCCGCCACATCAGTACCTCCAGGTTGTACCTTTAACTCGCCTCTAGTGGAAAGAAACGTGTTTGTTTGACTTTTAAGCGGCTGTGGCGCGCAAAAGGGCCGTTAAAGCAAGTTGCAGTTTATGCTAGCTAGCTAACTACCTGGTTGCCGTGAGAAGCCATGCTCCCTCCCGGTGAGATTTGCTCTCCTCCTCGGACAAGGCGAAAACTCTCCCCCGGGGGAGACGTCGAAAGCTCAGCGGTGGCCGCCTCGACGGGTTCGCTACTTGGAGGTCGATGTCATGTCCGTCGCATTGCGATGTCTCCGATCCACGGAAAAGCCGTTGAGCAACCTCATGCCGTTCGACTCGCCGTCAGCGCCATTTCTAGCCAGCGTCTTCTTCGCTTGCTAGGCGGCGAGGAGACGTTGGTCCATCCGCACATACTTCCGGTGGCCACCTTGTCTTTCACAATAAAAGCGCACAGCCGCGCATCACCGTGGGACTAATCTCGACCCCGCCTGTGTGGAGTTTGCATGTTCTCCCCGTGCTTGCGTGGGTTGATTGGAGACTCTAAAATTATCCTTAGATGTGATTGTGACGGTTGTCTGTCTCCATGTGGCCTGCGATTGGCTGGCAACCAGTTCAAGGTGCACCCTGCAGCTGGGATAGGTGACCCTCGTGAGGATGAGCGTCTCAGAAAATGGATGGATGGATGGATACATGTATAAATATCCATACACCTGTGTGTGCTCCCAACCTAAATTGAGGAAAGGTACTGTACTTAAAACCTTAATTACAACTGAACCATACTTTAAAAATGTACTTTACTTGAACAGTAAAAAAAACCTAGTGTTTGAAGTGAAATATAAAATAAATCCTGTACTTGACGCATTGCTACAAACTTCGATATTCATTATTAACTTTGAAAAAAAATATATATATATTTTGAAATACTGATGACTAAATTTTCCCCATGATCTAATAAAGTGACAAGCACTATCCACGGCCATATCGTGTAGTTTCTTTAGTTGGTTCGTTACTTGTTTAGTATCGTCCAAGTGATTACTTTGAAGGCATTTACAACTCGGAAGCGGAAGCACTAAAATTTCATCTTATAAAAGCAAACTTTACACAGATTCTTGACCATGTGCACCCTACTTGCTATACTTAATCCTACTAATTTCTGATTTAATGACTCCAAATGCGTCCATGAGCTTTTTTTTTTTAACCGTTTTAGCACGTAAACTGTTTCGAAAGTGAACGACAGCGCCCTTTGCCCTATCACATTTGTTCGATCCTCACTCTGGTGCACAACACATTACAAAAGTATTTCGATTTTAATATTAAAAAGGCCCTTTTTATACTTACGCACAACAGAAATTGAGTGATTTCAAACCGTTTTTTTTTATTTATATTTGTGCGTACAAAGATAGTTGCAAATCACAGGTGGGCGTGGCGCAGCACAGGTGAGCCGTCCGATGCGGAAGTAAGCTACGCGTTTTAGTGTTTTGTTTGGTATAAACGAAAAAGGACGCCGCCCGCAGTTTACTGTGTACACAAACAAAGGTAGGGAACGTTTACACTGAGCTTTACGTTTCTTAAATTGACACATGGACACAGAGGTCTTAAATCTGAGAACCTACAATATTACAACACACTGTACATTGCATAGTGTACACTTGCACAATCGAAAGAGATTCAGTGCGTAGAGCAACGTGTTTTCTTCACAAAAGATATTCAATATTCGATATCCCTGCTCTGCATGCTAGTAGGACATCTATTGTATGAGTTACTAGCGAGATTAAACGGCATTGGTTGACATCTATATTGTTACGTGTGAATTTAGATTAAAATCCCCTTGGTTGGTCAAACCAGCAAAATATGACAAAGCACTTGTATTGGATTTAAGACAATTTAATCACATACACACAACAATACAACACAAAAAATGATAAAACAACTATCAACGTAGTTGAACAACCAGGCAAATGTTCTTTCCAGCGCATATTCCACGTCAACAAACGTCCAGTAACGTATGGTACGAGTACATGTTAACTAGTAGAATTTTGTGGTGTTGTTAGTGAAGCTAATAGCACACATTTGTCAAATCGTGCACTGTTCTGCCTCACTACTTGGATACTAAAGTCGTCCTACTAGCGAGGACAAATAGCCCACAAGTACATGGCGTATGTCTATGCACTAGTACACTATCATCTTCAGTAATTCGACAATTCATTGCACTCGTAGAAAATTTTTTTTTTTACAACTCAACTTTTTCCCCTGAGTATAACATTTCTGCACAACTACTCGTGGGCATTTTGGCGCTATTAAGCTCCAGCAGGTTACTAGCGCACGGCACATGGTGACTCGTTGGGCCTACAAGGGCAACCTGGGAGTTTACTAGTAAGGTCTAATTGCATACTAGCGCATTCCAGCGTGCTGGATTGCGTCACTAGTGAGGATAAAAAGCGCCATCGGAACATCTAATTGCAAACTACAACCTCAACAATAAAAACGATATCATTCATCTTTTGAGAGGAATATTTACCGTAATTTCTGGCCTACAAGCCGCGACTTTTTTCCACATGCTTTCAACCCTGCGGTTTATGCAGTGATGCGACGCTAGCGTTAGCAGGGCGCTGGCATTAGTGAGACGCTAGTGTTAGCACACCTGGTTATAAGCCTCGGTACACTGAGTTTAATATTTACTGTAATTTCCGGCCTACAAACCGTGATTTTTTTCCACATGCTTTCAACACTGCGGTTCATGCGTTGATGCAACGCTAACGTTAGAGTGGCGCTAGCGTTAATCTCTATCTCTGTACCGAGGTTTATAACCAGGTGTGCTCTATCGGCCGGGAATTACGGTATTGATGCAGTTCTTGTATTGGCTATGACTGTGCGGGTGCACCTGATGTTGTGCGCGTCATCTTGACCATCTTTAGATCGCCATTAGATTCTTTTGTGTCAGTTGATCGAGCCGGCGTTTTGCTCAAGATATTTTGTCCTCGATCGAAGATGCCGGAGCGGAGCGGACACCGACCGGGGAGCGACGCCCACGTGGATTACAAGCGTTCCCCTCGCTTCGATAAGTATCACGGCGGAGATCGCGAAGAAAAGCCCGGCGTCGCTGACGGGCGAGCTTCTGCTGGTGACAGGAGGCCCAGACAAAGGGACATGACAAGTACCTCTCAAGCCGCTTTCAGAGAACACCACCATCAAAGACCTTCAAAACCGTAAGCAACCCGAAACAAAAACACGCACCCGCTGCGAAGCGGTCGTCCAATCGTGGCGCAATACATCCAGTCACGCTGTAAAACGATTCAAACCCTGGCCATTAGGGTGAAGGGATATCCATCCATCCATTTTCTTAGCCGCTTATCCTCAAAAGGGTCTCGGGGAGTGCTGGAGGTTATCCCATCTGTCAACGGGCAGGAGGCTGGGTACACCCTGAACTGGTTGCCAGCCAATCGCAGGGCACATAGAGACAAACAGTCGCACTCACAATCACACCTAGGGGCAATTTAGAGTGTCCGATTTTTGTTTCATGTTTTTGGGATGTGGGAGGAAGCCGGACTGCCTGGAGAAAATCCACACAGGGACAGGGAGAACATGCAAACTCCACACAGGTGGGGCCAGGATCGAACCCGGGTCCTCAGAAATGTGAGGCCAACGTTTTACTAGCTGACACTGTGCTGCCATTAAGGGTTATTTGTTGTGATTTTCTGCGCAGTCAATTTTATTAGATTTTTAATTTGTTTTTATTATTGTGTATGTATAGTACACTTTGGGTGGCTCCATTTTTAATCCATGTATATTCCTCACAGGTATGGATCATCTTCAGCGTATTCCTCCGAGGGTGAATATCACGAGCGGCAACCCAGAGAAGCTCTTTACAATCTCCGTTACGTCCTCACCAGTCGAGGTAAATTATGTTGGATGATAGTCAAAAGACAAAATAATCTCGTTGCTGCGGGTGTCGGCGGTCACTATAGAGCGCCTCGTTGTCCACCACAAGTGTGCGCACATCACGGAGAGAAGGCGGAAATGGGGAAAAACAGGAACATTTTTTCAAAGGTCTGATGTCAGGCAGCGTGCGGACAAAGGCTCGGCGCTGGTGTGCCTGCATTAGAGCGCCTCGTTGTCGCGGCGTCAACTAACATATAGGCATAAGAAATATAGTTGACGAAGTAACTTGTATTTTTGCAAGACTTGGTAGTCGTAGTACTATTTCAGTGACATGCTCATGAATTTTGAAGCCACATTTGATATACATAGTAATTTTCAATTCAATTTGGGAGGGTTGTTAACACTTTTCTGCAGTCGGTGACATTTAGAAAAAAAAAAATATATATATATATATATTTTTTTTTTATTTTTTTATTTTTTTTTTTTTTTTTTTTTTGGGGGGGGGGGCTGTTTTCCCAACTCGGTACTTTTGTGCATATTTTTCTTCTCACGGCTGCCCCAGGCCTTTGCCAGCTGATGGAGGCCTTCGTCAACCTTCTGATCGTCATCTGCGCCGGCGTGCCTCACAGCAACAACGGCGGCTATCGCGACCTGGCCAGCCTGGGCGGCATCTACCACTATCACTTCGGGGGAGCCGGCGCCTTCCACGGCACCGACGCGGAACGCGTGCAGGAACTGGACCGGTTGTTCAATGAGCTCAAGAGGCCGCCGTACGCCTTCGCCATGGCGTGCGGGGGGATCGTTATGATCTACGCCCTGGTTATGCTCGCCCTGGGTGTTTTCCGAGTGCCTTACCGCTATCCGCCAGTCCTGCTGGGAGAAGCTCTGGTCGACCTGCTGGTGGGCTTGGGCTACATCGCCGGCTTGGCCTTCTTCTTCATCAGAGTGCAGGAAACCTACGACGACCCCGTCTGCCGGGAGAGGGAGCGCATGTACAAGAGCAAAGGTCACAAGGGCTTCGAGTGCCAGTTTCACGGCGCCGACATCGCCGGGGGCCTGTTCGGCGCGCTGGGCCTGGTCGCGTTTATCTCAGGGGCCGCGTTGGCCGTCAGAGCTTTCCGCGCCGTGCGGGAGATGAAGAAGCAAAAGGGCAATAATCAGGATAACCCCTTTTGATTGTAGTTGGACCATGAACATTAGACTTTTTATGAATCAATCAATATTTGAGTCACACTGAATCTGTGAATCTTTTATCGACTGAACTTCTGTTTAAATTGTTTCTCATGCTATTTTCGAATAGAAAGGACAAGCTCTGCTGCAGAAAGTGAGCCAACTAAAAAAAAAAAAAAATTACCGTAATTCCCGGCCTACAGAGCGCACCCGGTGATAAGCCTCAGTCGGTACACAGAAAGAGTTTAACGCTAAGGCGGCAATGCTAAACGTGGCGACGTTAACACTAGCTAGCGCGGCAGCTGTGAAAAAAGTCGCGGCTTGTAGGCCGGGAATTACATTACATTTTTTTCGTAAGTCATCTGTTTTTTTTTTCTCGCCCAAAATGATTTTGGATAATTTTGCATTGCTGGATCCGAACATGACTTATCAGATTCTTTTGTTCAGGACAGACTTTTATGCCAAGTTCTTCCCGGTTTATTAATCAAATGTGACAAACAAAGTTGCCAACTGTTGATCGAATAGTCGACATCATTAAAAATAAGTACTTCAAAAATGAATCTTACATCATTATCGTTGAAAATGCAGGGCATGGACCACTCGTGAAAATACCTGGATATATGGACAAAATGTAAAAAAAAAAATTGCCATACTTCAAAATGTTGAGCTAATTCAACAAAGAAAGCTTGATATTTGGATTCAGCGCATCATAAATTTTCCTAAATCAATTAGAAATCTTAGACAACATTTTTTGTTGCTGACCTGTATAATTGACCCCCCCCCCTGCCCCTCCAAAAAATGTTTATAATTTCCTAAAGTTACCACAAAGTGCTGACCAAAGCATTACATGAAACTCCTCAACTCACCTCAACATAATCGCTTCTCACCAGGACGCCACAAACATATTTTATATTAGAAACAGAGCAGTTGCAAATATGCAGGGTAACACTATTGTGGCATTTTTATTTTGTCTTTTGTATTGTTTACGTACTTGTGTATTGTTTATTATTTTCTTAGCTGTACCTACATATTTTACCCCATATTATTAATAAATAAATACTCCAAGAGCATCTTCCGAGTGAGGGTTAGGGTATTTCTGCGTTTTACCACTAGATGGCAGATGTACTGCGTTCAGTTTGTAATGTAAATATTGAACATGTAACCTTTTTGTTTTTGTCACGGTTTTATTTTCAGTATGTGGACAACTCGAAATGGACTCTTCTTCACAAATGCCAATCTATGATCATATTCAGGAGTGTTAAAATAATCAAAAGAACCTGACAAAAATAGGATTTTAGTGAGAAATGATTGTGAAATGTTTTGCAAACCAGACCCCAAAAAAGCTTCAGTACAAAATTTTTATTGCTAATCAGGAGCATTTAAAATAAAATGGTGACCTCTCCAACCGCTCATTTTCACTGAGCCTTGCTCAGAAACAATCTTTAATTATTCATTTAAAAATGAGCAAATTTGCACTCTAATGCTAACCTAAAATGGTTAGATATGCTCTGTTTTTATAATGTGTGTGTGTGTGTATATATATATATATATATATATATAAGGCATAGTTTGCTGTAAACAAACAGTTGTACAGTATTTAAAATCATTCGGGATTCAAAATTCAAATGCGAAGAGGTCAATATTAGCAATGAAGTACAAAAATAGAAATTAGCTCCTTGGCATCAATAAAAAAAAGAAAATTAACCGCTGGGATAGGCTTCAGCCCCCCGTACACGGAAGTGTGTTGCGGCCACACGTTAATCTACGTAAACCTCTCTGGGACAGACAGTTTATTTTCTTTATTTTTTTTTAAATACACATTGGACTCTTTTGAGAACAATGCATATTAAAAAAAAAAAAAAACATCTGTCAGGGAGAGGTTGACTGAAGTTTAACGTGTAGCCGCAACACGCTTCTGTGTATATTGGAGACGACTCCCTGTGTGTGTTTTTTTTTTTTTAAAGCATTGTTCTCAAATTAGCCAAGTTGGCATAATAAATACTTCTTTGGAATTTGATATTGAAAAGAATAATTCCTACCTGAAAGGAAGTAGTTTGCTTGGGCACCATCCATCACGTTTAATTGCTGAAATCCATCGATCTTTTCTGGTCTTTTCAGCTGGTATTCCATAGAATGATCTCTTTCATTATCCGTCTCATCTGTTGTAACAACCAACAGCACAACAAGTCTCGGTCGTTGTGGATATTCTGCTCCGGTTCAATGTCCCCCACAATGTCGAGCAGCTCTTTTTGACAATATGGCACCGTGGAAATGGTGACTTCACGTGCACGATCTCTATAGCGAAATTACAACTTGAGTGGTGTTTTTTTTTTCTTCCTCATTTATTTCAGTTGAATTCATATAACAATGCAAACTGTGCCTCTTGATTCAGTTTCACATTTTATTAAGCGTACTCATGTGCAGTTGTGCAAGGATTTTTGACCGAGAACAGTTCCTTGTATTGCAGGATGATTCTTGCCAGACTTGAGATCATGGTCAAAATGAATAGAGGAGGAAAACTGGAAGGGAATAAACGTCTCTCAGTACTCATTCTATAAGTACGATAGTCTCATTTGAACTCGAGTACGCAAAGTCGATCACATTCTCCCATACTGAAGTTAGTACAAAGTGCTTTAGTAATTCGTGATGAATCCGTGACGTTGACAAGTAACAGGAGAAAGACAATTAAGGCTTCAAAGAAAATAGGACAACATGAGCGGGACTCAATCGATGGCTCTTCTTCCTTTGAACAAATACTGAGCGGCGATGCTTTAAGGCGAAAAGGGAAAGTCAAAACTATGGAATGCCACAACTGTGCCAACGATTGGCACGTGCAAGTACCTGACTTTGGTCTTCTTTAAAAAAAAAAAAAAAACTTTTGGCACCAGGAACCAAGTCATTGGCATGTATTATGTTCACCTAACAATTAAAACAATGCAGCTGCAAAAAAAAATATATATATTGGCAGTACCAGAGAGTACAAGGGGAGATTGTCACAAATAAAAATGACCTCTCATATTTGGGGCTCGTCATTCACAAATTCACCTATTTGTGGATTTCGAGGGGGAACTCAATTCAAGTCAATGAAATGGTTTCATTCAGACAAAAAAGTAAGTCTTTTGCTGCCATCTTGTGGCATCTCATGACCTAGGAACTGTGTTGAAGTGGATTAAAGGGAGTTGTTTGGCCAAAAGCTGTGCTTTGGCACCATCTTGTGGCTGTATGCTGTAGTAAATGAAAGTTTCATGTAGACGAGACGAAATTAGTGCTTTGCCTCTTTGTTGGTGGGGGGGGGGGGGGTAGTAAAGATTTTCGGAGATCATGGATACAAATCGAAAGCAAAAATCAGCGAGTAACCACAAGATGGTGACAAAACACTTTTTTTCTATTAAACTAGGCTATGCGGAGACAAGATGGAAGTTCTTTCCCCTCACTTCAACATAGTTGCCCTGACCCTGAGATACCACCAGATAAAAATTAGACATGGGTCTGGCCTGACCACCAAAACTGCAAATAGGTCCCCACCCCCTCAACCCAAAAAAGGGAATTTGCAAATGCCGAACCATGAATATGCGGCGTGCTCTTTAAATATTTGGAAACGTGAAAAATGACGACTGAAGTTTCCTGGAAGGACGTGAATTGACTTTGTCGTCGTATTTATTATGTAGCATTTTTGTCACGAGCTGAGATATTTGATATCGCACGGCACGGTAAACAGCGGAAATGTGCTTCAAAAATGTCACCGTCACGCCTCCATACGTTTTTGGACTGAAATGTAGATCAAGCAACGATAACCGAGTTGATTTTTCGGTTTTGTTTGTTTGTTTTCGGCTTTGCACAGTTGAATGACTTCATTAGATTTTGGCATGGAGCCCAGGTGCATTACTATGAATACTAGTATTTAGCACCCTTCCAAACAGAACGGCATAGTGACTGGTCTGGTAGGTGGGCGCAACGTTTCACCTCACAAAAATGATCTTGATGTTTGTTGGATCGGGTTTTAGCATGTTGAATAAACAAAAATTGCAGAATATCAAAGCAAACCTCATTTTTCAGTTTCGAATGTGCAAAAGCTTGACTCGTCCTGAGCTTTGGCAATCCACACAATCAACCGTCATCACCCCCCGCGATGGAAACTCAAGACAGACCAGGGTCCACGGTTCCCAAAACCGTTTTATGGCGGATAAAAAAAAAAAAAAAAAAATGAAGCTTGATGGGAGCGGCGGTACGAGACTGAACGGCATTCGTAATGTTCATTGAAGCTACAGGAGGAGGACTGGCTGCGTCAGCCATGTTGTCCCCTCCTTCCTTCCGGTATAAGAAGGTCTACTCTAAAACAGCCGTGTAGCCTGGGAACTCTTGAGGCTGAGTCGTTTGCCGTAGGCACTTTTACTACAAGAATATGACCTGCGCTGAGCACATTCCTGCACAAACCCAAAGTGAGATTTTTCCCAAGGTAAAGGATACGCTTGGTGGCGATTGAAACGCGTACTTTTAGGCTAGAGTCACAAAGTGGAGTCCCCTTTAAATTCATCGTTTCTACTTCCCTAGGGTGGCACAGTAACAGCTTGGCAGCCACGTTGTGCATGGTGTTCCCCCTTTCAGAGGGCAGTGTCATAGACCTCAGGCTTTATGATTGGGATCACTCCAGGACCTGGCGCCGGGTTCGGGGTTAAGGGAGGAGGAGGGTGCGATTGATCCCACCCTGCGTCTTTTAAGGGAGGGGGCGTGGGTGGCGCAGAGGGGCCTGAGACGAGAGGGCTCTGACCTTTTAACTGCTCCCGTACTTCCTGCTCCAGACAAGGAGGCACAATCAGCTGGTCTTCGGGGTCCTGCTGTGCGGGCGCGGTGAAATAGCCGGACTTCTTCTTGGGCGCCTCCAGGGCCACCTCGATGAGGTTATGACTGTCCTCGGAGGCCACCACCGAACCGTTGGACGGCTTCTTTCCGAACAGGCACGAAGCCGAAGGGGACTTCTTCAGGTCCGCGATCTCTCTTCCGCAAACAGCCAGCAGGCAGCCGTTTGTGGCGGAGACCACCACGCTGTTCTGTCTGCGCATCTTGCCGTTAGGATAATCGGAACCTCCCTTTTCAAAGTCCGAGTCTTTCAGGCTCTCGGAGGTCCCAGGCCGCAGCTGGAAAGCGCAGCAGTGGATGTCCACCTCCACTTCTAACTTGCTGCCGTTGGAGATGACGCCCTCCAGTGGGGTCTCATCGTCGCTGTCCAAGCCGTTGTCAGAGTGGTTGCTCGAGAAAGTGGCGGAGGAAGGTTGCCGCTGGAACAGGCCCATGTGGCTCCCCAGCCCGACCGAGCCCGGGACCATGATAACGCACAGCGTCGTGCCGGGGTGCAGGCTGCAACGTCTCTCGGGGCGCGGCGCAGCCCCTGCGTTCGGGTGCTCGTCGGAGGCAGTGGAGCCCGCCTCGCTGCCCACCTCCGACGCTGACGTTTCACTGTTGAATTCAGACACGACCCCGCTAGTGGATGACAGGGTGGCTGTGTCACTAGGAGCTGGCGTCATGGACACAGGGAAAGTGACATGAGGGAGACCCCGCGGTTCAGTGGTATAGACCGGTGGCTCGCAGGTGCAGCTGTCCTCGGCGATGTTCAAGGCCACCACCACGGCGCCGATGTTGTCCTTGCAGCCGTAGCTCTGGGCCAGCGTGCAGAGCTTCTTGGCGGCGGCCCGCGGATCCCGCACGGCCTGAACCGTGCAAACAGCTTCTTGGTAAGACACCCGCTCAAAGAGCGCTCGATTCCCCAGGATCAGAAAGTCGTCCTGGGACGAGAGCGGCTCGGTGTGCACCCAGGGCTTCGGAAGCACCCAGGGAGACAGATAAGAGCAACCCAGCAGGCGGGAGCAGCATGTCACACCGCTCACTTTGTTATCCTAGAAAACAGAAGATTCCTCGGGGTAAGACAAGTGGGACTGTGGACATCCAGCCAAATATCAAAGATACTGTAGATCAAACATTTTCATCCGGAGCTAAACACACCGGCAAGAAGATTGCATTTCAGGAAAATCTCTTAAAATGGTCGAGTAAGTTTTCATTTACTGGCTGTGTAAATTCTCACTCTTCCAGGTCATGGTAATCCGCAAATGTTGAATCCAGGGAACTGGACACTTTTTGGGGGTTTGTTGTAGAGGTTTCACATTCACTCTGAAAGGCTGACATTTGCATAAAAACATGAACTTGTGCATTGAATTGCAGTGAGGAGTGCAGCGACCTCTAAAGTGGAGAGAGGAGCGGCAACGTGGCGTGACGTGACGTCGGCAAGCAGCTTCTTTGGGGCAGAGACAATGCTTTGTGCAAATCTTTGAGATATCCCAACAATATGGAAGTAAATTAGTGCCACCAGGATTTGAATTTGAAATCCCACAGAAAACAGGATTGGAATTTCAAATGTAAAGTGATCACATTTTCAATAGTTGCTACATTTTGCTGTCTGAAATTCCACTGGCCACAATTTGCTGTCTAAAATTCACCGTCTGTGCCACCGGGCAGGATTACTTCAGGTCAGAAACGAACAGCCAGCCAATCGCAGTTACGCTTTCTTGGTCACGTGACGTCACATACTAAGAACCCGTAACTGGATTGGCTGGCTGTTTGTTGCCACTTATCCGCATGAGGGTCTATCCCAGCTGTCAACAGGCAAGAGGCGGGGTACATCCTGAACTGGTTGCCAACCAACCACAGGGCACATAGAGACAAACAGTCGCACTCACAATCACACCTAGGGGCAATTTGGAGCGTCCAATTAATGTTGCACGTTTTTGGAATGTGGGAGGAAACCGGAGTGCCTGGAGAAAACCCGGGCAGGCACGGGGAGAACGTGCAAACTCCACACAGGCAGATTGAACCCAGGACCTCAGAACTGGGAGGTCAACGCTTAACCAGCTGATCCACCGTGCCGCCTAAAATTCAATTAACAAAATTAAATAATTTTGGTGATCCCGACTGACCTGAAACAGGAGAGGCTTAATCTGATTTGACTTCAGACAGTGAGAAGAAAAATGAAATGTGTTTCTGCACAATGTATGTAAACATCTGGCTTCAATTGCACTCGTTTTTTTAGTTAGTTAAGCGTCAAAGGGCTTTCCATAGACTCAGTAAAGTACCGGACACACCGACTAGGCTGCTTGAATTGCGAGCCAGAAGTCCAACAAAGGCACTCCAATGTTCATGTTAATATTGGACTATTACCTCAGTAATGATGGCTTTGCCGAGTTTGACTCTCTCCATCTCCTCAGTGCAGTTTTCCAAGCTGTACACCTTTGAGAGGGATACGGGTCGGCCGTCCCGGCACAGGACGGCCTGGCAGGTGCCCACGTTGGCCACGGTCACGCTGAGGAAGCCTCCCGGCTCTGAGGACTCATGGTGGATATAACACAGCAAGGCGGAGGCACCCAATTTCTGGCCGGCCATACCCAGTTTCCTGTTCCGGTTGTGCCACAAACAATCACGGTCAGGAGATGCACAAACTCGGCAGAAAAAGTGAGAAATGCTGTGGGAGAATTTGACAAACCTGTGTGAGGTTAGGAATGTATTGCTCATGTACACGCTGTCAATACTGGAATGTTGCACTTCCTCGCAGAGCACGTCACCCATGGTGCACTGCAGCAGCCGGGGCACCTCCTCGTTGCGGTCCCCGTCGAAAATACCGTAGCACGCTTCCACGCTGTCACCAAGGCGGTCGATGGCCAGCATGGACACACACAACCTGTTGCAAATGTGACATCGGCATTCAGTCGTGCACTCCAGCCACATTTCTGATTCGTGTATAATCTCGAGTCCGGCGGATAAAGGTTTGGGTCAGTTGCAAATGTGAGCAGAAGCTATTAATTTTTCAATGGCCAGTAATGACCTCAGAACCAATGATTTGCTGGCTACCGTTCCAGGGTGTACCCTGCCTCGGGTCACTCGCGACCCTCAAGAGGATTAACGCTATAGAAAATGCATGGCCGGGCTAACTCCTGATTGATTCATTAGTGAGTACCGTAATTTCCGGCCTATATGGCGCAACTTTTTTCCACACGCTTTCATCCTTGCGGCTTACGGAGTGATGGAGCTAATTTGTGCTTTTTTTTCTAACGGCCGCAAGGGGGCACTCGAGCAGAAAGGGTAAGAGTAAGACTGGTGGAATATATGTGCCGAGGAAGTGACTTTTACCGTATGTGTTTTTTTAACCGGCCCTGTTATCGCTGCCCTAGTGCTGTGCTAGCGTGTTGCTGCCGTGTATCAGTGATTTTTAGCGGTATGTTTTTTTTTTTAACCTTTCCCTGTTAGCGCTGCGCTAGCATGTTGCTGCCGCATCTCAGTGATTTAGGTATGTTTTTTTTTTTTTTTTAACCGGCCCTGTTAGCGCTGTGTTACCGTGTTGCTACCGTGGCTATTTTTTATTTTTTTACCGGTATGTGTTTTTTTTTTCTTTTTTTTTTTAAACCAGCCCTGTTCGTGCTACCGTATTGTTGTTATCTTAAGGTAAGTTAAGGTATTAAAACTTTGAAAACTCTGTGTACTGTCTTTCTTTGTAAATATCTCGTGTTTCAATGTGGGCACTTGCGGCTTTTACACAGATTCGGCTTATGTATGTACCAAATGGTATTTCCTTTACAAATGTACTGGGTGGGGCTTATAATCAGGTGCGCTCTATAGGCCGGAAATTACGGTATATTGTTGTCTATGTACTGTACCCAGATGCCCCATTTGGTTTTTAAAAAGCAGAGTGAGGGAATGTACTATTCGCATACATATTGAAAACTCAAGTCATTACTTTATTCAGCTGCTTATTATAATTTGGACTGACAGTCAGCAGTTATGCACGGTATAATTGTCTCGCGTAACAAAAGCAATGAGGTGAGAAACTCACTTGTTCCTTTGGCCGCTCATTTCACAGTACCCGTGGCTCCAGGGAGCGGAGGCGTTTTGCAAATCTGCTGTTGTGGTCGATTTCTGGTCCAATTTTAATGTGGTGATATGACTTGAAGCGAGATATAAAAAAAACAAACAAACAAAAAAAAAAACAGTAGACTCTAATAAACCTTTCACCACCAGAAATAGTGCTGAAGTAGTGGCATACAAAAGTTTGCAACTTGACTTTTCAAGGAAATTCACCAGAAGCTTTCAAGAGTCGAATCCAGGATAAGAATGTTCCAGTGAGTTTCGGGGGGGTTGGGGGGCTCACCTGAAGAGATTAAGAGTTTTGTGTTCCAGCATCAGGCTGCCATTGCCCGTCAAATCCAGCTCCTGGAGGCTGGGCGGCAGCGATTCGGGCAGTTGGATTCCAGTCAACTCGTTACAGCTCAGATCCACAAGCTGCAAGTACACAGCAATGACAAACTTGTCACATGATGCGCCCCAAAAAAAAAAAAAAATCCCAACAAGCTTTCTGACCTTGATTTCAGGAAGGTTGAGGATCTCCGGGAAGACGGTAATGTGATTGGAGTGCGCTATGAGGGTGTGAAGTCTCTTGCAGCTGGACACCGTGGAGGGGATGCTCTTCAGCTTGTTGCCACTTAGATTGAGCTCCTCGAGCAGCTCCAGCTTACTCAGTTTACTAAAAACAAGCAAACGAGGCCAACTTGAGCCGAACAAGTAGCAATTTAGACTGCAAACGCAGGGAACAAGCCACCACATGAAGAGCAAGATGAGTCATACACAGGCCGCATAAGAAAAATTCATTTACTTCAATAGTTTGACAGTTCAAAGAAGTGTTTATTTGTGAATACTCTGTTTTCGAACAAATCGGTTTTCGAATGAACATTGCGATTTTTTTTTGCTGCTATTTTTGAACGAAAATCGCTACTCGAACACTCCTGACAAAACCCGGAAATAACATAACGCGCACGTCCCGATTAGCTGACCCATGACGCGGTTTGTTATTGTTAATTCGAACACACTCCAAAAAAAACTCGGAAATAACATAACGTGCGCGACACAACCAGCTGATCCACGACACGCGTTATTGTGTATAACGCAGCCTCTGCACGCAGACGTGTCCCGGTAGATCTATTTACTGAATGTTTTTTCCTTCCTATTGAGCACTATTAACCCCCAATCATGGCTTCAAAGAAGTGACACTAGATAAGAACTTCCAGGGGGCAAGTCAGCCCAACCGAAGACATTTGAGAGTTTTACATTGCTTTTTTTCTTGTGAATTTTAATAATGCTCTGTTCCATTAGCATTTCTGCATTTTTGTTTTGTTTCAAATATTTCGTTAACTCGAGTTACGAGTTAATGTTTTTGTATGTTACTTTTTGTAAAAATAAATTTAAAGCAAAAAATAAATACATTTCTTAAATCATTTTATCATATAAAGTATTTAAACTATATATGCATTTCTACTATGCAGTTTATTATCACAAAAAGCTAAAAAAAAATGCTTTAAAAAGCCCAATTTTTTTAGGCTTGGAACGCATTATTTCTTTTTCCATTAATTATAATGGGAAATATCAATTCGATTTTTGAACAAATCGCTTCTCGAACTGCCTTCGAGAACCGAAGTTGTACTGTATATTTACTCAGATTTGGTTAACACATATACATACTTTTGTTGAAGACCAATTTCTTTACAAAACATCATTTTGCTTACACTTTACAATTTGTATAAACTTCTAAAGGGTTTATTAGGTGCCTAATAAACTTGCAATGAATTGTGCAAAATAACTCCATAATAAACTAGTTGCTTGTATAAAACATTCCATATATTGGCTAATTAGACCTTTATAGAATGACTCTCAAACCTTGAAGAAGTAGAAAAGTGTTGTTGTTGTTGTGTTAGTTACGGTGTTTTTTGTTGGTTTTGTCTGTTTTTTAATCTCCTGTGTCTAGATAAGGAAAACAAAATGTATCCACAGTTTGATGCGGGGCAGTTCTACAACAACCACGATAATAAATATTGACAGGTTCAATAATGTGATAAATCAACAAAATAATTTATTAACAGAATCCCATCTGAAGAGTTATCATGATAAGTATTGCACAAGTCATGTTGTATTTGGAGCAGTGGTTCTCAAAGTGTGTTACACAGGCTCCCTTTTGTGGTATGCAAAAGAATTCAATTCAGTTGTATTTAACTTAAAAGAGCAATACATTCGCAAGTATATTTTTTTAACTGTTTAAAAAAGTATGCGGGTACAACTTTTATTTAACTTTTTTTGCGCAATACAGTTTACACCTCTCTGGACCAAATCGAATTTTGCATAGAAAAAAATCAGATACTTTCAGAAAATGATACTCTGGACTTAAAATCTTTGATTATATTAAACCTGTTGCAAATTTGCAACCCTTGCCTGGAAAGGGTTTTTAATCATGAGTTAAAACTGTAGTATGTAAATTTTATTACAAGCATCCCCTTTTAAAAAAAAAAAAAAAAAAAAAAAAAGAGATACCGGCGGCAACCTCCGGTTTGACTGTCTGAACGCTCCCGGTGCTGAAAAGACTCCTTGTGGTTAACGCGCACGCACGTATATTTTGTAAATTTCCGGCCAGTCTGAAACATCCCGATCCATGCTTCAACATGTGCCATTCGACAACTTGTCGCCAAGTGTTCGTGTTCGCTACGGACGTCTCAGAAAGACGAACACAGCGAACGTACATATATGTGTATTTTTCATCAACTTTTGTTTCAAGGTTAGGTTAGGATATATATAGTTTGTTAGCTCCCTCTATGTAGAAGAAGGGGAACTATGAGACCGCGGGATTTCCCAGTAAACATCTGCTCTGTACCCAGAGTTCCACTGTTAGTATTGCACGTGTATTAATCACAAGGAGACTTTTCAGCATGGGGGAGCGCTCAGACCGGCCCTGGCCGATTCCACGAAGGAGTCTAAGTCCGACCCCAAGCAGGAGTGCGCATCTTCCTTGACCTCAACCCTGAACTAATAAGTGTGATGGAAACACAAACCACAAGGGCCACAGGAACCTTTTGCGACCAGGAACTTGAAAGTTGCTGGACTGATTGGTGGGAAAGCCCCGTATCGTGGTACTTGTAGATCGAAGTATGTTTTGAGGTGGTACTTTGAGGACTACTGCATTTGACTGTGCAGCATGGCTGCTACGTGTAAACCAAAGAGGGTTTAACGTTGTTGTTACCAAACCTGGCAGGGAATGAGAGCAGCTGGTTGTAGGCCATGTGCAGGACCCTCAGGTTGTGGTGTCCAACCAGCAGAGCGCCGCAGTTTTCATTCAGGTTGTTCCCGGTCAGGTAGAGTTCCTGCAGCGTGCTTAGGCTGTCGTCCGATTGGCCGATGGGAGGAATACTTTCCAGGTTATTGGCTGACGCGTTCAAATGTTTGAGACTGTGAAGGGGGTTGGGTGGGGGGAACAAATAAATGTAACACACATTACTTTTCTCATATACGTTCTTATCAGATAGAGGTACAGTACAACTACACAATCTAACAACAAGCAGCTAAGCTGAGCCGATATTCAAAGCATGAATCCATTTTGTATTCTGGTGAGCTATTTTGAAATATGCCCCAGTAGTGATTTTGACGAGAGAATATGATTGTACCTTCTCTCAGACAGAATGCATTAAAAAAAAAAATAATGTGAAAAAACTTTTTGAGGCTCTTCTATGATCCTCATTAAAGGGGACATATTTTGGAAATTGACTTTTTAATGGCTTGTACACAAATGTTTGGTGTTTGGAGCGTCCCTTCACCGACCAAGTGTGAAATTAAACAACCAAGTAAATCATTTGTTAGGTGCCAATTGCTGAAAAAAAGTGTCTGAGAGTAGTGAGCCCTTCTGAGGCTATTTGTGCACATTTGTGTGGTCCATGTGTCACATGTAGAGGTCGTGCACCTCAGTCATAAAAATCACGTGACTTTTGTTTACCTCGCCATATTGCCAGTCAAGCGAAGCATTGCTCAATGCTAAGTCGGTCGCAGACGACACTGAATTATGTCTTGTAGCACGACGCCCAGAGCCTTGTCCGATACCGTTACACACGTAGAAGGTGAAAATAAATGAAAAATTAGATAAATTTGGCATAGAGGACCCATATTTAATGCCGAAACCGATGTTTTCGCCGATAAGAAATTAGACTTAATTCCCTTCCGCTTGTCTTGGACAACTGGATCTACACATGGATCTGGTGAGTAAGTCGTCGAGATTTACACGGAAAAGTTTGAAAGCGTAGAAAAGTCTGGACACATACAAATACTTCGTTGCTGGATCTGTTCTCAGTCAGGAATAAATCCTACATAGTAACGAGGTGACAGGTCGTGAACGTAGAAGTGTGTTCGGCCACACGTTGACCTTTGCCGGAATCCATCGATCTTTTCCGCTAGTATTCAATACAAATACCAATATTTAAATAAATGACCCCTGCTTTTACACAAACTCTCATTCATGAACTATGATTGAAAAAAAGCCAACGGTTGACAATTCGAGAACGTGAAAGTGTGTTCGGCGACATGTTAACCTTTGCCGGAATCCATCGATCTTTTCAGCTCGTATCCAATATTTAAATAAATGATCCCTGGTTTGACACAAACTCGCATTCATTTACTACGATTGGGGGGGGGAATGGCGTCGTCTCCACGGAACGTACACGGAAGCAATTGCGGCCACACTTAACCTCCGTAAACATCTACGACAGTTTTTTCTATGCATCGTTCTCTAATGAGCCTACTTGGCATTATAAATACTTCTTGGTAATTTGAGCAATAATATTAATAATTCCTACCTGAAATGAAGTGATCGCTACACAGGCGTGTGTGTATTTTGGTTGGGCACCATCCATCATGTTTAATTGCCGAAATCCATCGATCTTTTCAGCTGGTATTCCATACGAATGACGTCTTTGAATATCTGTCTTATCTGTTGTGACAACCAACGGCACAACGGGTCTCGGGTATTGTAAATATTCTCCTCCGTTTCAATGTCTCCCACATTGTCGAGCACAACTGTTTGACCGGTAATATGGCGCGGTGAAAATGGTGACGTCATGTGCACGAGCTCTATACACGGATCCATACATTAATTGACCCCTCCGTACAAGGCACATGGCCACGCCTCCTGAAGTTACGTCACCCCACGTTGTGCTAACCTCAGACGAACAATTAGCAAAAATGGCGGCGCGGGAAGAAAAGACGAGAGCGAAATTGTCCGATTTACCAGCTGATTTCTCACTCACATTCTTAGCGAATAGTGAAATATTCAAGTATTTCAGCGAGGGGTATTTCAATGGTATTTACATGCATATCAACGGAGAAACCATTGATATTAGTGCGAGATCTTTCGGGAGTCAGTGGAAGACTGAGAAGCCACATAATATAATATAACCCAAAGACAAATTCGTCATTGACAGTTTCCTATTTTCGTGTTATCTATCACACTTGTGTGCAGAATCTGTATATGTATCTGTATAGCCGTTTGTGAACCACCGTATGAAGGAAAAGAAGGCGAGGCTTGATTTACGAGTTGTTTCTCTCGTTTTCTTTGTGTAACGTCACGCTCTCCCCTCAATAATTATTCTTGAATAAGTGCCGAACCTACGTAAGTCCCGACCGAGTACGACAATCACTACTTTAGTGTCATCAAACATCCTTCGTTCAGTCTTGGTGTCTCGGTGCACGTCGAAGGCTTTTAGGACTCGCTAGTCCGGTTTAGCTTAGCTCATTAGCCGCGAACAAAGGGACACGTTTGTGCAGTCAGATCATCGCAAAATATCGCTCAATACAGATCGAGTGTGTCAATAATTCATACGTAGCTATGCTATGCAAGCGAAGAACTGCTAATTCATTTATACGAGACATGTATTGAAAATCAAATATAAGGCTTACGTTCGTGCAAACATATCTGTTCCGGTTGATGGATTCAGTTGATCATGCGGTCTTCCACAAAGTTTGATCCATCGAAGACATTTTTCGTACTCGGTCTTCTGTTCCGGTTGATTTTAGATGGATTCAGTTGATGATGCGGTCTTCCACAAAGTTTGATCCATCGAAGACATTTTTCGTACTGGGTCTTCGGTTTTGGAAAGGGTACGAATTGAACTCCACCAACTAGCCTTTCAGGATACCTTTCGTCACTATTACAAAGTCCGTGACTACACCTCTTAACCATATCTATTGTTAAAGAATCCAAATATGCAATAAAACGCTAACAAAAGCTATACTGGACCATGCAACGTTGTCTGAGGGAACGGCGGGTGCAAAAAAAGGGGCGTGGTTTATGCAGAACTCTGGCCTCTGATTGGTCAGCGACACGGATGATGCAATTTCTACGGAGGGGTCAATTGTCAAGTGTGTGAAGTGCAGGCGAAAAGACTGTCTCATTTTTGTATTCTCCAACATATTACTATTTTCATGAAAGCAAAAGTGTAGATCATAATGTTTTGCGGAAGATTCCAAACATTTGTGATACTTTGTTTCCAAAGTGACCAGGTTTCTGCCGGTCTCTTGCCTGTAGCAGTTTCCTAGTGTAAGAACATCATTTAGAAAACGGGCCAAGAGGGCGTTCATGCACACGGAATCCACCTCAGCAAAAGTCCATTAGAGCCTTAATGGGTGTTAAGTGATTGAGCTACCAGGAAACAGACGGCTACATCTAGCTCACGTTGCAGTTTCGTGAATTGATTTGAGACCGCAACCCTTTCGTAACCCCGTGACAAACAATGGGAAATAATACATTAGTTGTCACTTCAGAACGAGCTGGGAACAAACCGAGAAACCGCAAAAGATGGCAGGCGACCATGAATAGATGAGGATTTTAAAGAGATTAGTAGCACTCACTTCAAGGCCTTGAAGAAGAGACTCTCCGGGAGTTCTCCTAGCTTGTTGTGCTGGAGGTCCAGAACTTCCAGGGGGACGTGGTCCAGCAGGTCAGGCAATCTCTGCAAGCGATTGTTCCCCGCCAAAAGCTTCCTCAAACTCAAGCTGTTGAGCAACCTGGAAGAGGCGTCGCAATGGATACACCCGCATGTGCATGAAGGCCTTCTGGATCCCGCGGGTCACATTACAACAAGACAATTCATTCAAGTCAGTTTGGACAGCGCGGTTGACAGTTCAAAGCTACTTGATACAAAATCCATAAGAAAGCAATCTACGACCGAGCCGTGAACTCCCGCAGTGGGCCAATCAAAACTTCACCCATTTGGAGGTTTTGAGGAAAGCCGAAGATATTTCGTGGGAGGACTATTTCTTCTGATTTAGATTTTTTTTTTCTATATTGATTGCTTTATTTGAACATGGAATCATATGAATAGAAGACAGACTATATGAAAGGGAGAGATGATAAATTACATCCTTCAGGTAAGTGTGTGTGTTCAAGAGAATGTGTAAATAAAAAAATAAAACTGCATAGAATACCAAAGCAACACACAATTTGGTTTTGTAAAGGTTACCCTAAGAATTGATAGGTAGGTGTATCATGTGCAGTAGGACTGTCATGAACCAACAGTGCAGGGCTGGACCCAAATGCAGGACTCCATGACGAGGGCATGACGTTAGGCGAAGTTTTATTCAAAGGTGAGGTCATACACGGTGTAAGCAGTCCAAGAAGGCAGAGGCACGACAACGCTAGGCTAGGCTGGATCCAAAAGACATGCGGCAAGGTCTGATGACTAGGAGGCAAACTTGGAAACATGAACTAAGACGGGACTAAACTACGGTGGCACGGAATCGCTTTGACGAGGATAGCTCACACTACACTTTCTCTCGGCGGTGGAGAGTCCTGCTGGTAGTGAACCCAACTCACTAACTCAAGGACACGAACTGGCAAATGCCAGTGACAAAAACTCCAACAGTCAAAACCCAGGCCTGGGGCCAAATCCACTTCGCCACATCAATTTATGCGCATCGACCTGGTAAAAGAGTAAAATTGCGAATTGTCTTCACGTTAAATGTCGAGATTTGCTGTTATCAATCCTCCTTTTGCCTTTAGATTCCACAAAATTACTACTTTTGTCTAAACCCAGCCGGTCAACTCACTCCAACAAAGTGGTTTGGCGCCAAAATGGCACCAAGATCCCACAAGATGGTGCCAAATCACTACGTTTGTCTAATTGAAGCTCCCGAAGTCACTTCAGCAGAGCGCCTCGGTAACAAGACGCCAGAAGATGGGGCAAAAGGAACACTTACATTGCCCTGGGCTGAGTTTTATGTGTTTTTCAGTGAATTGATGGAAGACAGGTTCCCAAAAAAAAAAAAATTTTTAAAAACCCACACAAAACAATTAGTGACTATGCAAATTGCCATGTCATGTAATTATCCAAGCCGCTTATCCTCACAAGGGTTACAGGAATGCTGGAGCCTATCCCAGCTAGCGTCGGGCGAAATGCGGACAACACCCATCACAGGGCAGAAAGACACCATCACTGAGCGGGAATCGATCCCATGCTGCCTGCACCAAAAGCAGCCCGACGGCGCTGGCGTTTGGACCGTATCTCTGTGGTCGAAGTCACAACAAAAGGGTGGCAAAAACGTCTGCTGGGATACGGTTGTTTCGGTACGAAAAACATTGCATACTCGAACCGAACGGTAAAGTGGTTGTCACCAACAATAACAGTCCCAAAAATTTTTTGGGGATGGCCTCCATTTTCCCTTTTGTTTATTTGTGTGCGTCATGTTCCTCGGGTGTCACACTATTTTCATATCTAATTCAACTAACAGCAAAACACTTGGTTATGGAATTTTGGCTTCACATTGGAGATGATTACTGTACTTGTGACAGTATGTGGATAGGATGTCTGCCTCGCTCTCAGAGCTTCCAGGTTCAAATCCCGGCCGGGACCTTTCAGGATGACGTTAGTATGTTTTTCCCTAAAAGGGGAATTCCGGTGGTTTGGATTAACAATGTATCCAATAGGTCATGTCATACGTACTTTATCTTGAAAATGTGACGTTAATCCTCTCTCATTTAATGGTGTTTTGAGAAGATTTTTATTGGCAATTACGAATTTTCATGGCCGCCGCCGTTTTGGCGAGTCACATGACCTACGTGCGCGGATGTGACGTAATAGGCGCGCAACCGAAGCCTCGATTACGATGGAACACAATTATGGCCAGTGCTGATTTTTCAGATTTATCCTCATCTGATGAAGAAATAGTAGTATCGGTTGATCGAGAAGACGGAGGAATACTTCCATACAGATTTGAACCTGTGACTGTAAATAATGTAGAATTTTCAGATGGTTCTTCGGACGGGAATGATGTGGAGTCTGACGAGCGAGCTCCGGTGGCCGACCTCGAGCGAGCTGCGGAAGCCTTTGTTCGTTTGAAGAACCATCAGAAAATTCCACATTATTTACAGCCACAGGTTCAAATCTGTATGGAAGTATTCCTCTGTCTTCCCCATTAACCGATACTGCTACAGTATTTCTGAAACTGAGAAATCAGCGCTGGTCATAATTGTCACGAACCAACGGCGCGGGGCTGGACCCAAATGCAGGACTCCGAGACGAGGGCATGATGTTAGGCGTAGTTTTATTCAAAGCTGAAGTCATACACGGTGTAAGCAGTCCGAGAAGGCAGAGGCACTACAACGCTAGGGTAGGCGGGATCCGAAAGACTTGCGGCAAGCTCTGATGACTAGGAGGCAAACTTGGAAACATGAACTAAGACGGGACTAAACTACGGTGGCACGGAATCGCTTTGACGAGGATAGCTCACACTACACTTTCTCTCGGCGGTGGAGAGTCCTGCTGGTAATGAACGCAACTCACTAACTCAAGGCAACGAACTGGCAAATGCCAGTGACAAAAACTCCAACTTAAATCCCCGTCTAATTACAGTCCCAATGTGAAACAGCTGTGAGCGGTGACTGGTGTCACCGCCTGGAACAGTGGCCAAGCCTTCCTCATGACAACGACTGTATTATTATTATTATTATTATGTATATGAGGATAAACCCGAGAACTCAGCGCTGGCCATAATTGCGTCCCATCCTAATCGAGCTATTACGTCACATCCGCGCACGTAGGTCATGTGACTCGCCAAAATGGCAGCACCGATGAAAACTCGTGCTAATGCTAACCTAGATGGAAGCTCAGTCAGGAGGTTGTGGGTGACATCCAGCGTCTCCACTTTTCTGCAGTCACACACCCAGTCTGGTAGCCGCTCCAGAAGGTTCCTGTCTCAACACACAAACACTAACCTTGGTATAGTACATTAAATATGATAAATAAACAACGAGTCACATTGTGGCAAGCCAGAACTCACTGTGATAAATCCAAGTGTGTCAGTTGGTTTGGGACTGGGAAAACGCTGACTGCGCTGAGGCCTGCGGGGGGATGGAGGCGGCAGTCAGTACACTAGCGTCACACACATTTGTTTACAAACGAGGTTCGATTACGCCGCCGCTTGAGTGAAGTGAAAATGAGAAGTACCGTAATTTCCAGCCTACAAGTCGCAACTCCCCCCACGCTTTCAACTTTTATTTAGTTTATGCGGTGATGTGGCTAATTTGTGCATTTTTTCTAAGGCCGCGAGGGGACACTTGAGCGGAAAAGGTAAGAGTGAGAACGGTGGAATATATGCGCCGAGGAAGTGACTTTTACCGAACTGTTAGCGCTGCGCTAATGTTAGCGCTGTCGCTGCTGTGTTATTGGCGTGTCTCAGTGATATTTACCAATAAGTGTTATTTTAACGAGCCCTGTTAGCGTTAGCGCTAGCGTCAGGGCTAGCATTAGCACCGCGCTAGCGTTAAACTCTTTCTGTGTACCCTCTTTCTTTGTAAATATCTCGTGTTTCAATCTGGGCACTTGCAGCTTATTGCGGCGTATGTATATACCAAATGGTATTTCCTTTACAAATGTACTCGGTGAGGCTTGTAACCAGGTGCGCTCTGTAGGCCGGGAATTATGGTAGTGTGACAAGGGGCAGTCAAATACAAAATGCAACCACGCTCATGGAGCGTGGGGGGGGGGGGTTACCTCTGAACACACACCTCAACTCACAAATATGTATGTATATGCGATATGACTCACGGTTGTTGCCAGCGTGGAGCTTGTGCAGCGCGGCACCGCCAACCGTCAGCGCCCTCAGCTGGTTACGTTGGCAGTGGAGAGTCTCCAGGCTGCGGACGGAAGCGAGGTCCAGTGAGTCCAAACAGTTGTCCCTCAGGTCTAGGTGGGTCAGCTGGGTCACGGCCTCCGGAGACTCACTTTTCACGCAGCGTAGTCCATTGAGCCTACATGATGAATGAACAAAGCAAAGGTTAAACTTGAACTCTGGATTAGCATTTGATTAGATTACATAAATAATCAAAAAAATACAAAATAAAAATGTAACAAAATAAACAATTTGTCCATTTTGTTTTTTCCCCAATCACAGCTCTTACTGGTCTGCACGATTTGATTGTTTGGGGTCAGTACAATACATCCATCCATTTTCTTAGCTGCTCATCCTCATGAGGGTCGCAGGGAGTGTCAATGGGCAGGAGGCGGGCTACACCTTGAACTGGTTGCCAGCCAATCGCAAGGCACATAGAGACAAACAGCCGCACTCACAATCACACCTAGGGGCAATTTAGGGTCTCCAATTAATGCATGTTTTTGGGATGTGGGAGGAAACCGGAGTGCCCGGAGAAAAGCCACGCAGGCATGGGGAGAAGATGCAAACTCCACACAAACAAACAAAGAAGAGCTACTGGAAGCTGTTGAAATATGAGTTACCTTTCCCAAAGGGCAAAGAAAATATGGAAGTATTGTCATTTTGTCAGTCGGCATGTGTTGCCACACCGTTTGTGTTGAAATAGTTCCTTTCCACAACACGACAAAGCAGATTTTTAAGGCTAGCCATTAGCATGTGAATGGAATTTTCCATTATGAGTTAACATTAAGCTAACGGGCCATCTTTAGGGCAAAGTTGTTTGGTTGTTTTAAATACACTTTGGAATTCTCTTTGGTGTTTGTTTAGTTTTACAGTAAACATCCACTGATAGTGGTAATAACCATCTTGAAGCCTCTTTGTTTTAATATTTGTTCGCTATCTGCCTAACTGCTCCTTAGTGTGAAGTGAGTTGTGTTCACTGTCCCCGTACTGCGATCGTATCCCAAGCTTGCACTCCAAGTCGAGGCAAAAATAAAAATAAAATCACTCTAATGACGCCTCGTATCTCCAAAAACTGGTAAGTCGGGTCGGATATGAGTAATGTGCGCTGTGCGTGATGGCCTTCAAAATCATAATACAGTTATTACTTTTGACATAAATCAAATTAATAGGGACATTGCTTCTGCATATTTATGATCGAGTAAAATTTCACAGATAGATGAGGGAGCTTGCAAGTAAGTTTATGGCATCAACAGCACGTCTCCAGGGAAAAGGACTGGAAAAGTACAGAAGCGCATACAAGTGCCCGTCTTTGGTTATAGAAAAAAAAAAATACATATATATACATATAAAAAATCATTACACGTACTGATGCTGAGGTTTTTTTTTTTTTTTTTTTTTAATTCAACAGTCCTTCATTAATTAATAAACAGCGACGTTCCATGTATTGCTTGTGGAATTAGTGACTCCCTTGACAGCGTTGTCTTGTCGCTTGTTTTGATTCGCATTACCACGAGTCAAGTGGGGGGGGGGGGGGCAGGTTCTCGCCCAAATGCCATCCGAAGAGTTAATGAACTGCTCGTGCGTGAGCACTGCCTGCCGACGAAGACACCACAGACGCACCTTGTCCTCGTAAATACACCCCCCCATTATTTGAGTCGGCGGACCAGGGCACGGTCGAGTGCTCGGTGGAAAATATGGGAAAGGAAAAAAAAAATCAATGACCGATAAACGGCCATAATTCAACAGGCAGAAGTGAGCCAACAAATACAAGAAAGTGCAGTTCTAGGAAGGGCCGAAGTATGATGAGGGAATAAAGCTGTCAGTCGATCATTAGGAGGTGCCATAAATCGAAGCGGCAATGAAGAACTTGCTGAGAGGTTTGGAATTAGTTCAACATGCTGAAATTGCCAAAGTAAGAAACAGATCTCGCATCACATATCAGGTCTAAGCAAGCTTATCAGATCTTCTTAAAGAAATTTTCCTTACAAAGATATCAATCCTCTCTTATAAAAGTATCACCACCATGTTACATTCACACTCCCTTGCAAGGGACTGACCCAGTTAAAAAATATCTATGAGTATTGTTACATTGTCTTTCTCCACGTGTTGCGCCACCGTTTGTGTAATTTAAAAAAAATGTCCCTTGGGTTTAATAACAGCGCGATAGCTATGTTATTTGTTAGTCCCGACAAACAAACAAACAAAAATCATCCCAACGACGGCTCGTATCTGGAAAAAAAAAAAAAAAATCAAGTCATTCGTATCTCCTTTACATCGATACAAAAACAGAAATAGATACAAAACAATAATTCTTAATAGATGAATGAAAATGAAAGATTATTTTAGCACAGGAATGAAGTGTAAATGAAACAGAAATGAGGAATGTTTTGATTACTTTTTGGTTGTTGTGTGGAGTACTTACTTAGTAATTACACAACAATTACATAATTTCATTTAAAATTGGTGAAATAGGGCGGTGCGTGCATGGGCTAAGAAATAACGCATTCAATTTTAGTGAGCCAAGTTGAGCTGAACGATTCATCCATCATTGGGGCCTTTGGCTCTTGAACTTCATTGAAAAAAAAAGCTTTCCTTTGTGGCAGTTTGCACCCACTCGCCAACATACATTGCTGCCACCTACTGGACTGGAGTGGAACTGAACAACCCAAACTTATTGCGAGTCGTGAAGAATTTTAATGCAACTTTTGCATTGGATGTCATCAGAAAAACACATACCTAATGAAGCGGGTTATCAGTGGAGTTTAGCAACATCTTTGTGATGCACATTGCTGCCACCTACAGTACTGGAATGGAACATTATCCTAAAATGAGCAGCTCTTGTATCGGTCCCGAAGAAATCCGGGGAGGTGCTCATTCTGATTACCTGAGGTCGATGTGTTTCAGGTGGCTCATACGGAGCAGAGCGCACACTTCCAGACACACCACTTGGTTCCCGGCCATCGCCAATTTGTCCACGGCACTCAGTCTCTCCAGCACGGCGGGTACGTGATTGAAGTCATTGAAAGACAGGCCGAGACTGCTGAGCTGGGACAGTCCACCCAGCTCGTTGGGCAGGGAGCTCAGGCGGTTTCCATCCAGAGACAGCGTTTGGAGGCTAAAGGGCAGGAAGGGAACCAGTGGAAGAGATATTAGAGAGGTTCGACTTGAAACAACAATAATTTGTGCTCAAAGGGGAAAAGAGATGTCGTAAACGGGCTGCCGATTTACATGCGCACGCAGTCGCAAAACGTCACGCGAGAGGGACTACAGAATTTGTATTGCATCTCCACGGATCAAAAAACATGGACTTACAGTAACATTGTGGAGCAGGCAAATGAGTAGACCAGCACACTAGTACCGTAATTTCCGGACTATAAGCTGTGTGACTTTTGTCACACGCTTTCGACCCTGCGACTAATGCGACGATGCAGCTAATTTGTGCATTTTTTCTAACGGCCGCCAGGGGCGCTCGAACAGAAAAGCTAAGAGTGAGACAGGTGGAATATATGTGTCTCGGAAGACGCGAGTTTAATTTAATTTTGCACTTTGTGCATGAATAAAATTAGCATGAACAGACCCTCATCATGGAAAATGCAAGAAGAAATGACGCAGATTGGAAGTTAAAAGCAATCGAGCTGGCTGATAAAAAAAAGGAAATGGAGCTGCTGCACGAAAACTTGCCATAAATGAATTGATGGCGAGATGCAGGGAAGAAGTGGAGCTTATGTAAAACGACAAAAAAAGCTTTCAGATGTAATAAAAGCAGGTAACCTAATCCACGTTGCTGCTGTGTTACTGCCACGTCTCAATGACTTTTACAGGTATGTTTTTTTTTTTTTTTTAACCCACCCCTGTTAGTGCTGCGTTACTACCACGTCACAGGCACTGTTGGGAAAGAAAAGCTAACGTGTATTATTAAAACTTTAAAAACTCTCTGTGTACCGGCTTTCTTTGTAAATATCATGTTTCAATGTGGGCACATGCGGCTTATAGACAGATGTGGCTTGTGTATGTACAAAATGTTTTTCCTTTAAAAATGTACGGGGTGAGGCTTATAGTCAGGTGTGGCTTATACTCCAGAAATGATGGTAATCACAGTTAAAGACTTCTCCACACAAGTAACTTGTTTAAAATGTGGTAAGACAACATATTTGAACTGTTTTACACGGTTTGGTAAGTGCTGCTGTTTTGATTGGCAACATGCGGTGGATGGCAAAAGTCTAAACACCCCTGTTTGGAGATAATGTGGCAGCACACGTGGATGGACCGATTGCGTTCAAACTCAAGTTAAACGGGAGTCACTACAGACCTGCTCATATTTAAAGTGCCTCTAAAGTGAGTTGATCAATCAATTGAAGGCATTGATTTTCAGTTGAGTTAGTTCAATAGGTTATCAGTCAATTAAGATGAAAGGTTTTAAAACCATTTCTCTCTGGATCATTTTTTATGACCCTCAAAATTGTGCATTAGAAGAGGGGTGTGTAGACTTTTTATATCCCCAGTGGTTTAAAATAGCTCACCAATTAAATCTTTAATGTACATGTGTGAATAATAGCACTTATAAACTGAGATAATTAAAGTTACTACATTGTTTCAATATTTCAGGGAATGATTAGGGTACAGTCCATCTATCCATTTTATTAGCCGCTCATCCTCACAAGGGTCACAGGGAGTGCTGGAGCCTATCCCAGCTGTCAACAGGGAGGAGGCGGGGTACACCCTGAACTGGTTGCCAGCCGATGGCAGGGGACATCGAGACAAACCGCTGCACTCACAAATGGGACCCTAACCCAAAGATTTGTTCACCCAAACTGACTTCCTCTTCCCATCCTTTCAAATGTAGTAATAACACATTTCCATTCAATTTATAAAATTTGCACACCTGCCTCCATCCATTTTGTTTCCAATTAGGGTTAGGGTTACCCTAAAAGTGTATCTGTTCAAACGCCAGAATTTGGGGGAAAAAGAAAACAGCCATCCATTTTCTTTGCCGCTTATCCTCACGAGAGTCGCGGGGAGTGCTGGAGCCTATCCCAGCTGTCAACGGGCAGGAGGCGGGGTACACCCTGAACTGGTTGCCAGCCAATCGCAGGGCACAGAGAGGAACAGTCGCACTCGCAATTACACCGAGGGGCAATTTAGAGTGTCCAATTAATGTTGCATGTTTTTGGAATGTGGGAGGAAACCGGACTGCCTGGAGAAAATCCACACAGGTATGGAGAGAACATGCAAACTCCACACAGGCGCGTCCGGGATTGAACCCGGGACCTCAGAACTGTGAGGCCAACGCTTTACCAGCTGAGCCACGGCGTCACCCTTGGGGTACAGTATCTATGAAAATACGTCCTTCATAATTGAGATAAGATAAAGCTAAGAAATGCCAGTGTGCTCGATACACGTGAGCGCGCCACCTTTGGAGGTTGCCGATCTGCGCGGGTACGGCGTGGAGATTGTTGCAGGAGAGGCAGAGCTCGGTGAGGGTGAGGATCTCGCACACACATTCGGGGAAGACGCCCAGACGGTTGTGAGACAAGTTCAAGCTCTTCAGCTGTGAGAATCTAAAGACACAAAATGAACGGGAGGTATCAACGTCACAGTCCTGGTACGTTCCTGTTGTAGCTCGTACGTGGCTGCAGTAAATTTGTCTTCTCCGTGCTCCTTGAGAGTGTTTTCATTTTATGTTACTGTTTGACTGTGCGTTTTTTTGTCTCAAATAGACTGTCTGAGGGTTTCTGTGCTGTAGCTCAATTCCAAGTATAAAACGTACCCCGATAAATGGCAATTAAAGTGTAAGGAATCCTAGTATGATATCACGTAGATTTAATAGCTTAGTTGGGAGAAAATTAGATAATGCACTGATAGTCTGTTCTGACAAACCCAATTTTCCATGAAAGACTTGACTTTAGGTCACTGGTGTCAAACTCGAGGCCCGGGGGCCAGATCTGGCCCGGTACGTGATTTTATGCGGCCCACAAAGCCAAATCTCGAGTGTCAATTTCATTGATTCCTGTAAAAATCTGTACCAAAATTCCAAATTGTGAAATATTACAAGCATTTTTGTGTGACCAAACATGAATAGTTGAAAAACACATTACCCTTGATTTCTGATTCCAAAACTAGTTCATAAATTGATGATGTGAATATGATGAAATGATTCAATATTTTTTGTTCCACAGTCATAACGGCCCTCTGAGGGAAACCGGAACAACAATGTGGCCCGCGAGAAAAATGAGTTTGACACCCCCCCCCCCTGCTTTAGGTGAAACGCTTATTGAAGAGATGAAGTGATCTGAACGATGAAGACAACTTCTAATGTCAGCAAAAGGGGAGCAAAGTTATGTAAAGTCAAGCGCAAAGTCCTTGTGTTATTCATTTTAGAGCTAAACCACCTCGTTGATGGCATTTGGGTGAGGTTCTTACCTGGGGAGGTGGAGGAGACCTCCAGGCCCTCCCAGGCTCATGAAGTTGTGTCGCAGGTTGAGGTGGGTCACGTCTTGGCTGTAGAACAAATACTCGGGCACCGCCTCCAGACTGTAGCACGACAGGTCCACCAGGCTAATTGTCTGCGACACCACCTGACAAGCACATATGCAGGTTTAAAAAAAAAAAAAAAAAAAGAGATATATAATATATCGTAATTTCCAGCCTCAAGAGCGCACTATAAATATTATAAACCTCACCCAGCACATTTGCAAAGGAAATAGCATTTGGTACATACATAAGCCGCACCCGTGTAAAAGCCGCAAGTGCTGACATTGAAACATGAGATATTTACAAAGTAAGATGGTACACAGAAAGCTAGCGCGGTGCTAACGCTAGACCTAACGCTAACAGGCTTGGTTAAAATAAAACTTACCGTTAAATATCACTGAGACACGCCAGTCACACACACAGCAGAACACAAGCAGAGCGTTAACGCTAGCGCAGCGCTAACAGAGCCGGTAAAAGTCACTTCCTTGGCACATATATTCCACCAGTCTCATTCTCACTTTACAAAGTTTTAATACCTTAGCTTAGCTTAACATAATAACACGGTAGCACAAACAGGGCTCATAAAAATAAAAAAATTAATAAAAAAAAAAAAAACATACCGGTAAAAATCACTGCGACGGGGCAGTAACACAGCAGCAACACACTAGCACAGCACTAACAGGGCCGGTTTAAAAAAAAAAAAAAACCTACAAGTAAAAGTAATTTCCTCGGCACATGTATTCCACCGACCTCACTCTTACCTTTTCCGCTCGAGTGCCCCCTTGCGGCCGTTATAAAAAAAATGCACATATTAGCCGCATCACCGCAGAAGCCGCAGGGTTGAAAGCGGGTGAAAAAAAGTCGTGGCTCGTACGCTGGAAATTACGGTACATTAACATGGTAGCAGCAGCAGAACGGTAGTACTGTACGTGGTTTTTTATACGCCGGCGCTTTAGCATACAAGTTTGATCCATTCCATGACCACACTTCTATATTAATACATTTCAAATCATCTTTCCCGATTTAAAAGTAAATATCAATCCATTCCAGTCCCACAAAAAAAAAGACACTTTTTTGTAGGGTGTTTTTTTACCAAAAGAAAAAAAAAATACTTCAGTCACTGTCATCATTAAAATACAAATATAAAGAAATGAGCAGTTTATGTATTGTGATTTCATCTTTGAATGCCTATTGACAGTTTTCTATATGTGTGCATGCCTCGGTTACCAGGCGGAATATAACACAGACGTACGGAATACTTCATACACGAAGAAGAGTTTCACTATGGAATCAGTAAACTGCAAAAATATTAGTCATTCCTCACAGGGGATAAAGAATCCATGCTGATGTGTACTTTCTGTCTCCATGTGTGCCTGCAGCATTTGTGTTCAAACATCCGTTGGTCAAAGCGTCGATGGAATTCGTTTGCATGTCTATGACATTTTGATTCGTTGGTTAGCACTAAGGTCGCAGACATTTGAGTTATATGTGCACGAGTAAATCTTAAAATGTCAGGTTTGAATTAGGTTATAAATACAGTATAATTTTAGACAAAGCGATATAATTATCTGTAAAAAAAATGATTTGTGTTTGTCCAAAGTACCATTCTTGTCACAATACACAACTCATCCTCCCTCTATCACAAAAGGAAGCAGCTAAACAGACCCACTCCCTTTCGGCGCTGGTCTGCCGCGAGTCCGAGGACGACGTCCCGCGTTAACCGGGCCAGAAAATGGGCCGGCTGCTCACGGGAGCGTGACATCACGTAACTAGATTTGGGAAATGACGAAGACTCAACTGCTCATCTCCCACACAAGCGCTCCGGCGCTCCCTCTTGAAAAGCGGCCGCTTTTTAAGACAAATGAGAGCAATTAGGCGAAGTGAGAGCACGGCAACGGATTGACTGAGAGGAGGAAGAAAGAAAGAAAGAAAGAAAGAAAGAAAACATCCTGGCGCTAAATAATTCAAGCGCTGTGATCGACGACACAGGTTACACAGCTTCAATGAAAGATCTACCGCAAACCAACTAGTTATGCGTGGTCGTGGACAACCGCCGTGTGTCCCGTTGGACCACAGGGGGGCGATTTACCGAAGTGTGACAACAATTTGGTGGCAAATGTCTCCCCATAATTTGTAATTTGATGGATAATTTAGCCAGCTGACTTCTATCCGCATGGAACAACCGGACTCAGTTCAGTGACGTTTATAGAAATTGTAATGAAATATGTTTATAATGTACATTACAGTATCCAGTCGTGTACTGTATAGATTTCGACAATATTAGAAAACCATACAGTAACATTTAACAGCTTGTGCAACATGATTTTCACGATGGAATACTAATTGACGTGCTGCTCCTGGTGTGGTGTACATGGCTTGGCCACCAGGGAGGAATATAATACATGTACTATTGTCCGTCTACATATGTTGCTGCACCATTTGTGTTCAAATATTCATCACTTAAAGGGTTTGCACTTTCGCTACATCAATGCTAGTTTCAATAGCCTATCAATGGCGTTTTATAGCATCTGCTAGCCTTAAGCAAAAAACACCAGTTTGGTTAAATACACAATGTGAAATACTCTTTGTTTGATGTTTACTTTGACACTAAAGTTCTGCTGAGTGGTAAAAGACAGTTTGCAGCCAGATTTTTTTTTTTTTTTCAAGCAGGAGCTTGTTGTGAAGTTCGCTAGCACTATCTACCGCTTGTAACACATATTTTTGCAAGCAATTTAATAAAACAAATTGTCGAGCAATAACTAAAAAAAAAATAAAATAAATAAAAAAACATAAGTTGGGTAACTTCAAGTTGTGTTATTACTGCACGAAGCAACCATGAACAGCTTTCAGTATGTGGACATCCATCCATCCATCCATCCATTTGCTTTGCCGCTTATCCTCACAAGGGTCGCGGGGAGTGCTGGAGCCTATCCCAGCTGTCAACGGGCAGGAGGCAGGGTACACCCTGAACTGGTCGCCAGCCAATCGCAGGGCACATGGAGAAAAACAGCCACACTCACGATCACACCGAGGGGCAATTTAGAGTGTCCAATTAATGTTGCATGTTTTTGGGAATGTGGGAGGAAACCGAAGTGCCCGGAGGAAACCCACGCAGGCACGGGGAGAACATGCAAACTCCACACAGGCGGGTCCGGGATTGAACCCGGGACCTCAGAACTGTGAGGCCAACGCTTTACCAGCTGATCCCCACCGTGCCGCCGTATGTCGACATGCTATTAATAAAAAGAGCCACAAGACAATGAATCCAGTTTACCTTGGTGGAAGAAAAATAATAGTTCAAATGGAAGAAGAGCAGGGATTAAGTGATGCATGAATTCAATCAATTATGTTTCAATTATAATAATCATGGACACGAGTTAAAGAGTTTTCCACAGATAATATTTATGCACTTATCTTATCTGGCCCATTTGTGCACCGTATGAATGTATCAGAATGCTTCAGGCGGATTAACACAATTATGACAATAAAAAAGTGCATTTATCTAAGTACCAGTTAAACATTAGAACCTCATTGTCTATATCTGCAACAATGAAATGAATTGAAACCTTTTTGACAATTATAGTATTAAAAAAAAAAAAAAAAAACAATCGATTGGCAGAAAAATTATATAAAAACATGTTTACTTGAACAAAGAAACTTCCTGCCCTGGGGTGCCTGCACAGTCTCGTGATATCTGAGCTAGTAATGCTCACTTTTCATTTTCATAGAAGTGAGAGGTGTCTAATATTTAGGTTACTTCTTTTTACCTCCCAAAAATGTCAAAGTATTTGAGACTCCACGGGTACAGTGCAGTCCACTTATCGGTTGGTTCCCTAAAATACAGAACGCGGTGGATTCGCGAAGCCGATCCAGACAAAACCTTCATCCGCAATCACCGCGTCTCCTATGAAACAATTTCTCGTCTGCGTCTGTGTCAATCCAGACCACTCTAAACCCGTACGGTAATCCACACGGCCGTGGCAAGAAGAGAGACACAGTGCACTTAGAGTGAATTTGCAACTAATTGGATCCTTTTTTTTTCCCTCCTGTTGGCTTTCGCCTCTCGTGGCTTCCATCCTAAGAGGACGCGCTCAGATTGTCTGCTCGGCGGCGGAAAGGAGCTCAGGCGCAAAAGACGTTCAGTGAGACAAAGTAAAGACACACAAACACATTCCTTACTGGACGTAGGCACTGCTGCAAGGACAGAAGAAGAATTACAAGATGAGAACAAGGCGTACAGTGCGTATAAAAAGTCTACACACCCTTGTTCAAAGAGGTTTTTGTGATGTTTAAAAAAAAAAAAAAAGGGGGGGGAATAGATAAAGCATTTAAAGGGCAAGTGTCATGCCTATAAACAATCTAAAATAGATATTGTAATGAAAAATACATAACATGATTCACTGTCCATACGTAGAAATAAATATGAGCGGAGGGCGCGTGATCCATGCGCAAAGTTGCGGAAGTCCCATTTGACATCCAAGTGGTCGCCATATTGCATGCGTCGTCTGTTCGTTACGTCTCACCGTGACATTCGCCATTGAAAACACGCTCTGCCACCTATTGTGGGACAAAGAAGCTCTTTTCAAAGAAGAGAACATCTCACAATCGAGTGATATTACCCTATCGTTTCGAGCCATATTTAGATGATATGCGGATCACTTCTAACTAACAACAGACTCACAGACAGTATGTATGAACCAGCTCAGCCGAAGCCGTGATCAGCGGACACGGCACCGACGGGCACATCAACACCTCTGACTTACGGACGCGGATCTTTTGTTACATTCTGAGAGGATTATACCCCCCCCCCAAGCTTTTTTTTTTTTTTTTTTTTTTTTTAGTAGCTGTATTCACACCTACCTATCATTTGGAACCCATGAAGCTCTCCTCCTTTGCACCCGTGCAATCCATTTTTCACAACAAACCGGGTCTCTTTTGAAAAGTATGAATCCATCGTCCCGAGTGTTTGAACACTATCCAGCAATACAACGAGCCGGCATTTTCGCTAACACGAAGGAACACAGAACTACCTTCCAGCAGGTAAAACTAGCAGGAACGTACCCCTTGAGTGGGTGTCTACTACTAATGTCACTTCCTGCTTCTTCTCAAAAACAAGAGGATTTTCATGGCGGGAGTTACAAAAAGCCATATCTCAAAATTATGTTGTGTGGTGAAAAAAAACGATGGGTCCATTCCGGCTGCCTTTTTTTCCATTAGTAACGTACCCAAAAAAATCCTGCATTTCATGACATTGGCACTTTAAAGACTTTTTACATGCTTACTGGGATTGATTTTTTTGCTTAGGTCAAAAAAATAAATAAAAATTAAAAAAACTGACAAGCGTCCACACACTCTTTATAACTCGGAAGCGGCTGTGTCCACTGATAACCAATCACATTCAAATGTATTTATCTGGGAAGTCTGTGCATATCTGCTATCATTTAATAACAATCAACTAATAACACATCATGTGATCATTTTGTTGGCCCGCTTACTTTGGATGCCTGTCGATGCCATCGCTGGTAGTCAGCCAGTGTGTCGAAATTGACAAAGTACGTCTGAGCTTGCGATCCTGCGGAGCTGAACATCAGACAGTGTTGTCTCCTCTTCACCTCCTCCACCTCAACACAAACACAACAGATGCACACATTATTTAAAAAAAAATAAATAAATAAACCATGACAAATAACTCTCAGTACGATGTAGTACAAGTCTTGTAATGCGTCACATAATAATAAACACAATGCATAATTTTTATCCCTGTATCATTGTGAATTGGAACACTTTTTATACAGCACAAAGACTTTGGGTAATCGTTTTTAGAAAATGAGGATTTATTTATTTATTTTTTTTTTAAGTCCAACCAGCAAGATTGCTGACAGTGGCCACTTTAGAGTTCCTCTTTGTTGCGATGTGAAAAAGCCTGTCACGAGCCATTAGCGCGGCGGAGAAGCCAAATGCAGGACTCCGGGACGAAGGCATAATGTCCACTGGGTTTTATTTCAGAAGTAGTGTCCGCACACGGTAACACAGTGCAAAATCAATGAACTGGCAAATGCGTGTGACGAAAACTCCAACATAAATACATGGTCAATTAAAGTGCTGAATGCGCAACAGCTGTGACGAGTCCCAGAGTTGGCACCGCCCAGAGCGGTGGCCAGGCCACGCCCCCTCATGACAGAACGTACCCCCTAAGGCACGGATCCCAGACCCGCCCAAGTCCGCTAAGTCCGCTGGGTCCGTGTCTGGCCAGTTAATTCCGTCACGAGCCATCAGTGCGGGAGGAGGACCCAAATGCAGGACTCCGAAGCAAACGCATAATGTCCAGTGGGTTTTATTTCAGAAGTAGTGTCTGCACACGGTAACACAGTGCAAACCCCCGTGACGAAAACGTCACATAAATACGTGGTCAATTAAAGTGCCAAATGCGCAACAGCTGTGACGAGTGCCAGACGTGGCCCCGCCCAGAGCGGTGGTCAGGCCACGCCCCTCTTGGCAGTGGTCCAGCCTTGCTCATGACAAAGCCCAAAAATCCTCAGGTGGGATACATTGCAGCCACCAGGCAACATTTCTCAGTGTAAATCCTGTGCCATGTTGCATTCAGCCAGCAGGTGCCTGAACTCGGACCCCTCACCTTCCCCCCCACCAGGGGCAGGATGTGCATCTTGCCGGTCAGGCTGTCTTTGACGGAGGCCACGATGAGACACGTTCCGCAGAGGATGACCTGCCGCTCGGCCCACTTGTGCAGCTGCGTCTTGCCCTTGCGAACGCTGAACACGCCCTTCAGCAGCGTGCGCTCCTGCTGGTCCGCGTTCACTGGTCGCTCTTGAGGAAGGGGGCGAGGGGGTGGACAAAATCAAACATTTAGATGTACATTCTCTTTCATTGTCATTATGTGGGTCCTAAAATTAATGGAGTGCATTTTTTTAAAGATGGAAATTACTAAATTGAAGCATTTTAAAGGGGACAGTATAAGTCAGCTTCGGATATATCACGTCCACCCCACTTGGAACGCTTTTCAAAGCGCCCCCGTTGAACTTCCCATGGAAATTTCCAGAAGCATTGTGGTAATTTACCAGAAATTTGGGACACTTTTGCGACCCTCATCGTTACGCATCACAAGTGCGAGGCAATGGAATGCAGCTTCCATCCAGCCAGGCGTGCAAAATCCGTATTTAAATGGCATTTACATCGTGTAACTTGTGATATTATAGGTGATATTATCTCCAGCATTTGCTTTCCGATTTCCAAATCCAAAGAGCAACTCGAAAAGACCACTTACAAAGGACTCGGCCCTTCTTACGTCACGCGCTGCATGGATGTGTGCACAACAATCACACTGGAGTCTTCTCTTTAGTTGAACTCGTGTCCTGCTTTTGGGGGATTTTATGTTGATTGAGAACATACTATGTTCAACAATATTGCTAAGAAATACATCCACTACAAATGACGACTGAGTATAACTTTTCTTCTTTCTTACAGTCACATTATTTAACAGGGACTTACATATTTTGAAATCGTTTTTCGCAGAGGAACGACATCATATTTTTAATGTGCATTTTGACTCTTAGGGACATACTGAGGTCGCCTAGCTACAGGGTGCTGATCATACTGGGCTATATTAATGTTATATCCCTTGAAAGCAAAGACTCCAAAATTAATCCCCGTACGGAACACGCACAAAATAAAAAAGAGGAGGGGGGGAAAAAAAAAAAAAAAAAACATTTGCGTTGGCCGGGAATCGAACCCGGGTCAACTGCTTGGAAGGCAGCTATGCTCACCACTATACCACCAACGCATAGGAGGTACTGCCGAGTGTTTTGAACTAGAACTGTCAAACCATACTGTTTTTTAATATTTTGAGCATATAACTTGACAGATGAGTGCCATAACGTTACTTTGCCATTTCCTTGCCACGGGGGATGAATACGCAACATTTGACTGATTTTAAGTGATTGCTAAACGTAAACCGGCCCAAACGTGGAGAATCAACAACCTCGCCTATGACATCATCTACATGCGACCGCAATCCGGTGCACGTGACGCGTAACGTCCTTTTAAAATGACGCAATCAAACCGCGCGTTCCCAGCCCGATCAACGCTGCCAAATATTAAAACATTTGCTTGTATTGAATGATTTTGTACAAATGTAAATAGAATGGATATAATTTTGTACTTTAACACCTCTAGCAGGACAAGTTCACATTTGTATGTAAATTGTGTTAAATGGATGTAAAAAAAAAAAAAAAGTTTGCCATATTTAATTTTTTTTTTATTCATATTTTTTTTTAAATTATCCAGGAACTCATAATTAGATGATACAAATTGGCGCTAAACATGGTTACGCCCTTTCGGATTCTGTATTTAAAAAATGAGACAACGTTGACTCCTGCAATAACGCAATTTCTAGGTTCAACGTTTTTGGGGTTGAATGAGAGACAATTACGATTGTCTTAAATCTAGTCACATTTTTCCACAATTGTTTCATAGTTCAGTTTACTACTATGTACTTGTGCACCTTAGTCGTCATACTAGTGTGCTGCAGCGTCTTACTACTGTATAGAGGAAATAAAAAAAGAGCAAACAAGTACACAGACGTTAACCTGTACGTCAAGGATATGGAATAAACGCTTAAAGGGCTTTCGATAGTTTCCCTGTGAATGTCTAGCGCTGTACTCCCCACTCAGAGGCCGCGAGTGACTGGCCAACATCATCCTTGAAGTTCCATCGTCAAGGACGTCCAACTGTAAGGGAAGGCGGTCTTCCTTTGCCAGCAAAAGTGATTACGACTGAGCAAAAGAGCTTATGGCAACAAACTGTCAAGCGGGCACATCTACAGCAGCGTCTCCCTTCCATCACAATAGAGCGCTCCACAATGGATGGATATTTATTTTTTTAAGGGTTTTTTTTTCATACAGATGATCTTCACTCAAAAGGAAATTTAACTAACTCCCACGACACCGCTGCATACGTAAAATTGTTTAAAATACGTAAAAGAACCAATGAAAAAAGTGCATTTTAATGAACCAATTTTAGCGGGGTAAACGGGTAAATTGCTATTGTGAATATGATGGATTTTGTGTTAAAAGGACTGATTTTATTTTTAAAAGACTGATGGGTCCTATCATTCATAAATTTGGCTAAAAAATGTGTTAAAATACATATGTGAGATGCAGGAGTATCTACAAACACCGTAAGAGCTTGTTCATCGCAGTAAGGGAAATCTGGGAAGTAGCGACCACGTTTTACCTCACCTGAGTATTATGAATCCTCTCTATAATCTTATAAAGGCGGCACGATGACGCAGCTGGTAAAGCGTTGGCCTCACAGTTCTGAGGCCCCGGGTTCAATCCCGGACTCGCCTGTGAGGAGTTTGCATGTTCTCCCCGTGCCTACGTGGGTTTTCTCCGGGCACTCCATTTTCTTCCCACATCCCAAAAACATGCAACATTAATTGGACACTCTAAATTGCCCCTCGGTGTGATCATGAGTGCGGCTGTTTGTCTTGATGTGCCCTGCGATTGGCTGGCAACCAGTTCAGGGTGTACCCTGCCTCCTGCCCGTTGACAGCTGGGATAAGCTCCAGCACTCCCTGCGACCCTCGTGAGGATAAGCGGCTAAGAAAATGGATGGATAATCTTATAAACATTTTGTATACTCTTTAAAATCTTTTAAACCATTAAACATGCAGTAATACAAAGTAGTGTTGTCCACTATGTTTATTTTATTTCTTGTAATGTTTTTTAGCATATATATATATATAAATATATATACACAAATATACACATACATATATAAACACACATATATACACACACACGCACACACACTTATATATATCATTTATTTATTTATTATTTATTTATATATCATTTATTTTATTTTATTTTTTATTTTCATGTTTTTTTAGAAATATATCAGACACTCAAAATCCTGCAATATGGCAAATTATGCTTGATATGAATAAGAAAACAAAAATCTGCACTGCATTCACAGTGGGTGAACCACAATGTAGCGAGGGAACACTGTAGTTTATTATAATTTTTTTTTAAATCATGCTAATATAATATTTTGGGAAATAAATGAAGAAACACATTTTAGGGGGGCAGCTAAATTACTGCAGGGAATATTACTGTCCTCTTGATGATGTAAATGCTCCCTCCCTGTGCCGGGATTAAAACAACAAGCATCGCATAGCGGTCCCTACCCCACGGAAAAAAAGAAAGAAAAAATAAAAGCAGCCTCAATTCTCCAGAGCCCCGAAGCCGGGAAACTAAAACGCGTGGAAGTAACAAACGCCGGGTGTGAAAGGATCTCAATCTCGCGTCCACCTTCGCCCGACTTTATTAGCGGGAGGATGAACAAACAACATCGAGTCTCCGGAGGGCCCTCAACTCATCTCAGTGAGGAGGAGTTTTAATGGCGCCCGGAACCCTTTTTCTATTCCCTTCCTGAGCCTTTAAAAAACTGATGCAGGGCCACGGTCCAAAACGGCTTTCATCTCTTATTATCCACATACAGTATAAATGTATTTACGGCATCAGCAATGGCCTCTTATTACACGTTGCACACTTCCTCCCTTTTTTTTTTTAATTACTTCCTTCAAAGAGATTGCGTCACTACAGATTTCACCCCCCCAAAAAAATGGAAAAAAAGATTTGACTGAATTTCAAGTCATTCGTGGATGGGTGACGCACAGTACATCATGGGCGTTAATCGACTTTTTTTTTTTTGTTGCCGCTACGTGATGATAGTTAAGTTGATTTTGATTAATAGATGATGTCACGGGCGGCACGGTGACTCAGACGGAAAACGTTGGCCTCACAGTTCTGAGGCCCCCGGGTTCGATCCTGGAGTTTGCACGTTCTCCCCGTGCCTGCGTGGGTTTTCTCCCACATCCCAAGAACACGCGAAACTCATTTTTGTCGCGGGCCACATTGTACTTGCGCTTTACCTCAAAGGGCCGTTATGGCTGCGAAACGCTCAATATTTCTAACCGCCTGGTCATATTTACACGTGAAATCAAGGGTAATGGGTTTTTCCAACTATTTTTGTTTGGTAACACAAAAATGCTTGTAATATCTCAACATTATCATTTATACAATTTTGAAATTTTGGTAGAGATTTGAACAAAAAAAAAAAAAAATCATGGTCGTCTCCGTGGGCCACATAAAATCATGCGGCGGGCCCGGTGTGGCCACCCGGGCCTTGGCTTTGACACCTGTGCTCTAAATTGCCCCTAGGTGTGATTGTGAGTGCAACAGTTTATCTCAATGTGCCCTGCGATTGGCTGGCAACCGGTTCAGGGTGTACCCCGGCCTCCTTGCCCGTTGACAGCCGGGATAGGCTACAGCACTCCCCACGACCCTTGTGAGGATAAGCGACTAAGAAAATGAATGGACATTACCGGGATATTGTGATATATTATTGTGAAATAAAATGGCACATATGATAGATTTTTTTCAATATTACCCATCACTAAGTCAAAATCACAGATACTACAGTACAACGTGAGCCTAGTGACCTTGAGTAGAGTGTCAATAATGCCAAGTCAATTATTATCTTATCAATCAATCAATGAGATAATTGGTTGAATACATAAGTGGCTAAGAAAATGGATGGATGGATTATTATGTCAGATATTTTGAGGGACTTATTTTAGGGAACAGCTTTGCCTCACTAGTGACTTGTAGTCGTCATACTATTACGCAAACGTTGTTGTTCTACGAGGGTGCAGAAATGTCAAACAGTCGTGTGAGGAAAAAACTATTAGTGTGCTGTGCTAGTGAGAGAAAAGAGCGCACTAGTATCCTAGCAATTGATTTGAACTCGAAAAGCTACATGCGCATAGGATACGTGATACACCGCGCTCGTTCCTTGCATGATCCTATCGTCAACAACATCTGAAGATCATTAGCCGTCTTACACAACGTGTCCTAACCATAAAGATCCAACTTCTCTAAAACGAGTGTCAGTTCTCTGAGGTTTGCGCTGTCAGTGGTTGCTATGGAAACGGGCTTGTTGTCCAAATCAAAGTCCAGCGCGAGCTCGTAAACCTCCACCTCCTGCTCCGTCACTGCAAACAAAGTTGACTTCACAGCAAGAGGCGCGGGAGGCTAAACGCTGGTGGACGTTGCGCAACGCCGCGTCGGAGGAGAGAGACGATTGACAGGCCCGGCGGACTAATTGTCACCCCGCGCGGAAAAGTGACACGGCGCGTCGGAGCCGAGCGCGGCCTTCGCTCGGCGGGAGAGGCGTTGACGCGTGACTCGGCGCGGCGGGCGGCGAGGCCCGGGCGAGGTTAAAGCCGGATGTCCAATTATTACAAGGGGAAGTGGATGTAGTAACCGCAACAGGGTTGAGGGTGACGACGCCATTAGACTGACATAATGGCAAAATCGTTGCCGCTTCGTGCCTCGGCCCAAGTGCGAAATGCGGTTCATCGTTCACGACCTCGATATATACGGGCAATACCGCGGGTGTCAAAGTCAAGGCCCGGGGGCCAGATCCGGCCCCCGGAAGGCAAATGTCAATGTCATGTCCGCGATTCTCGTTCCAATCTGTGCCAAAATGTCAAATTGTCACATCATAAATGATAACAGTGAGATATTGCAAGCATTTTTGTGTTGCCAAAGGTCAACAATAGTTGGAAAAACCATCACCCTTGATCTCTGATTCCAAAACTACTTCATAAATTTGGTAACTATGATTAATGAAATATTTTTATGATTTTAGTCACAACAGCCCTCTGAGGGAAGCCGTTACAACAATGTGGCCCGCAACAAAAACAGAGTTTGACGCCATGTCAAACTTAAGGACCCGGGGGCCAAATCCAGCCCGTCACATGAATTTATTGGGTGGTCCGCGACAAGAACGTCAACAATGTCTACGTAGAGCACACCAGCTGCATCTTTGGATATATTTTGAAACTTTTCAGACATTTTTAATCCTTTTGTATTCAAAAACTCAGTACAGTACTGGGTAAAATCTTGAGAATAGCTTGGGAACAAATCTAAAAACGCTCAACTGTGGAAGAAATGTACAACTCCGCCTCTTCCCTCCCTCTGCGGGAGCCGTGCGCCATTGTATCAATTCAAGATTGAAAATCTGGAATTTATTTATTTTCCGACAACAAGTTAAACGTGTCAAATTGTCATGTCATAAATGATAACATTGACATATTGCAAGCACTTTTGTGTTGCCAAACATCCACAATAGTTGGAAAACGCATTACCCTTGATTTCTGACTATGATGAAGCAATGAAAGATTATGATTTCAGTTATAACGGCCCTCAGAGGGAAGCCGTAACAACAATGTGGCCTGCAACAAAAACCACAGGTGTCAGACTTAAGGCTTGGGGGCCCGATCCGGCCCGCCACATGAATTTATGTGGCCCGCAACAAGAAAGTCAGCAATGTCCACATCAAACACAGCAGCCGAATATTTGGATACATTTTGTAACTTTTCTGAAATTTTTAAGCTTTTTGTATTTAAAGTTAGTACTGTAGTGGGTGGCACGGTGGATCAGCTGGTAAAACGTTGGCCTCACAGTTCTGAGGTCCCGGGTTCAATCCCCGACCTGCCTGTGTGAAGTTTGCATGTTCTCCCCATGCCTGCGTGGGCTTCCTCCGGGCACTCCGGTTTCCTCCCACATCACAAAAACATGCGACATTAATTGGACACTCTAAATTGCCCATAGGTGTGACCGCCAGTGCGGCTGTTTGTGTCTATGTTCCCTGCGATTGGCTGGCAAACAGTTCAGGGTGTACCCGGCCTCCTGCCCATTTGAAAGCTGGGATAGGCTCCAGCACTCCCCGCGACCCTTGTGAGGATAAGCGGCAAAGAAAATGGATGGATGGAAGTACTGTAGTGGGTAAAGTGTTGAAAACAGCTTGAGAACAAATCTAATAACGCTCAACCGTGTGAAAGATGTACGACTCCTCCTCTTCCATCGCTCTGCGGGAGCCGTGCGGCATCTAGAATTTTGCAATAACGGGTTAAAATTATCGAGTTAGAAAGATCAGAGTAAAATGGATCGCGACAATGTGCCGTTGTGGAAGAAAGCGTTCAACAAATTCAAGTAATATTGTCAATATCTTTGTCAAGTACTTTGTCAAAAGGCTGGAAGGAAAGAATTATCCAACCGGTCTTAGTACAATAATGAATTAATATCCAGCTCAACCCTGATTGATTAATTGATCAGTTTAAGAGCGACTCCCGAGACTTTTCTCCACACGGCGCACCAAAAAGTAGCAACGTACAACAAAGTCCTTGCGAAGGACACTGCAAATTCACCGTCACGTCACCCAGTCTTCCGCAACCGCTCCCGTCTCCTGGAACCCCTGATCTACGTCTGCGCGATATTTATACCTGCTCAAATCTTTTTTTAAAATCGCACAATAGATTATTTCAAGGCAACTGACAAGCACTTAAAAGTCAGACTCAGAATAGCAAACGCCTCCGCTCGGCGCTGAACTCAAAAAGTCGGGCCCGACAGTCACGTCCGTGCCTCCTCTTGCTTCGACTCGATCGCTCTTTAAAAAGTGGACCCAACTAATGCAAAAAAATAATATTATAATCAAATTCTGTAGACCATATCATAATGTTTGGAAAAAATAGGTGCCAGGATACTAGCGCGACCGCTAATCTGAACTGAAGACAATGATCCTCTCCAATTATCGTAACATCTGTGCTCATTTCTGTCAATCCTTCTACTGTTTTTTCAAATTTATATTAATAATATTATTTATATGTCAGCATGAAGCTATTGCACTTTTGTTTTATGATATGTCGTCTCCTGGTGTGCTAACATTGCAGATTTAGAGCTACCGCAATATCCAAGCTAATTTCTGTTAGCCTGACTATAGGGTTTTGCATGACGTGTTAGCATTGCGCTAGTGGACTTGTTAGATGAAATTTTATGGTTGGTTTTAAAATTGTGTTATTTTTGTAATAAACATTAGCAGCGATTGAGTGAAAAACATCTTAAAGCAAGCCCACGGTCCCTCTTAATTGCTCTTAAAAGCTGAATCATTCTTTGATGTCCTCGTGCCTGTAAATGAAAACTTATTTTTTCAAGATCTTCTTTTTTCTGTATTGTTTCTCATTTTATAACTCTCTATTTTTGAAATGATTTTTTTATGTACTCTTTTGAGACTGCTGAACATACAGCAAGCGCAATACTAATACAATATATCATCGTTGTTATGTTCTATGATTGGCCATCGTGCACAAGTGGGTCAGAGTAATAAGAATAAATAAGTACGCCCTGGTGGGTCAGAAATACGTGCACGACGCGACTTATTAAAAACGGACGCTTTGATCGGGAGCCAAATCAATAACTTGATGTGCCGCTACCTCACCCCTCCCTCGTGGCTCGTTGCGGGACAGCGGCGGTGGGTCTCGACCGCAGGCGCAGAGCCCGAGCGGCCCGGCGCCAGGAATGACAGCAGGGCCGCGTCCGGACTCCCCGCGGCCGCGTGGACTGGGCTGTCCCCCCCCCGCCCACCTCGCCTTTGTTTTCATTCGCGGTGTTTTGATGAAGTCAGCGTTCAAGCCGTCGTTACTGTTTGTTTCCGTCTCATCTGTGCGCACGGGGGAGGCTCAACGTGACGCTTTTCCATCAAATAAGACAACGATGACAGGAGCAAGTCAGACTTTTTTTTTTTTTTTTAATTAATATTAAACTGACGGTGCAGCACGGTGGATCGGCTTGAAAGTGTTTGGCCTCACAGTTTTGAGGACCTGGGTTCAATCCCAGCCCTCCCTGTCCGGAGTTTGCATGTTCTCCCCGTGCCTGCGTGGGTTTTCTGCGGGCACTCCGGTTTCCTCCCACATTCCAAAAACATCCAAAAATTGTCCCTAGGTGTGATAGTGAGTGCGGCTGTTTGTCTCTATGAGCCCTGCGATTGGGTGGCAACCAGTTCAGGGTGTACCCTGCCTCCTGCCCGTTGACAGTTGGGACAGGCTCCAACACTCCCGTGATCCTTGTGAGGATAAGTGGCTAAGAAAATGCATGGATGACTAAACTGGCGGTGCTATGCCGAACCCCACTAATATTACTTTGAATCTATCACAGCGGTACTATTCTGGTTGTCTCGGAAAAATCTCCGTTCTAGGACAACCAGAACAGTCCAGTTGTGATCCATTAAATTCCCTGTGAATGAAATGATATGGATGAAGGCGACTAGTCGCTGGCACGATTGATATTACTGCAGTTTAATGTCCGAGCGGGATAGAAAATGGATGGATGGAAAATACTAACATGGCAATCAGTAGAACACAAATACATCAAATGCAATACCAAACTTATACTAGTCTATTAAATACACACACACTGACGTCAAACAGAAAGTTAAATAAATCATAATGATGGTTCTTCATTTAAATGCATGGAAGCAATTTGTGTACTTTGAGTCTGACACTGCACCAATAGATTTATTTGGGCATTATGATTACCAAAAAAAAAAAACAAAAAGGAAAAAGTTGCACCAATAGAGACGGGACACTTCTTCTGTTTAAATACGTGTGTATAAATCCATCGATACATCCATCTTCTTTGATGCTTATCCTCAGGAGGGTCGCGGGGAGTGCTGGAGCCCATCCCAGCTGTCAACGGACAGGAGGGAGGGGACATCCTCAACTGGTCGCCAGCCAATCGCAGGGCACATTGAGACAAACACCCGCACTCACAATCACACCTAGGGGCAATTTAGAGAGTCCGTGTGTTAATGTTGCATGTTTTTTGGATGTGGGAGGAAACCGGGAGTACCCGGAGGAAACCCACGCAGGCAAGGGGAGAACATGCAAACTCCACACAAGCGGGTCCAGAATTGAACCCGGGACCTCAGAACTGTAAGGCCAACGCTATACCAGCTGAGTCACCGTGCCGCCTGTGAGTATAAATATAGATAAGAATTCAATCGGCTTACATGCAAAGAATGTACGTTCATATGTAAAATAATGCATAAGGAGGTTCGCTGAAAATGCGCCACAAAACGTAATTCGTGGCAGTTTTTGCCCATCTGCTTGTTGGCAGGCCACTCGTTTCACAGAGGACTGCAGGACCGTACCAATTTTGATTTAAGGGCTGGGGGGGAAAATACTTCCAACTAAAATGGTATAAAAAAAAAAAATAACACATTGCTGTCTATATGGTAAACAGCAGCCTGGGGAAACAAAAACGTTATTCATATGCTACGAATGAAATATGTCTTTGTTCCTCTTTGTCTGCCAGCGACATAGAGTGACAGGCAGTACTAATACAGTAAATGCTCTTCCACTAGATGACTGAAGGGAAAAGTAAAATTTGATTTGTATCAACCTGTTGCCATTTGTTGCCTCAACGTAGGAGTTTATTTTTTTCCCCTGAATGCACTTGTAGCTCAAAATAATTATAAGAATATTTTTCCTGTTAGTATTGTTAGAATGTCTGTCGGCATGTCTTGCTACCATTTGTGTACAAGTATAAGTTGTTTAAAGGTTCATACCTACTGCAGGATTCATGATAAGTTTGACAGTAGATGTCATCCGAGGAGCATAAAAAGTAAATAAAATAAAACAGCTTGCAAGTGCTTGGCCTTGCAACTACAACTCAACTACATAACATTTGCTCATTTCTCAAATTTTTGCTCAACGGTTAAGGCAAAATAAATAAGTAGATGGCTCTTGCAATCGCTTTGTAGTCAGTGAAACGGACTCCGATTTCACACCAAGTACATTAGTGGGTAGACTGAGATAACAGCATCATTATTTCAACATTCAGTATTTTCTCGTTTATCATCGGGTTTATGTTCCGGACCACCCCTGCAGTAAGTGAAATCAGTGAAGTAGCGACCACTTATTATTTTGACTATTATACATATATTAAAGTATTATGAACCTTTCGATCTTCTACACGTTCCGATTGACCTAAACCCTTAAACACTTAAGTATACACCAATGCAAAGGAATAAGTATAATGTATAAGGGTTGCGTCAGGAAGGGCATCCGGCATAAAAATTGTGCCAAACATATATGTGCGTTCATCTGAGATGACACGCTGTGGCGCCCCCGAAAGGGACAAGCCGAAAGAAAGCATCCATATGTATGTATGTTATTCCTTGTAAAATGTATTTTAATAAATTGTTTTCTTTTTTTTTTATTTTGAGTTTTAATGTTTTAAGCTATGAAGTGTTATTTTACCAGAAAAAAAGGGTTAGAGAGAAAAATACATCTCCAAAGGAGTGGGGGAAGATATGTATGCGTTTTAGTGACATTTTTATTTGGTCCCGTCCCATGAGAGTTTTCTACGGTATTATAGCATCTATCGTGGGCCACATTGGAGTTATGGTATCTGTCAGAGGGCCATTATGACTGAAACCATGAAAATCTTTAATTGACGCATCATATTTACACATAAAAATTTATCAAGTAGTTTTTAAAATCAGAAATCAAGGGTAGTGAGTTTTTCAACTGTTGTTGATGTTTGGTAGCACAAAAATGCTTACAATATCTCAATGTCATCATTTATGATATGACAGTTTGACAATTTGGTCCAGATTTCAACAAAAAAAAAAAAAAATCACGGAAGTTGACACACATGATTTGCCTTCGCGGGCCACATAAAATCATGTGGCGGGCCGCATCGGGCCCCTGGGCCTCGAGTTTGACACCTGTGGGATAAAGTTTCAGATCCATCAGTTCATCAAATAAACAAGCCAAAACTAAATTAAAAAAAAAATGTTTTGCTCGTACCCTCAGTGGAGGTCAGTCATTCAGAGCACATTAACCCAGCATTTGACTGCACAGGACGGACAGCAGCTCCATAAAAATAAACAAAAATAATATTTCAAATCCAGATACGCGTTCTGAACCTACCAGGGCAAAACAGATGCGAGTGATGTGATTTATTTGGCTTGCTTCCCCATTGCCAGACACAAGGGAGCGTAGAGTGGGCCTAAAGGGACAAAATTACGCCCAAGCAAAAAAAAAAAAAAAAAAAAAAAAAATGATGAGGAACGACGAGCACGCCAAACATAAAGATAACCACCTGCGCATTGGAACAAGATCCAACAGGGAGAACACACGCGAACAAACAATCCTGCCCGCCAAGCAATAACAAGCGAAGCGCGCCACGAGGGTGTGGAGCGCGCTCAACAACTTCGCTTGGGACCTCCATCACGAGCGCACAGCGACGATGACGACGACGGTCCCCGCGGTCTCGGTACACTCACCGCCGTAGAAGCGGATCAAGCAGCTGAGGTCCGAATTGGCAGCCTCTTGCTGCACTCGCACCGGGTCGGCGTAGCCCATCGCGGCCAGATAGTCGTAGAGCATCTGGAGTGGACGCTCGGTGGGCTCCAGCCTCCTGCGGCACCAAAAGCACGATCACAACGGGGAACGTAAACACCATAAACGCCAAAGGATGTCCCCCCCCCCCCCCCCCCGTGTCTATTATTCAGACGGTGGGAGAGCTCGATAGCTCCCAGTAAGCAGCGTTTTTATTTTTATTGCGTAATGCTTTTCGTTAGAAATAGAACAATATTTGCACACGTGGAAAGTTGCTGCATTTAAAAAAAATAATAATTAAAAAACACTCCAGATTTACCCCACTCCACCGAAGGCCACGGGAAGAATATTTCCATACACAGCCGTGAGTGGCCGAGCGTGAGTATTCCTCCGTCTTCCCGATCAACCGAGCGGCCGAGCCACTCACGGCTATGCCGCTCACAGCTGTGTATGGAAGTATTCCTCCGTCTTCCCGGTGAACCGATACTGCTATTTCTTCATCAGATGAGGATAAATCCGAGAACTTGGCGCTGGGCATAAACGGTGTCCCATGTAATCGAGCGTTTGGAACGGCACGTAACACGTCACATACGTCCACGTAGGTCATGTGACTCGCAAAAATGGCAGCGCCCCTGAAAATTCGGAATTGTCGATTTTAAAAAAATATTCTCAAAACACCATTAAATGAGAGAGGATTTAACATCACATTGTCAAAATAGAGAACATATTAGATGACCTATTGGATACATTGTTCATGCAAACCAGTGGAATTCCCCTTTAAATACAGTCCATCTCTTTTTTACATTATGTAGTGGCCTCCAACTGCGACAAAATTCTCGAAAATCCGATTGCTTTGAGGAATTGTTCAGCTGCTTTGGAATCTAATGAGACACAATATATTTATTTTAATTGACAAAAATTCACGTTAAACTGGTAGATTTTGTCTGAAATGTTCTCATTTTTATGAATAAAAGAACCATTTTTTTTTTTTCAATAAATATGTTGCGATAAAAATTCCAAGGACATAGGGTTGCGTTGCGATGAACCCCTCTCCATAAATGAGGAAGGGAGGTGCACAGATTTGTTCATCCAAACTGACTTCTTATTCCCATCCTTTCAAATATAGTAATAACCCCTTAATTGGTTCACCCCCTTAATTTAAGCCAAATTCAAGTTTAGACCGATTCAATTTATAAAATTTGCGCACCTGTCTTCATCCATTTTGTTTCCAATTAGCGTTAGGGTTACCCTAAAAATCTACACGTCCCTGTTCAAACGCCAGAATTTGCGAGAAAAAGAAAACAGCCATCCATTTTCTTTGCCGCTTATCCTCACGAGGGTCGCGGGGAGCGCTGGAGCCTATCCCAGCTGTCAACGGGCTACACCCTGAACTGGTTGCCAACCAATCGCAGGGCACATAGAGACAAACAGTCACAATCACATGCAATTTAGAGTGTCCAATTCATGTTGCATTTTTTTGGGGTGTGAGAGGAAACCGGAGTGCCCGGAGGAAACCCACGCAGGCACCGGGAGAACATGCAAACCTCACACAGGCGGGGCCGGGATTGAACCCGGGACCTGAGAACTGAGAGGTCATGGCTTTACCAGCTGAGCCACCGTGCTGCCCAGACAGAAAACATTTTCATGAAATTCTGTTCAAGATTGAGATATGTCGGAACACTTTCTGGCGCTCAGAAGCGACGCGAGGACTTGCACTCGCAGCCTTAACACACAAAGTGAAGATGGATGCGGATCCTGACCTCAATTTTTTAATCGGGCTGCTTTAACGGGCCAAACGTCTTAGTGTGCCCTCTTTGGGAGGAGGCGGCTATTGAGAATTCTGGGAGTCTCCCTTTTGGAAGAGGTTTTGGGCATGACCCAGTGGGAGGAAACCGGAGACAGCCCGCTTGGCATCGTCTGTCGTGTCTGCCCACAGGACACTTAGGGAAGCCCCGCAAATGGAACGACCAGGATGGGTGGATATCCGCTACTAAAGGAGACATCATTGTTTTGGTTTGTATTTTTGTTTCCCCCACCACAATTTAAAACAGCTCCCAAATAGTTTCCATTCGTCATTCAAGCCGCTGTCGACAAAGTCAGTAAGTTCCACAATTGGCCACTGTCGTTTATTGGCACTGTGGTGCAAATACAGGTAGAGTAGGACTGATGTACTTCCAGGTCACAAATATACAATTTGACTAGATCAAATTTACATACTTCCGCTGCCGATGTGTGGTTATTTCTATTGTCTATTGTGTATGGAGCTCTCCGCAGAGAGAGAGCAACATGGCGGCAGTTTTGACACTGACGAATACAAAACGTGTCTCTGTTCGTCTATGGCAACAGAATTGGAAACAGGAAGCACACTCATTCCCGGTGGCTCATGAAAGTGACTCGCCCATAATGAGTCCGTCCATCCGTTATCCAAGCCGCTGGGTGTTTAAGGGTATGAAAAAAAAATACCTAACAATAACTTTGCACTGTACAATAACATGGGTGGCTATGGCCTAAAAAAAAATTGTCCACAGTTACGATTTTTGGGGTGTCCTGAATTTTGCCCCCCCCCCCCCAAAAAAAGGCTATTTTTTTTTTTTAATACAAGTACCAAGAAAACCCCATGGTTTGCCGTAAAAATGCAGTACAATATGTTTAAATAAAAATGTGATATATCGTAATTGAAAGCAGAGGGAGATTTGTGCGTAGAATTTTTTTTATGAGGAATTAAAACGTATTTAGGAAACAAAAATATTATTTTTTTTGTAACAATGATAGTTTATTGGTTTTTGCAGATTTGGAAACCAGCTATCCAAAAAAAAAAAAAAAAAAAAAAAAATCACTATATGAAGAGTCAAGCTAAAAAAAAAAAAATTACAGTAGGACAACAACTGAAATCATCCATCCATCCATTTTCTTAGCCGCTTATCCTCACGAGGGTCGCAGTGAGTGCTGGAGCCTATCCCGGCTGTCACTGGGCAGGAAGCGGGGTACACCCTGAACTGGTTGCCAGCCAATCACAGGGCACAGAGAGACAGACAACAGTCGCACTCACAATCACACCTAGGGGCAATTTAGAGTGTCCAATTAATGTTGCATGTTTCTGGGGTGTGGGAGTGCCTGGAGAAAATCCACGCAGGCACAGGGGAGAACATGCAAAGTCCACATAGGCGGGTCTGGGATTGAACCCGGGACATCAGAACTGTGAGGCAAAACGCTTTACCAGCTGAGCCACCATGTTCCCCCAAGTGAAATCAAATTCCCGCAATATGCCGTTTTTAAACCTTGGAGATTTGTGTTATTCATTTTAAATGGATCAGGTCTGGCAGGCAAGCAGGCAGGCAGGCAGCCCTAAGCGCATCAGCCCAGGACTATAAAGTGGAGCCACTCAGCAAACTCTGAAACGAGCCTGGAGAGGAAAGTCCTCGCTCAAAACGTGCGCTCACCTGACCAGATCTCCGTGCAGTTGGACAAAGAGGCCCCGCCCGTCCCTCTGGGCGCACATCTCCTCCGCCGTTGTGCTGGTGGAGCAGAGCACCAGCTGCAGGTCGGGTTGAGGGGTGGAGGACGCCTGGGGTCCGGTGGTAGTCAGCTGGGGGTCCGCCGCGGCGCCGTACAGACACACGCAGCCCCGCCGGGTGTCGCTCTTCAGCCAGTCGCGTTCCCGGGATCCGAATCGGCTCTTTCTCGTCATGCAGCCGCGACTCCCCGCCCGCTTCATGTTGCGCTACGGACACGCGCCCAAAAGTCACGTTAAATCCATTTACTTCAGTTCCGCGAAGACTTGGATCTACGATTACCTTTTCTTATTGGAATGAATAGAAATACTATTAAATCTGTTCGAGGTCCATCCAACATGCCCGAAAAATCACCCAAAAAACGTGTCACGTGTTTGATAAAAAAAAAAAAAAAAGCACTTTAGGACATTAAGCTTTTTGAAAACATAATTGAATAATATCTAAAGAAATTAAAATCATTTTTCCTTCATTTTTATGGACATTGTGCCGCTCCTCCTGATGTGCGCCCCATCTCGAGGTGGTAAAATCCATACACATCGACATGGAGACGTCGCAGCTACTCGCTAAGCCTCAGTAACGCCGCTCAACGCTTTTTGCTAATGCGTAGATCGCACTACAAAGTGGGTATCGTGGACATTTATAGATAAAACTTCATAATTCACCACCGACAATTTGTCTGGAGTGTGACATAACGACAACTCTGTGACAGCGCACCTTGACATCGGATTGTGTCATCGACTTGCGTAAACTGCTTACTCAAGCTTTATAGCGTGATTCGACAGAACGTTAGCAAGTTTACACTCAAACGTCAGTGCTAGCATTAGCATTAGCAATGGCTACATAACATTACATTATGTTGCCCGCTTGTGAGCCCTATTAAATGTACGTCAATATACCTCGAGCTCTCCTTTAATGGACAGCTGACCAGTTTGTTTTTATTTCCCGACACATTGCCACAATCCACTGTTGCTGTTGTCGCCGTGGCAACAAGTGTATTTGGTGGCCGGCGATACATCGTGTGCATTGTGTGACAGTGATCGTAAAAGACGGGATTTGGTGGTTTCATAATAAATAAATTCCTCAGATTCGTTTGAGAATTATTGTATTGCATGTCTGCATGTGTTGCTCTACTGTTTGTGTTCAAATATGCGCTGCCTAAAGAGCTACAACACCAAAACAGTGATACAAGTTTTTATGCAATTTTGCATTGTATGTTAGCATTAAGCTAGGTGACTAGGCAACATTGTTTGATTATTTTAAATGTGTAATCCTCTTTATTTTGTGTTTAGTTTGACAGTCAACTGTGAGTGGCATTAAACACCTTGAAGATTTTTTTGATGACTCGTACACTCTTTGCCAAACACCACTGTACTGGAAATGGATGATTACTATTTTAAGATTCCCCCACAGTTGCAAGTTTCTGCAAAAAGCTATTTACCGGTGAGTGTGGCGCACGTTCTCGGGACCGTTTTAAGCTTGATCTTTCTTCTTCTTCTTCTTTTCCTTTCGGCTTGTCCCGATTAGGGGTCGCCGCAGCGTGTCATCTTTTTCTATCTAAGCCTATCTCGTACATCTTCCTCACTAACACCTTGAGTCTTCATGTCCTCCCTCACCACATCCATCAACCTTTTTTTTGGTCTTCCTTTTGCTCTTTTGCCTGGCAGCTCCATCCTCTGGACCCTTTTACAAATATACTCCCTCTCTCGCTTGTCTCTGAACATGTCCAAACCATCGAAGTCTGCTCTCTCGAACCTTTTGTCTCCAAAACATCCAACTTTGGCTGTCCCTCGAATGAGCTCATTTATAATCCTATCCACAATGCTCACTCCGAACGAGAACCTCAACGTCTTCATTTCTCCTACCTCCAGTTCTGCTTCCTGTTGTCTCTTCAGTCCGTACATCATGGCCGGCCTAACCAGTTTTATAGACTTTGCCCTTCATCGTAGCGGAGACTCTTCTGTCACATAGAACACCAGACACCTTCCGCCAACTGTTCCATCCTGCTTGGACCCGTTTCTTCACTTCCTTGCCACACTCATCATTGGTCTGTATTATTGACCCAAAGTATTTGAAGTCATCCACCCTCACTTATCTCTTCTCCCTGGAGCTTCACTCTTCCCCCTCCGCCCCTCTCATTCACGCACATATTCTGTTTTACTTCGGCTAATCTTCATTCGTGCCTCCATCTTTCTAACTATTCCTCCGCCTGCTCCCTGCTTTCACTGCAGATCACAACATCATCTGCGAACATCATGGTCCAAGGGGATTCCAGTCCAACCTCATCTGTCAGCCTATCCATTACTACCGCAAACAGAAAGGGGCTCAGCGCGGATCCCTGATGCAGTCCCACCTCCACCTTAAATTCTTCAGACACACCTACAGCACATCTCACCGCTGTTCTGCTGCCCTCATATATGTCCTGTACTATTCTAACATATTTCTCCACCACACTGGCCTTGCGCATGCAGTGCCACAGTCCCTCTCTTGGTACTCTGTCATAGGCTTTCTCGAGATCCACAAAGACACAACGTAGCTCCTTCTGACCTTCTCTGTACTTTTCCACTAGCATCCTCAAGACAAATAATGCATCTGTGGTACTCTTTCTAGGCATGAAACCATACTCTTGCTCGCATATACTTACTTCTGATCTGAGTCTAGCCTCCACTTCCCGTAAAAAGTACTCACATGCATGGTATGTACACTACTAAAATCCCTTTCAGCCAACATGGGTGAAATTTGCCAAACTGTGACATGAAAAGACATAATTATAATTGCAAAGAGGTGTCATTTCCATCGCAAAACGACACTACTCTGACTTCCCTTCATCTTAATTTAAACCACATCTGCGTACTAAAATGTCAGCCTTTTTTTTTTCTTCTTCTTTTAGTAGGAGCTTAACCGTGACTCCGCGCAAACGCTCGTAAACGAAAAAAAAAAAAAAAAAAAAAATCAACGCGCTGCTATTGCCGCTTGTCAAGGATGCACCTTGACCTCTGCGAGTCGCCAATATTCACGAGCAAGGCCGGCAAGGTGCAAGTCACATGACTGGTGTGCTGACCTGCACGGCGGACGTTTGTACTGTTCATCGATCGTCACAACGCAGACAAATAAGGGTTCCGCTTACACACATACTGTACAACACGGGTGTCAAACTCTAGGCCCGGGGGCCAGATCCAGCCCGCCATATGGTTTTATGTGGCCCGCGAAGGCAAATCATGTGTGTCAACTTCCAGGATATTTGTCAAAATTTCAATTTGCCATGTCATAAACGACAACGTTGAGATATTGCAAGTTACCAAACATGAACAATAGTTGGAAAAACCCATTTACCTTGATTTCTGATTCCATAATTACCTCATTAATGTGCATGTGATATAATGAGGATGTTTCATAATCATAACGCCCCACTGAAGGAAACCGCAACTACAATGTGGCCCGTGGCAAAAATGCGTTTAACACCCCTGCTGTACACCTTTTATGCAAGTCTATAGTGCTTATCCTCATTAGGCTACATTTGCACTTTGCCCACATTTCCCCCCAAAAACAACCCGTGGTGACTTTGGCTGCAAAATGCACAGTACAATTGGGTCTGCAGGGTGTTCTATCCCGGCCCGTCATGTTCTGGTGGGGTCCCTTTTCACGTTCACTCAACACTTTCTACAGATGAAACATGTTCGCTTTGGAGCACGTTTGTGGTTGTGGCTTCCAGCTACCCCATTTTAAAATAAACCATTATGATTATTACGATTGTTATAATTAACAGCCATTTACTGACTTATGTAACAACGGAATCTGAATCACATTTACAAGGAAAGTAGGCTCAACACAAAAGGAATTTGTATTTAGCAGTTGCGGTCAATCTTGTACATTCACTAATAGAGTACATCCTTTTACCCAAGAAAATGTCAAGATAGATAGATAGATAACTAATTGACTTGAAAGATAAATTGACGGGAATATGATGTCATGAAATATTCCCTCAAAGCTCCTCACGAGCTTTCTAAGTGATGTCATTCATGGGATGATGTCACTGGCCAAATCATTAGGGACACTTTATCACTCCAATGAGAGCAAAGATGGACGGAAAGTGTGCAGTCAAGTGCAGCCGTGATTGACACTCTTCAGTAAAGTAGCAACGCCAATATGTTTATTGCTTGGGTTGCGCGTGCATCATCACAATGTGGACGGCGCACTCCAGCCACACTTCTCAACACGCTGTTGAATGAACGCTAAATTACAACCTCTCTTCCAGAGCCCGTGAAAAATGATTTTTTTTTTTGCACATGCCACCGATCAGAATGGAGGTGTTCCTAATAAAGTGGCCACTGCGTGTCTGTCCCGCCTTGAAATAAGACGCGAGATGCTTGTGCACGATGGGAAAAAAATAAAAATCTACGGATCAACCATTCGAGTCATTATCATTATGATTATTATCATCCTCATCGTGGGTAGAGATGCGAGCGCGTTACATCATGTGACGAGTATCGCCATGCACTTTGCCCTGTCAAGAGGAAGCCTCCGAACGGTTGACATCTTTTGACAGTCACCAAGTGCTCAACACCCCCCCCCCCAAAAAAAAAAAAAAAAAAAAAAAGAGAGAAGGGGAGGACGTAGTTGCGAATATCACCTGCCTTTAGCACTCGTATACCGCTGCGGCCGCCGCGACCTCCGACGTGGACGGGTCCGACTCGGTGGAGCACCGCGTCCGGCTGCCTGTCGACGCAAGCCCCGCTGTCGTCTCTCTCGCCGGCGGCGGCGGCGGCGGTGCCGCCAGCCTGGTCCTCCATCGCCATGGGGGCGGCTCGCTACCCGCGGAGACCGCCGAAGAGTTCGCGTGGCGCGGCGGTGACGGGGGCGGGAGGCGGCTGGCGGCGAATTCCCACGGGGAGCCTCACGCGGAGCCGGAGCGCCATAGCCAGCGAGCCCCCCGGAGACGACAGCTGCCTGGCTGCCTGCCTGCCTGCGGGAGGGCCTCCGCTGCCCGGATCGATGCACATGACATGGGCGGGGCCTGGCTACTTATTACTCGGCAGGCACCGCCCCTTTCGGAGCCACACGACGAACCTCCACATACATGCTGGAGCCTATGACACAATTTAGTCCTGTGCCCCCCACCCCACAAGTACCCTTTTTGCCCTCCAGGTATGCAACTAAACAGTCGGCTACTAGTGAGAAATAATTGCCCTTGCTGCTCTAGAAACAAGTACAGTAAAGCCTCGGTTGTCAAACGTTCCCGTTTTCGAACAAATCGGTTTTCGAACAAAAATTGAGATTTTTTTTTCCTTGTTTTCAAATGAAAATCGGAATTTGAACACCCCCAAGAAAACCCCAAAATAACATATTGCGCGCACCCAGATCAGCCGACCCGCTTTGTTCTGAATTCCCATGCCCCCGAAAAAAAACCACGGAAATAATGTGCGCGGCACAAGCAGTTGACCCACCCGCGACGCGTTTTGTTATTGTCAATTCAAACGCCCCCTGAAAAAAAAAAAAAAAACATTGCATAACACACACGGCGCAACCAGCGCGCTTTTGTTATTCTGTATAACGCAGCCTGTGTCCACAGATGTACCCTGGTAGTGACCGTTTTCTTCTTATCAAGGACTACCGTATTAACCCCTAATCATGGCTCCAAAGAAGGCAAGTTGCTTGCTTATAGTTATTCTCCACTCTCGTTAATAAAAAATGTTTGCAAGGCTGGGGGCCGAGTCGCTACAGATACGGCAATGCACTCCCCAGCCTAATGTACTCTACTACTCAAGCAGACATTTTAATCAAACAATATGTTGAAATTATTTTAAGTATTTAAACTATAAATGTATTCCTACTATGCAGTTTATTATCAGGAAGGACTAAAAAAAATATTTAAGAAGCCTAATTTTTTTAGGCATGGAACGCATTATTTCTTTTCCCATTCATTGTAATGGGAAACATCGATTCTGTTTTCGAACAAATCATTTCTCGAATCGTTTTTTGGAACAGATTGCGGTCGAGAACAGAGGCATCACTGTAACTGCGTTGGTGTGAGTTGAGGAGCTTCATTTTGAGGGGAAAAATGTGTTCTAGTAACACGTAACTGCATTGGAGTGAGTTGAGGGACTTCATTCCGAGAAAATTGTAGTGGTCTGCCCCCATTTTGCGGCAAGTGAGATGCAGAGCTTTATCGAGCGAAAAGTAGTGCTCTGCCACCATCTTGGCGCCAAAGAACTACGCGGAAGTGACTTGAGGAGCTTTAGTGATACAAGGAATTATTTTAAAACAAATATTTTCTCTTGGGATGAGAACAAAATCTTGGTGGAACTTTTATGAACGAGAGACATTACTCACTGATCTTACACAAAGACTGGGACTGCTTTGGAGGTGGTCCAAGATTTCCACCCAGATTAATTTGAGTCAGTGGGATTACCACATCAACAGACGCACTAGTGCCACATTGCAATCATTCTGGAGAACAACGCAACGGGCTTGGACTCAGTCCACTAGGGAACCGTACTTGCCGGTCGGAATCCCGAGGAACGGAACAACTGCTCGAGACAGATCGACGGCTGAGTGGGGGCCGCAGACAAGCCGGCACGGGTGGTCAAATCTCCATGGTGATCTCGGCGTTAACGCTGAAAGAAAAATGTGACATTCAATTTGCATAATAGATATACTCTATGTACTTAAAGGTCTGTTACATGGCACCTTTTGTTCCGTCATGGAACTTACGCTCACAAGATGAGGGTCTTTTGGTGACACTGAAATAAAAAGAAGTCGGCAGGTTCTAGAACACTGGTGTCAAACTCGAGGGCTGAGGACTAGATCTGCCCCGTCACGTCATGTATTGTGGCCCGCAGAATCAAACCTTGGTCAACAACTTCTGCTCTCTCCCTGCCTCACTGCTGGCTTAAGTATTTCGGCCTGTTTTACTCCCACTCCTCCAACGGTCCACATTATATTTCAACTAATTCATTGATCATAATATCTTTATTTAAATAATTTCAAGAAAAAAAAACCAAACTTAGCTAGATTTAGTGTATCCACTTTTTATTTGCTTACTATATTCTGCAAACCAAATGACAAGAATACAAAGCATAAATTGAAAATATCCTATTTAATAGTTTACAACTTGTCGCCTTTAATCATTTCTCATGCTTTCAGTCACACTCACCTTCAAACCACGGACCATAGGGTTCGGTTCATCTCGTCAAACTCGACGAGGGGAAAATAAAAAACATAAATCCTCACGTCACATAAAAAGAAAGAAATTAAGCATTTTGTTCTGGTCAGGTCGAGCCCAGGGGCACAATGAAGACTTGGTTTGCAGAATTCAATGAATACGCGACATTACCGAAAAATGTAAATGAGGGTGGGCTTCATTCATCACCATCTTTAATCCATATTGCGATAGCTTTCCGAACAAGGTCCTATTGTACACACGAGTACCCCCCCCCTGACATGGTTGAGACAGATTCATCAGTTTGTTGCAACCCCCCCCCCCAAAAAAAAAAGAAAAAAGAAAAACTTGAGGGTTAAGTAGAAATGACATTTACACCGGCTTTCGCATGCACCTCGCAAGCTGAAAATTTGCAGCCAAAAAAAAAAAACGTAAATAGACATTACACAAAAATAAGCACATTCTCACACAGTTTCAAAGTCACCGCTGATACTTTTCTTACTTCAAGAGTGTCTGAAGCACCTATGTTGGGGTTCATATCACCGCTTGTACACGTGACCTTCCATGGATCATCACTTAAAAAAAAAAAAAAAAAAAAAAAAAAAAAAAAAAAAAAGAGTAGACAAACGTTATGTACTGGTAGAGGGCAGAAGGGAGGGGAAAAAAAGTGTACTAACTGTACTACTTTCCTCTTCGACCACGCTCTTACAATGTATTTTTTTTGCACAGCTCCACCTTGTGGCAATCGGCATGTAAAGCAGCCTTTAACTTGCACAATTTTATGCAAAGCCATTTGAGCAAATCCTTTATATCCGATGTACTAGTATGCTTTTTGTCCTCACTACTTAGCAAAAACACTAATATTACTGTATGACATGACAATAGTAAGGTCACACTGGAACACCAGTAGACCTACCACCTGTAGTGTAGCAGTAAAACAGTTGTTCTACTAGTGCACTGATTTTTTTTCTTACTGAGGAGGGCAAAGAATATAGTCCATGGAAGTTGAAATGGACAAAGGATAATTGTTGAAATGGCTTTCTGTAGATTTTGACATGGATCAAACGGTACGAGAGGGTGAACGAATCATATTTGGGGGTAGTAAGTTGGGATATATTTTGGGTAGTTACTCTTAGTAAAGGTGTCAAGAACGTATTGCGTTCAACAACAAAAAAAAGTTTTGTCTTATTTAAATTATGGGACAGACAAAGCCACAAAGAGGGAAAGACCGGAGCCAAAATGGGGGGGGCGCTTTGTGGACGCTTACTAGTGCAGCATTGCAGTTTCTCAGTAGTACAGTTCACCATTCACACGCTAAAAACCAAACCCCGACAACAAGCCTCCCCGGTTATCTTCGTAAAAAGACGACGTGTCCACACCCGTAAGCCAAACAGGAATCCTGGTAAATCAAACGCATCGGTTAAAGAATCTTTTGTACATATTTGCATACAATTAGATGTCTTAGCTAAATGTTTTAAGCCTTCATGTGGGGTTTTTTTAATTTTTATTTAAGTGAATCAGCCTTTTGTTTGTTTTACAATTATATACAATGTACAGGTAGCAGATCATAGCAATCTTTTACAATGGATGAGCGGCCGTACAGGGAAGCTTGATGTCGACTACGCTTGACTAGACAATTTTACATAGTGAAGAACCGGTTTAGAAAATGGTATCTAAAAAAAGGATGAAAGATAGTACAAGAGACAAAAAAATTGTAAAAGCTCTCAATATGTACAGAAAACAGCTAATATAGCATTTGTCAACAGAAAAAAAAAAAACGTTTTTTTTTCCCTCCTCCATATACACATAATAGCTGAAAAATATTTCCAAAGCTAATAGTCTCTCTGATTTTGGTCACAGGAGTTAAGATAGTGAAGCAAAGTTGATTGGATATCAAAACACGGTGGGGCCGCAGAGGTTGTTTCATCGCTAACTTAAAACTGCTGTCAGCTTCTTCCATGCAGCTGTGCGCCCCCCTCGAATGCCGTCGGGAGGGGGGGGGGGTAATAAAAGCAGGCCGGCCACTCGAGTGAGTTAGTAGAAAGAGAGAACATTGTGAGGTATCAACGGTAGCCTACACCCCTCGCCCGACAGCGAAGATCGAACACGCGACTAAAAAGTTCCACGACCTCGCTCGGTTAACCGATAAATCCACATTTGACGACAGGGACGGGACGGGACGGTGGATCTTTATGCAATTTCGTGACAACGCATGATGTCATCCCATGAAAAAGTTGACATCTATTAGCTGCCTTGCCTTTTCTGTCCCCAAGATTTGCTTCAGTTGGGGCCTTTTAGGTGGGTAAAGAAATATAAAAAAAAATAAAAATAAATAAGCTCAGCAACATGATCACCATTTGTGGGGACAAATCGGCATAACGTCGCTAGAATTTGTGATTGTTGATGATCCGGCAAAGTCCGAACAACCCGCCGCGGTGAAAAATAACCACTTTAAATAAAATGAAAAGATGATAAACCATTTTTACATCCATCACAATCACTTCCCTCACTTTTCAGCGCTCGAGCAGGCCGCAGCCCGGAGCCGTCTTTTCTTTTTAAGTTAGAAAGGCACGTCACTTAGATATCAGGCATAAATAATCAAGTCGATTTACTGCAGAAATCAAACATATTTTCACAGAAATAGTGCCAATGTGATGACCGTCTCATCAATGGAATACAAATAAGGAGACGGGGGGGGGGGGGAGAACAGCATTCAGTGCATGTAACTACATTCATAACAGGCTTGATTTACACAAGTTTGTGCGAGATGAGAAGCTCAAACGAGTAAACGAACACAACTCATCGACGAGCTTACAGTTTACTGCATTGGAGCCACACGGGGAGGAATGAAGAATTCTGATTTACAAGAAGATGATGATGAATTTAGTGTACTTAAACAGTTATGTTTTGCACACAGCCCAAATGTTGTAAGGAAAGATGCAGGCAGAAGTTTTCATAATTTCGCTGTCAGGCGGAAACCTCGTGTGTCCAAATATTGTCAACTTCTGGTCGGTCCCCACATCCTTCACAACTTTTGTGCCTTACTAATCAATTGAATGTGTTGAAAATAGATTTAGGACACATCGATTACCTCACATGGATTTTTGAACTTGTCTGAGAAGTGTTGTACAACTTTACCTCTTCCTGACTCTGCGGGGAGCTGCGCAGTATTACGTTGCCATAACAATAGAAGTCTGCATTCTTTTGAAACAAGAAGTGCACAAAGTTAGCTTGGATATGTTTGCATACAGATTTTCCTTCATGTTGATTACCCTGTTTAAGACAGCTCAAATTGCATCACTCGCGGCAGACTTTAGAAAGAGTTCATGAAGTTGATGTAACGACAGTTAATTGCATTTGTCAGGTATAAAAAAAAAAACAAAAACAAAAAAATTGTCTTGTTGGGGTTGAGGGGGGGCTATTTGTGTATGGCTAGCTTGTGGTGACGTGTCGTACCATTTTAAACAATGAGAACACAAATTTGTGATTTTTTATAGCAAATAAAATTAGTAGTTGATCTTGGGGTGACACGTCAACGTGATACCCGTAATCATAGGAAAATAAAGTTACTCAATCAAAATGGCGCCCTTTATTTTTCATTTCCTAAAAATCTGATTTGGGAGACGCGAGGATTCCGCCCAACAGCTATGAAATGTAAGAACAACTTTTGAGATGGATTTCAGGATTTGAATTGAGATGCGACGTTCCCAAATTCTGCTTGAGATGATCACATGGGCGCAGAATCGTAGCCCGTGTGCGTGACTGTGAGGCTTATCGGGTCAAATGAACACAAAGAGGAGGGTCACAAGCGTGAATTAGGTGAGGATTGCATTATTAGGGCTTTAAGAGGCTCAGAGCAATCATAAATATTCATTTTATCAAAGTGTGTTCATGTTATATTTACTACAGTGTTCATGTTAGAGTGGGGGGGGGGAAATAGCATGACTAACAAAAGACATGATGACACCAGTAAAAGAAAAAAAAAGTTCATTGATAGGTAACCCCGCTTATAAAACAGCTCTTCATCTGCACTGGTTTTTCTTCGTTAGAGACGGTCTGCTGCGCACTTAGCGACGTCACCGAGGGGGAGTCCGTTGGAAGAAGAGTACAGGGTGGGTGGGGGGGGGGGGGGGGGGGCAAGGCGAAAGAAAAATAATTTTCATAGTCCCCGTCAGAGGGGCTTTTAGGAGCAAAAGAAGCAACTCATCACTGCCACGACTGAGGGGGGAAGTTATTGACCTCGGCGAGGTCTTGCACGGGCGAGCCTTTGTGGTTGTACGTCAGCTTGATCCTCATTCGCAGCTGTTGCTGAAAGTGGAACATTTTTTTTCCTCATTAGGACTGAAAATATGGTGGCTATATAAAGTGTACGCACCCTGTTCAAATGCGACTTTTTAAAAATTTAGAACAATTACACCAAGAAAAAACATTTCTACCATTAACGTGCCTGTGCAACTAAACATCAAAAAAATCTTTTAGAGAAGGGACAAAAAAATAATAGTTTTCCAACCCGGAAAAGGGGTAGAAGATGGATGGATGGATGGAATGAGAGCTGTTTTGGTTCAGCTGGAACTGCAGTCTTAGTCAAGGTGGAGGAAACTAGAACAGTTCCAAACAGTAGTTGAACAAAACCTTCAGAGTTCTGACACAAAGGGGGGGGGGGGGGAAATCACAAAAAGCCTCTTCAATTTATTTGGGGCTAATCAGAGATGGTGGCAGATGTGTGCTAACTTCAATTTAACTGGAATGTGATGGCTCAACTGTGAACACAACCGTATCCCTAGGTATAAGAGGGTGTGCGCACTTATGCAACCACAGTATCTCAGTTGCTTATTTTTACTTCATCACTTCATTTTTTCCAATTGAGCTGTACAGGTGATCACTCAATGCTGGAAAAAGTTTTGAAATGATTCGTCTTGGTACCAGAGGAAAATAGCATTTGAACAGGGGTGTGTCAACTTTTTCAATACACTCACTCTACAGTAAGGGACACTAACCTTCTGTGGGTTGAGGACTCTGATGACCTGTGTGACAGTTCCCTGGTTGAGTGCTTGAACGACATTACTGCTGGGGGACAGGAGCTGCAGCTGGAATGTCTGCCACAAAAAAGAAACCAAAAAACAAAACATTCAACAGCAGGAAAACTATCGGACATTAAATATGTGAAAAAAACATCCCGTCGGAATAAGCCACCCAAACTGAGACCAAGAAAAAAAAAAACAAAAAAAGAAAACCAGGTGTCCTGTGTTAACAGGTGCATCTCAATGTATTCGAATATCATAGAAACACTTATTTCAGTTGTTAAATTCTAAAAAGGTAACATTCACTGAAATAGGTACAGTGCCTCTTTACCTTTGGAACTGCAGCCTGAAAAACAAAGTCCGTCATGTCTGCGTCCGTGGAGTTGGAAGCGTGGATGGTGATGACGGCGACGTTGGGGTTGGGGTTCGCTCTCTCAAACGCGAAGTCTATTTTCAGACCGTTCTTGTTGTAAGCAGTCATTGGGGGAATGCCTACGGGAGGATTTTTAAGAGCGAGAGGTGTTCGTGAATGACCAACTCGGATGCGGTGTGGGAGGTCAACGGAGAACAGGAGTCTCACCTGCGGCGGCAATGTCATTAAAGAGGGGCTGTGAGGAGAGGCCGTCCAGGAGAAAGGGGGGTTGGGAGGTGGGGACAGAAGGAGCAGGGGCTGGACCGCCTTGGGAGGGGAAGGTCACGTCAGAGTTTGATGCGCCATTACCAAATATGAAACTGATCTTCAAGGACAAGCTAAATCATCTCTATACATTTTTGAAGCTGAAACAGCTTACACTGTTTTTCAAATTATTAGGCATAATGCCGTCTGTTTTCTTAAATCTTCTAAAGTACACAAAGTGAAAAAAATTTCAGCAATTCTAAAAGTTTAGGTTAGGATGATGCGGTGTCTTTCATGAGAACAAGCAGGTAGTGGGTCTTCATCTCATACCATGGCAGGAACTTCTTGGTTGGAAACTTTATTTACAATAAAAAAAAAAAAAAACAATCACGAAGGAACACTTGTAATTTGGTTCAGTACACTTTTTTTTTTTTAATTTTGTAAAGGTTACCCAAAGAAATGATAGGTAGATGTATCGTGTGGGATTGGACTGTACATAAGAGTTCTTTTATCTTATTGTCATTCGGCCACAGCTATCAAACTCAAGGCCTGAGGGCCAAATCTCGTTCGCCACATCAATTTATGCGCATCGACTTGGTAAAATAGTAAAATTGCTAACTGTCTTCACTTGAAATAATGTTGAGATTTGCTATTATCAATTCCCTTCTGTTTACTTGTATGCGTCATGTTCCTAGGGTGTCACACTATTTTCATAGCTGATTCAACAAATGGCAAAACACATGGAAATGGAAACTTGGCTTTACTTCGGACATGATTACTGTACTTTTGGATGATGGCGGTACAAGAGAGTACAGTCAGTGGACAGGATGTCGGCCTCACTCTCAGAGTTCGAATCTCGGCTGGGACCTCTTTGTGTGACGTTAGTATATTTTTCCCGTAAAGGGGAATGACGGTGGTTTGAATTAACAATGTATCCAATAGGTTATGTCATACAGACTTTATCTTGAAAACGGGATGTTCATCCTCTCTCATTTAATGGTGTTTTGAGAAGATTTTTATCGGCGATTACAAATTTTCATGGGCGCCGCCATTTTGGTGACTCACATGACCTACGTAAACGGATGTGATGTGATAGGCGCACTAACAAAGGGGCGATTACAATGGGACACAATTATGGCCAGCACCGATTTCTCAGATTTATTCTCATCTGATGAAGAAATAGCAGTATCGGTTGATCGGGAAGACGGAGGAATACTTCCGTACAGATTTGAACCTGTGGTTGTAAATAATGTAGAATTTTCGGCGGGCCGCGAGCTTGCTCCGGGGGACTTTGTTCGTCCGAAGAACCATCAGAAAATTCTACATTATTTACAGCCACAGGCTGAAATCTGTACGGAAGTATTCCTGTCTTCCCTATCTACCGATACTGCTACAGTACTCTCTCACTTGGCATAATTTCACTTCACTGCTCATGTTGCAGCCTTGTTGGGACACCCCCACAAAATCAGAACCGCCATCCATCTCAATCACCCAGAGTTGCCTGTTTATTCATCATCGGTAAAATTAAATAAATGAAAGCATTTTCGAACCCACTGCAAACATTTCTGCTTGTGATATGGGTTAGGGTTGACCGAAATAGCTTTATGCGTGACTACTGTTTAATAAGCCTTTGGAGGATCCCGCATTGAGATGTTATTGGGCCACCAGACACACTAAGATCTTAAAATATCTACTTGCTGTTCATTCGGGGCTTTTTACCTCCTCCTCTCAATACGATGAATTTTAATGATGAGATCTTGCCTTAATATGCCTTGATCTGAATGCTCTGCCTCAGATTTCTTGAAATGTCCACTTTTTTCATTCCTGTCACAAGGCATTGGACTATTTCATACATTTTCATCGGCAAAAAAGATCCTTCCCCCCCATACTACATGAAAACTGTGACTTGTTTAATAATGTGGAACAACCTCCTTTCCTAATTTCTCTTTCAAACAGGCTGAGCTGCGAAATTAAGTCTCAAACACCTGGGAAATTAACTCAAACCTGTTAGAGGCTGTTACAGACTGATGTCAGGAGAAACAATTAGCTCAAAAAGCTACCGAAAAGCTACTTAAAGCTTAACTTATATCCTACATGCATAATAATTTCAAGCAGTGTATTTCGCCCATGTGAATTAAGAGAGTCGGTATAAGTCTGTGGCTGGAGATAATGTAATGAGTTCACGCTGAGAACACACACACATATATATTTTAAATAAAACCATAGATAGTCACCAACATGGGACACAGTTGTTGAATTCCTCGCAAAATTTGGAGTAGCCTACCACTTATTGAGATATCACCAAGCAGGTCCAGTAGCTCTCCTCCAGATGACGTCAGCTTGGGCGTCACTGTGGTATGGATGACTGGCACCACATCATTACCGCCCAGCAGGTCTAATAAATCATTTGCCTGTGGGGAGAAGTGGTGTCAAAATGAGCGACTATTTACAAGTGGCTCAATTTGGGATTCACTATGGAATGATGAAGTCGTGCAGTCCGTGGCCGTGTAGGTGGTGTGCCCCTCACCTGGTTGGATGGCTGGCTGACAGGGGGTGGATGTTTAGATTCCACAACAGACGGTTCTGCCTCTCCATTGGTCTGTACGATCTCTGTGGGGCCATTAGTGGTTGTTTTCTCCATTATGGGCATTCGCTCGAGGAGAGCTGGCCTTAGGGGGACACACAAAAAAAATGGAGGATGAACCATACTGGAGCACTTAATACCAATTGATCAATGGTCTTTTTTATTTTTGTATTGGGTGCGTTCGTTACGCTTGGTCATTTCACCTCATGTGGTCATATTTCTTGAAAAGTGCGTTGTACTCCACTGCTCTCTGTTGCAGTTCCACATCAATGCTGCTGCCATATATTGAGACCACCTTCTTTATTCGGCTAAAAGAAAATAGAATGTTACCGGGAAATTGCGCCGGTGCATGCATTTCCAAATGAGTCCGCCAATAAAAAGCCTCATTATGCAAAGTGTGGAATCCAGAGACTTACTTGACACCACTGAAGCGAGTAGACAGCTTCATGATGGCCGTAAGAGAATAGCCTCGGGTCACAGGTGTGGATAGATTGGATACTAGAAGCCCTTCTAGCACATCTAAGACTTCATCTTCAGTCACCTTGTGCAAAAAAGGAAAAAAATGAATGCGCACCATCTAATCATGGACAGGTTGTTCGCTCATCGGGCTGCAATAATTTGTCAAGTACAATTGTGCCTTTAGATAATTTAATTCCTTCAGTGACCAAGCTTGTGATTATCTCAAAACATCTTTGCAGTAATATTAGTTATTCTTTGAAAAGAATAAAGAATACATGTCTGTGAGTATTGTTGTTTTACGTGTCAATGTTTTGTTGGACCATGTGTGTTCATATATTCGCTCCTTAAAGAGTAACAATACTCGTCTTTTTAAATTGTGGGCCTGTAGCGTCTCCAATTGCATGTAACTTTCAGCTTGTGGAAGCTATTTAGTTGTTTTTTTAAATACACAATGTGTATTTATTTTATGCTTGGTTAGACAGCAACCACGAGCTGAAATTGACAAACAGCTTGGAATCTGTTTTTTGAAGAATATTGACAAATGTTATCTTCCAAACTGCCGCTTGTTGTAAAGATAGTTACGTAACCTGCCACCATAAAGTACTCGACATATCTGCACCTCACAAGCATGTTAGTGTGTTTAATAATACAAAAATCAATATTTCTCCAATTACTTGACGGGATAATCGGTAGAATACCCGATTCTAAAACTACAGCTGCAGTCCTAGTCACTCAGATAAGATTCGTCAATATGTACCTGGATGGGCTCCTCTTCTTCACACTGTCCAGAAACCAGAAGGTCTCCATACTCTCCTATGCACCAGGATGCCACTTGTACAAGAGGTTGCTACAGTGATAGAAACAACATTTTATTTTTCCTGCCCACACATAAAACTGCATAAATAATTAGAATAGTCATGAATCATAAAACTAGGTTCCTCTTCCAACCTGAGAGATGTCATCCAGGAGGGCTTTGTAAAGTCTCTGTACTGTGTATGCATGCATCTCAACACTGTTTGTGATGAGCTGAATAAGGTTGGGCACAGAGTCGTCACGCACATAACTGCCTGCCTGCAAAGACAAGGAAACGATTAAAATACAAACCCCGATTCCATTGAAGTTGAGACATTGTGTAGAAAAAAATAAAAACAGAACAATGATTTACAAATCCCTTCAGCCTATACTCCATTGGATACACTACAGAGACAAGATATTTGATAATTGTAAACATGCGCCTATCACAGATTTTATTGGGGAACAAGTTGCAGGCATCAAATTAAAAATTAGTTAATATACACTTTATTGCCAAAAGTATTCACTTATCTGCCATGACTCAGATATTAATTTAAGAGACATCGCAGTCTTAATTCATAGGCTTTAATATGACATCGGTCCACCCTGTCCAGTAATAACAGCTTAAAGTCTTCTTCCACAAGGTTTAGTAATTAATTAATGGAAATTTACGAGACTTTCTCCAGAAGCGCATTTGTGAGGTTACGCACTGATGATGAACGAGAAGGCCTGGCTCCCGGTCTTCGCCGCAATTCATCCAAAAGTGTTCCGTAGGGTTGAGGTCAGGATTGTGCAGGCAGGAAATCCACATCAAACTGTCTCATCCATGTCTTTTTTTTAACCTTGATTTTGCACTGATGCTCAGTAATTTTGGAACAGGAAGGAGTCATCTCCAAACTGTTTCCACAAAGTTTAAAATGTCCAGTGAAAGGACCTCTGAACGCTTGAGCATACCAAAAGATTTTGGACAATAAAACAATTTGGGGATTACCCCTTCGTATTGCAACACGTCTGTGCACAAACCAAGGTCTGGGTAAATTTGGTATGGACGAACCAGACTGGCCTCCACAGAGTCCTGCCCTCAACCCTAAAGAGGGCATGGCCTTCTCGACCAACATCAGTGTGTGACCTCACAAATATTCTGGTGGAAAAATGTGGAATTTATTTTTCCCCTCAAACTCACTCCTATACCTTGTTGAAAACCTGCCCATAAGAGTTGAAGCTCTTACAGATCCAACGGGTAGAGATCATATTAAACAATTTGGCTTTAGAATGGGATATCACAAGTAAGCAATATCGTCTGTGAAAAAAATTTTGAACATTAAATATCTCGTCTTTTGTATTGTAATCAACTGAATATAAATTGAAAAGTAGTGGAAATCATTGTCTTTATCATTTACACGGTGCCCCAATTTCAGTGGAATTGAAAGTTTGTGCATACAAGTAGGTTTTGAATAGAAATAGCAATGATTTTTAAGAGCAAAACAGGGTGTAATGTATGATTATACGTACTGTAGTCAGAACTCTCATTATGGTGTCTATGTGCCATCTTTTTGAAGGTGCATACCTACAATGCAAAGGACACAATGACATTTCAGGAAATAAAATTTCAACAAAATGCAAAAAGGTGATATGATGTGAATTAGGGCTGCATGATATTTTGTTTGCGCATCGTCATCGCAAATGTATATGCGCGGATGACTCGCATAGCTGGGTCTGCTGCAATGTTGGTGTCCAATAATATACAGTGCATCAACTAATATTAAAATTGACCAGCAGAGAATCCTGTTTGGACATGCTCAGTAAAGTAAAAGAGTCCTGTACACCTGCTGCATTGTTTTATATCGCTCTTCAAAATGAAACTAGGCAGGCAGGCTGCAGCTGTGTTAGTGCGCAAGGTGCGCTCAAGGCACACCGTAGATAGGAGAGAATGTGTTCTTTTCTAATACAGTACGTAATTGTAAAAATGGATTACTAGGAAAATTATTTCTATCAGAATGTGTTTTTTTAAAAACACTGTACGACCTCCTTGTCTAAGATAGAATTTATTGTTTTGTAACAAATTATTTTATCAGTATAGTACTAGTAGTAAGGAATGCAAAGTCAATGGGGTGTTTTTTCCCCCAACACTGATCCTGTTATTTCACATCACAATAAATATTGCAGGTTTAAAAAAAAAAAAAAAAAAAAATTGCAGTCCTTTCCCCCCCAAAAATCGTGCAGCCCTAATGTGAATGCTGTCAGATAATCTAGTATCAACAGTCTTTCAGACGATGGATCACTAATGTATCATCACACAGCATTTCTCTATTTTGTCTTGGAAGACATTTTTTTAAACACCCTTTTGATATAGTTAGGTTAAATTAGGTAACTATTTTTCCCCAAGGGTAAATTTGGTTGCAATGAGTAGGGTGCTCACGCATGCATCTCATCAGTTATGTTATTCGTCATTCCAGTATTACGTGCAAGAACAGTGCGTGTCAAATGCCGTACTTTTCTGCTGCAAGAAAGACTCCCGATGCACAGTCTGCTTTGAATTCCGGGTCGCAGGAGTCCAGGAAGTAGAGTAGCTCTTTCATCATGCCTCTTATGTTGTTACCGTTCACCAGGGCAAAGCTAAGTTCCATTGCACGTCTATAGCAGCAAATCGAAGCATATCAAGGACCGAAACAGGTGAAAATCTTTAAAATGAATAAATAAAAATCCCTCACCTCTTGATGGACACATCAAGGTCTTTTAAACAATCCACAATGGTACTCCGATGCCTCTGCACTGCATTGTGGTCCGTCTGTACAGTCTTTAATAAGGATGTCAATGCCACATATCTGCAATGGTGAATTTAAAAATAAATACAGGGGTTCGTGTGTTTAATCCTGGTGTTCTTGCTTCAGTTTTGAGTTCATATAAGACTAAAAAGGAAGAAGCCTTGGGAATTTCTTACATTTCTGCATAAATTGGTCAGAAAATGTAGGCTGAGAAAAGACATCTTAAACTAAAACCACACAATTCAAAAAACTATATAATTTTATAGAGAATAACATTTAAATATTTATGGAGCAGCAAGAGAAAAGTAAGTGAACCTTGGGGTTAATTGGTGTGGTCAAAATCATTGCCTGCCACCGTGGGGGGCCTAAGTTCAAGTCCCTAGGCCTCATGGGTGTGGTGTCCTTGAGCAAGACAATGATAACCCGAAGTGCTCCCCAGGCGCTTCCACTGCCCCCTGCGCCAGTGTATGTGTCGGCCTGAGTGTTCTTCAACGAACCGTATCCTTGTCAAATATGTTGACAAATGCCAGTGATTTCTTTAAGTGTCCAGCTGACATTCTAGTTTTTTTTTTTTTTTTTTTTTTTAAACGGCTCACTGAGTATTTTGAGCTGTGTTCTTGGAAGGCATCTTCCACTCTTTCAACGAGGAGCAGCAGTGTTGAACTTCTCCATGTGTAGACATTTTATCTTACCTTGGAGTGATGAACATCAAGACTGAGACTTTTGTAACCTTTTCCAGATTTATAAAAGTCCACAATTCTTATTTGTAGGGCTGCTGATATATCTTTCTTTAGCTAGGCATGATACATATCAGGTAATGTTTCTTGACAGGAGACAATTCCAACCTTGTTTGTTTTCTACCAGCCAGAGCAGTTTTAAGCCACATTTCCAATTCCTCATTCAGGTTCGCTTAAACTTGACTCTGATGAGCTCTTGGGAGTCTGTAACCTAGAGGTTCAATTTCCTCCCCATCAGTCCTATGACTGTTATTTCCCATAAAAAATGTGAAAAACTGTGTATGTGTGGTTTTTAATGCAGATGGCTTTATTCTTGTGAATTATAAGAAGATCACACCACATATTATGACCAATTTATGCAGAAATGTGAGAAATTCCATGGAGTAAAAATGCTTTTTCTTTGCAATGTACCAGTAGTTTAAAAAGACTCAATGATGACGGTTAATTGGATACTAGTGATGTAAAGGAATGAACATTCATTGCTGAAAGCCAAAGAATGGGGAAACCAAGGTCAAAATGCTTAAATTAGTATGTGGGGTATGTTAGTGCACGACATTCTTGAAAAGAAAACCACGTAAAGTTCTGCAATGTGCCATTCTTTGGATTTTGTACTCTTAAATTAAACAGAGTGGTTTTGCTACGAAAATACTGTGTCCATTAAACAAACTTGGCATGGTTCTATTAACCCCACGATTTGTTCAGCATGCCTCAACATGCATTATTATTACCTATTTGTATTGTTTGTCAAAACGAGAACTGATGCACATTATCAAAATCTATTGACTTGACCGTGTCTTAAACGATCACGAAGGAAATGTTTATATGAGATATGCATCTTCATCAATTTATCACCACCCAGCCCCAATTAAGACATATTTCTACAGGCTGTCGTAGCTGCTAACTAGTGAAACTGAGACACCCATGGAGCACATAATCGTTGATGACCCCTCTAAGCTTGATGCAGAGAAGTGCGCACTGGCTGGATTTTTTGTTTGAGTCATCAACACCATGTTTCAGCAGTCTTGTTTTGGGGCCTAGAGTATTTTGGGCCAAAACAGAAAATGCTCTGTTGGGCCATTTTCGGCAGAAAATGCAGTGCATCAGTATTGAATACCTTGCAAAAATTTGAATATACCCAAAAGGTTGCATTTTCAAAACCATTAACAAAAAAAAAAAAAAATTCTGGATTAAATTCAGCACTATGAACTCTTAAATGTGTCAAACAAGAACCCAGGAAAAAAAAAATATAGGAATTACCTTATATTTTTGTCATTATTAAGGAGGAATCGACCTAATATATTAATGGCCAAAACCTGTAACACAAAAGAGTTAGACGCTAGATTATTTAAAACCTCAACAGAAAAAAATCTCTTGGTTTGCATAAATTCAATAAGATCACCCTCAGTCCACTCTCTGACTTGATGTCCATGATGGTCAATACAGTCTCGTACAGTATTGCATTGCCCACATTTTTGCTTGTTTCAGTGTTTGTTGCAACCTGCACTCAATAACAATACAACAGTACATGGTTACTGAATTCAAACTGATAGACATTGGTAGGAGCCCGAGTCCTATTCAGTTATTTAATTTGTGTGTCTTTTCCATAAAATGCAAAAGTAGCATCTCTGCAAGATGAAAAGAGGTTGTGCTCTAACGTCTAATTTTAAGGACATTTTGATAAAGGGCACCACAACAATGCTGACTCAAGTACATTGGTATTTTTAGGTATAGACTCATGAACACAGGCGTTCTACGCACAACACAAGAAGATGATGCTGTCAGATTTTTGATCAACAATCTTTTAGACGATGGCTCACTATCATTATACAGCATTTTTTTGCCCCAGTTTTGTCCCCCTTGTTGTGTTGTTCCGTGACAATTTCGTTTTGTTCCCTTTACTTTCCATTGTTTCTTATAGAATACAACAACTGAGCACAGCTATAATGCGATACTATAAATGTCTCCTGTGAGAAAAACTCTGGAGTAAATGGGAAATGTGCAGTTTGAGAAGGACATGTCACGGAGCTTAGTATAAAATCCAATTTTTCATACCACTTATCCTCACGAGGGTAAAGAAACAAAAATGACTGAACAAAAAATGTCCTCAGGAGATAATTTACTAACCTGTGCAAGAATGTCATTCATTGCTTCACTGGAGTCATCGTCACTCCTGCCTAAAATGCGCAATAGTCTCAAAATTCGCACCTAAGGATAAAGAAAGTCTGTCAATGCACACAAAATGCAATTCACTTTATTTAAAGGCTGTCGCACAAATTAGCGACCCTGCCGATCCCAACTGAACTGTCACTGTGTTCGGCAACTAGTATTCATGAGTGACCACCAGTTTCCCACTAGTTTTGATGTGAATCATCCAAATGCCATATTGTATGAGCTTTGACGACCAAAATATAAATTTCTAAGTATAAATGAGATTATGCTAATGCAATGTTCCCCGCGATAAGACAAAAATTCACAATGTAGCAACAAGATATCTTCTCTATTTTACATGTATACAAGGTAACCTCGTTTTAATGGATTTTGGTTTTAAAGGACAGAAAACTGTGTCCAGTTGGCACTTAAAATACCCCATTGTAGTGGATTAAAAGTCCATTAGGTCCAGAATTGGCCGCTGTTGTTTACTTGCGCAATCAACAGACTGTTACCCGTATTTTAGCTAACAGCTACCTGTTTACTTCGGCAGTCGTCAAGTACATGTGCTATACAGATTGATTATTTTATAAAGCCCTTCTTAACGACATCCAGTCGTAACGGAAGTGGGTGGGAAAAGGAAGTAAGGTCATCTCATGAAAGCCACCCTAAATTCACCACAACTTTCTCCTACGAGCTGAATCCCATTTTCACCCCTCCAAAGAAAGCGATCGTGGTGCTTTTACGGCAATGTTGGACAATTACAGCACTGTTTAAAGGTAAGTTTAGGGCAACTTTAAAATTTGTAAAACATTTTCAAATTTTATTTTACACTTATCTGCGATAATTTCATACTGTACGAGATGTTTTTAGGTCACGGAATGTGCTTCAAATGAACAGACAAATCTTTAACAGAAGAATCCTCCCTGGCATTCTTCCATAAAAATGAGGTTCCGCTGTAGTTTAAAGTTACGAATAACATCAATACAAAATATACATCTGAGGTGCAGGTATTATTTTTGTACATATGGAGTCACCATTCTTATGTTCTACATCATTGTATTTGTGACTTTGAATGTGTTTTGATTTACAAGGCAATTATATTACTAGTTACAGTGGCCAAGGCAATCTACTTTTTCCTCGATAATTTCACCACGTTATTTGTGCTTCAATAAAATAAATGCATGGTGTACATATCTCAAAATGTTGTTTCCAAATAAGTATGACTGTGTGTGTCCCGCCTAGCAAATAAAACTGGGGCAATCACTTTTGATGTTTTTAACATTGCTCTTGGCAGAGATCGAGGAGCTTTACCTGCAGGAAAGGATCACTTATGCCTGACACATCATGTTCAGGTGAGTATCCAGACATGATTAGGTTCTTCAGGATTCTCACCAATTGTGGAACCAGCTACAATAAAAGACCAAGAGCAAAAGAGAAAAGAGATGGTGTCACAATATTTTGCTTAGATATTCCAATACTCTGCATTGATAGAGGGAAAATACCATTTTAAATCGTCATTATTATCATTTGCGACTATCTAGCATAAAATGCATGGGTTAGCAATTAAAAAGTGAAAACATAAGCAATCAAACTGCAAATCTCAAACCTTTGTAGAAGAATATTTTGGTTAGAACAGGTTCTAATTAACTAACAGGATCACTCAGCGAAAGTAAATGTTATTTTAGAAATAGATTTTGTTAGAAACCTCAAGAAAAAAAACGTCAATTAAGTGCTCTTTTTTGAGGAATACATTTCATCTAAGAGTTACTGGTCTAACCGAAGTTGGGTAGATTCACACATATTTTGTAGAAACTGTGAGGATGGCAAAAAAAAAAAAAAAAACGCAAAGTAAAACTGCTATAACTTAACATTAACATTGTTGCACAGTTTTAACTGCTCGAGAGAATAATTACACCACAGCTACAGACCTTGGACAGACTGTAAATAAAACAACCTCGGTGACAAAGACTGTGAATACCGCTAGTTCCTGGTGACCACACCTGTAGCAATCGTGAGAATTTACCCACAACAGTGACTGAATGAGTTGCATATTTGGTGAAAATCAGACTCAAAAGAATTGTATGAGGAATGTAGCTGACAAATGAGCTATTGTTTCGGTACTCTTGATAACACTGACATTGTAATGATCACTGTACAAGATAAATCCAAATTAAAACAGATTTGAGGGAGGAAAAAAAAGCACCATGAATTACAGGACAGATTGGTTACATCTCAGGTTGACTGTGAAGAGTGATTACTAATTACAGCATGCACCAGCTATGAGATCAGAATGCACTCTTACCTTCTCATTCTAACACAATGCAGGAATTGTAACAAGGACAAATGACAGAAAAAATATGAGGTAGATGTTAGGGAGTGGAAAATCATTCACTTTCAGAGCTCAAAATAAGTAGATCATGAACATGAGGGGTGGCGCTTCAGGCATAGTTTTTGCTGCATTAAGAGAGGACCGCAGCAAGTGAAATAGAGTACAAGAAAAAAAGACAGTTAAAAGAAAAAAAAAGACAAAACGGTGACGCACAATTCAATAAAAAAATTCCAGGTGTTTGCGTTGTCTTACAATGTGTGAGCTAAGGGCCAGAAATACACTCGCCCACTTTTATTGGGTAGGTAGTGGAGAAGTGGGTATCAGAACATAGAATTATCATCTCACTGTGCTTTAACAGCTTGCTTGGTGAATCATTGCCTCACTCGTTTTAGTGCTGTGAGCTGTTAATCCAGTGTGCAGACATCCAGTTTTCTTCTACCGTGTCACTCACACACACACACACACACACACACACACACACACACACACACACACACACACACACCACACACACACACACACACACACACACACACACACACTTTTTTCCTGCATGTGACCTAAAAATAGCTGGATCTGCATGTTTTGGCGGTGCTGAGCTTTGCTATTAAGTTTCTTTCACGAGTACCTACTTAATCTTAAATAGAGATGCAAATGTGAACATAGGGGAGTATGACACCTTAAAACAGACGTGTCAAACTCAAGGCCCGGGGGCCAGATCCGGCCCACCATGTCATTTTATGTGGCCGGCGGAGACAAATCATCTGTAAATATTTTCACTCAAATCTGCACCAAAATTTCCCATTGTCATATCCCAAATGATAATATTGAGATATTGGAAGCATTTTTGTGTGGCCAAACATCAACAATAGTTAACAAATAACCTTCTTTTGATTTATGATTCCAAAACTACTTCATAAATTCCACGTGCGAATATGATTAGGTGGTCAGACATTTTTTATGATTTCACATTCATACCGGCTATTTGAGGGAAACTATAACTACAATGTGGCCCACAACAAAAATGAGTTTGACACCCCTGCCTTAAAATATGACATGATCTTACTATATCCATAATCAAAAGTGAAATGCAAGGCACAAAATACTGCTATTAGTAGAGGTCGTAATACAACCAACAATGTCTAAAAACATCACATCAGCAGGCTCACACAAGTAAATTATGATTTAAAAGATTGGGTTTGTACCTTTCTGAAGTGAGACAGCATGTCAGGACTTCTCTCACACATCTCAGTAAGGAGGACAACAGATGTATGGAGAACACCTGGGGGATAAACAAACTAGAGGTCATTACGCTGACAAGATGTTGGGAGAAACACGGGAGCTGTGTGGGCGTGTACTATTTTCAGCTGTAAAGGTATGTAATAAAACTTAAGATGGCTAGTTGGAGAAGAATTGCCAGCAGCCACAACACTGTAAGGCTATCATAATAACATCAGGCAGAAGGCATGCTCGTGGTTCCAATCTATTCTATACAGCAGCTTTAGGATTACATGCTAATTGTTTCATTTGATCATTTACAAACAAGAATGCACATTATGCAGTAGGAGGACTCACATGGTGACTATGTGAGTGAGAGCGAGAGAATAGAAGAACATCACAACGCGCATACTGTTGCTGTCCAATGAAGTGAATCTCCCACTTAAAAGTCGAATTAAATGTAGCCAAACAAACCAATGACAAAACATTTTACAAAGTCATGTTTAGAATGAGTGCGTCGACTCGCTACCAGTTTTCAAACACGTACTTCCGCTTCAAACCACAGCTCTTTCTTTCATTTTATCTTAAAGATGAGCGAAAATGCACAATGTGCATAACAAACTCAATCATCAGTTAAGAATATAAGTCAAGCTAATAAGAAGACAAGATAAGAAGACAATGTCACTGATGTGATTGTAATGAATGCAGGTCAAACATTGATTACGAGGACTATAAATTTGAGTGATATAAGTGTAAATGCAGATTAAACTACGAACCCTGTTGGCAAATGTTACCTTGCTACGCATTGTTATAAGATGAAGAATAAACTATCAATTTGTCAGTCCTTATGACACAGAACTTGAGAATGTCCATTTAAAATATTTTAACAAAATTAAAAATTTGCATAATAGAATTTTGTCTATTTGTTTCATAAAAAATGCTGATATAAAACATTTTTTATCAATCCCGAAAAAATATTTTTATATACATCCTTGAGTTTTTTTTTTTTTTTTGCCAATCCTGTTCTTGATACAAAGTCTGCAATGAAAATGCTCAATAGTGATCATTCAAATTAACTGAATTATTATAGTATTTATTTTTAATTTGCTTTGGGTTAATTAATAATTCACTGCACTGTGAAGGACACGCATAAAAAAAAGGGCAGAGCTCAGTGCAGACAGTGTGTGGCAGGAAAAAGGATGAGTGTCGCAGTGGTGAAGGACAGGCACAAAACCCATCTTAACTGTTTGTACTAACCATGGTTCTTCTCGCTCAGCAGGTTTTTTGTGGCTGGAAGGAACATTTCCATAAGTTCAGGAACCTTTCTGATGACGTGAACCGCACACAGCGCCGCCTGTCAGCAAAACAAATATTTAGACATGAGACTCGGGAAAATATTAGGAGTTGAACCAAGACAATTTTGGACTTTAATGAAAAAATGTGAGGGAGCACTATGGAGGACTGGTTAGAGCGCCAGCCTCACAGTTCTGAGGACCGGGGTTCAAATCCCGGCCCTGCCTGTGTGGAATTTGCATGTTCCCCCTCTGCCTATGAAGGTTTTCTTCAGGCACTCCGGTTTCCTCCCACATCCCAAAAACCTGCCTGAATTGAAGACTCTTAATTCCCATAGGTGTGAATGTGAGTCCTAATGGTTGTTTGTATCTTTGTGCCCTGCGATTCATTTCAGAGTGTACCGCCGACTCCTGCCCGAAAATAGCTGGGATAGGCTGAAGCAATCCCGCGATCCTTATGAGGATAAGCGGCTCAGATGACGGATGGGTATTCTTTTGTACATACACTTATGGGAGTACAGTATAAGTGGTACATCTAGCTAAAATGCAATTGTAAAGGTGCAAGCTGTTGTATTTCTTTTTATTGGCTTGGTTGTTTGAATTAGTTAACTAAATTCCAGTAATTAGCAGAGCTGTCGGGTGGCATGTGATTGTTCAATGATTTCATTTATGTCAAGAAGAGGATTAGACAAGACGGCAGCACATAACAGTGCTGTAAAACACAAGATAAGAAAAAGGAAATGAGAGGTTATCGCAAAATTCCTGATTGAGATTGTTTATTTTATGGAAATGTACTACAGTTCATCAAAGACACAGTTCACCTTTTTCCTCAAGTAAGAGTTGGATGTTTTCAGCAGCTTCTCAACCTCCCCTGCCAGGTCACGGCACATTTCTGAGGAGCCCATGCAGCCCAAAGTGCACAAGGCCAGTCCCTGGACGTACTGTGTGCTGTGATTCAAGTCACTGAGCGACACCAGAGAATAATTATATTCATCATTTCTAGAGTGCATCATTAAATAACAAGGAAGTACATTAAATAGACATCAGAAAAATTTAAAAAACTAGACATTCTATGAAGTACAATAAAATATTTCATAAAACACCAAATGGAAACATTGTGGCTCAAGCTGCGGCTTACTTCTTAATGCAATTTGTCATTAATAGATGCACGTCCTGCCTCTCATCCAACAGCAGCATAGCTCCCAAATAACCTATTCGCTTGTCAGTAAACTTCTGGGATGCAATCAACTTCAGGCACTCAAGCTAGAAAAAAAAAAAAAAAAAGTGAAGAATATATCACAGAGAGTCCATCAATATAATATGCGCATAAAGCCGTTAACTTACCTGCCCAAAGTGTGCTGGGTAGCCCAACATGTGCATATAAAGGAGCTTTGCCACATTTCTGCAACGATATGTATTGTCCTCCTCTCTAAACGATGACCGGATAGCGGCACACTCTTTCTGGATCATTTCGCGCTCCTCTGCCTGGGTCCGCGCTGTCCGGATAGTCCGGATCAGCTCCCGCAATCTGATCGGAGCTGGCATTCTCTGGAACAGAGACAGCAAAAAAAAAGGTTGGCACACACAATTGTATAATTATACCACCACAGTTTTTTTTTTAGCAAATAAACTATGACGACAGTCGCTAATGACCATAAATTAGTTCACTTTGTCTCACTCTGAATCCCTTTCTGGATGCAAAAAACCTCTCTAAGTAAATTCAGTGCTTCCAACTGCATTTGTTCGCTGCGGAAGACGTGCGAGAAAATTCTCAAGACCTCCACATTTATTGTGTGGTTAAATCATTCCCCTAAGCAACGATTCATCAGAAATTGGCAAAAAGACAGGTGACCACGGACTCTAGGGACAGGTAAAAAAATTTGATCATTAATCGGTCTTCTTATTAAATGCAATTTCTACTACAATGCCCAATACAACATATCAAGCTAATTTAAAACGTGGTATATCACAAGTTAGGACATATTGTGGTCAAGCATCGACAGAATTGTAGTAATTTCAATTGCTTCCTCAAACAGACTAATAAAACACGTAATAAGCATATTCATACACAAGCTGTCGATTACCAGAACTCCGGCGGAGTCACTCAACACACAGAGCAACCGGGCCGAGTTTACACTCTTAAGTTCCTGACCCCTGCGTCATTTACCGAGCCAGATCCTGCCTTTTAAAGCCATACACACTCAAAGTAGTGCTGGCCTATATGGTGATCTTTCTCACGTGGACGATGGATCTTTTTTTTTTTTTTTTTTCATTATTATTGTGCCATATCTACGCAATCGTTTATTATTGATTGTTTTTTCCCCACACACATATTTTCGCAATCTATGCTGCAGAACTGCAATGAGTCCTAATGCTCCAGGGAACCATTTTTTATTTGTAAAGCTCAAAGGACGCGCGCACAGGCTACTTTTAATGTGACAAAGCGCGCTTGTGTCACCTCAGCAAGGGAAAGACACAGAAGAAGCCAAAGTCGATTGGAAGAATTGGAATGCCCGGCAAAAAGAATGAAAATGCCAAAAGTGTGAAAGCACGTCTTAGTGAAATGATGATTCGTGACAACTATGCCCACGGCTAAAACGAGTGTTCTTCATAAAAATGTGAAAAAGTCAGTCAGAAGCTGACCAGTGGTGGCTCATACGCTTCAATATGCAGCTACAAAGGGGCAAGAGGGGGAAGAGTGAAGCTCCAGGGAGAAGATATAGCGAGGGTGGACGAGTTCAAATACGTGGGGTCAACAATACAGAGCAATGGTGAGTGTGGTAAAGAAGTGAAGAAACAGGTCCAAGTGGGGTGGCACAGCTGGCGGAAGGTGTCTGCTGGTCTGTACGGATTAGAGATGGTGGCACTGAAGAAACAACAGGAAGCAGAACTGGAGGTCGCAGAAATGAAGATGTTGAGGTTGTCGCTCGGAGTGAGCAGATTGGAGAGGATTAGAAATGAGCTCATTAGAGGGACAGCCAAAGTTGAATGTTTTGGATACAAGGTTAGAGAGAGCAGACTTCGATGGTTTTGGGCATGTCCAGGTACGAGAGAGTGAGTATAATGGCAGAAGGGTGCTGAGGATGGAGCTGCCAGGCAAAAGACCGAGAGGAAAACCAAAGAAAAGGTTGATGGATGTTGTGAGGGAGGACATAAGGACAGTGGATGTTAAAGAAAAAGATGCACAAGATAGGCTTAGATGGAAAAAAAAGACACGCTGTGGCGACGCCTAATAGGACAAGCCGAAAGGAAAAGAAGAAGATACAGCTACAAAAGTCCATTTATTCCAGGACTCATACAATACCTGGCTAAACACTTGGTAAATACTTTTGTAGAAGGAAAACTCTTGGTCAGCTTTTAGATAAAAAATTACTTTGTTATACACCTTAGTTCAAAGAAATTGTGAATTTTGAGTTTTAGTTTTCTGTAAAATATGAAGGTTATACATATCTTTGAAAAAAAAATCCTGCAATGTTTCACTCTGAGTGTGTGTAGTAGTGTGTAAATTAAACTCAGAGATTAGTTTATTTTTGGAAATGAACTCTAGAGTCTTTTTGACCTTATTCTAATTTTTGTAGATGTACCTGTAAGTGTCTTAATTTTAGTGTGAAGATTTGCAAACCTCTACTGGTATTTATTTCTATTTTATTGCTAATCTGCTGGTTTTGGTTAAATTTACAACCATCCACACTTTTCTGTCGTATGCTAAAAAAATTGTTGCATAAGTGAAGCCACACAACACAAAACCCATGCCTGCCTTTTGAAAATGAATGACTTGTTTTTGATAATGTAAATTTAAGGAAAAAAAAGGTGAACACCTAAAAAAAGGAAACCAATTGCTGATCCATTAATAAATGAAATGTTATTTTCTCGTGTACTCATAATTGCTCTGCAACCAAGACAAAACATAGTAATACATTCAAACACTTGACTATTCAATAAATTTCTCACTAGGATACTCGATTACTAAAACATTTGATAGCTGCAGCCTTAATTTCAGAACTACTGGATACATTTCTCATTCATGACAAGGCTGTTAAACATCACTTAAAAGTTAAGTAGTTCTGAGGACCGGGGTTCAAACCCTGGCCCCGCCTGTGTGGAGTTTGCATGTTCTCCAAGTGCCTGTGTAGGTTTTCTCCGGGCACTCCGGTTTCCTCCCACATCCCAAAAACATGCAATATTAATTGGACCCTCTGAATTGCCCCCAGGTGTGATTGTGAGTGCAACTGTTGACTGTCTCTGCAATTGGCTTGCAACCAGTTCAAGGTGTACCCCACTTCCTGCCTGACGACAGCTGGGATTGGCTCCAGCACTCCCGCAATCCATGTGACGATAAGCGGCTCAGAAAACGGACGGATGGATACCATCGTATGTCGTGATAAATTATTGTGATATAAAACAGCACATGTGACAGATTATTTTTCCCCAATATTGCCCATTACTAAGTCAAAATCACAGATGCTACAGTACAAAGTGAGGCTAGTGACCTTGAATGGACAAAAATAATACCTGCACCTTACAGTGTCAATAAAGCCAAATGATTATTATCTTAATCGATGAGATAATTTGATTTAATATGTAATCTAAAACTTTTCTACATTTCCAAGACACAGGTCTCTCAACAACAACTACAAGGCTTTCAACGTTAGTTTAAAGATACTGCTGTGAAAAAGACTGGACTGTTGCAGAATAAAGGCTAAAGGTCAATGGAAGCTGGCCAAATGGCACAATAAACAACCATGTAAACCTGCTAAACCAACAAAAAGATTACATAATAGCACAACATTTCACAAGTCATTAGTTTATATAGAAAACCCAAGAATAGGCTGCAACAAAATGTCAAAGCCGCTGCAAGGAGGAACAAGTGTTGCTCAAAAGCTAACTGTCGAGTGTGATATAACACCGTCCATATGCATAAGCTAAATCTTTATAAAACGGGTTTGAGTTTCTTGCTGATGGTTACAAACACTAAATTCAGCCCGTGCCAAGAGCTGTTTTAATTAAAAATTCCTCCTGGATGCAGAACAAGGGTGCATTCTTATGTTTGACATTCTTTTGATATCCAATACTCTTCTTTAGTTGTGAATGTCACTGTTGCTACCTTCATGGCTGACCTTCGGAATGACAGGGCACACCAGTTAATGAGCTCTGCCCACTCTAGGGAGTTCCCAACCCCCCCCCCCCCCCCAAAAAAAAATACACTAGACACGCCAGACCATACGGTACAGATATAAACCGTACACACTGGTGCGTTGTGAAATAAGATATTCACACAGAACTAATTTGTAAATATTTAATTACATACCTTGTTTCCAAACTATGACTGTAACACACTAACTGAAATTGAAGAGCCTCAGAAAGTCTGTCACGCATTATTTTAGTCTCTTAGTTGCTCTGAATGTCATTTTCATCTAGAGTTTAATTAAATAATAAAATACACATTTTGCATTCTTGCATCATGCTTGCTATGAGCGCACCAAAAACTATCGTGGTTTTCTACGCACGTTCGAGGTAGCTTTGTCGTCTTCTATGTACAGTTGAGGTAAATTATTCTTCCCACGTGCACTAAAGCTAAAGTCTTCTTCTGCTACTTCAGATTGAATCTGCGCAAACCCAAGTGCATCATAGAGAACGGCCATGTTTTAACCATTACGTTCGAACAAGTTTTTATTGTACGTTTAAATTGATAGCAGTAGACAGTAGAGTACATTCAATGTCTACCACTGGAATCAGTTCATCTCTTATCATGCGTCACATAACTATTTTGTGAGAAAAGGTCTAAATGCACCTGTGGATTGGTGTATAGTGTCTGACAGTGGAATAAAGATCACTCCTTACAACAAAAATGGTGACATTAAATTAAGGAAAAAGAGTTTAGTATCTGGTAAGAGGGCTTTTTAGGTGACATTCCATGTTTGATGGGCACCATCGCCTCACACGTCATATCTAACCCTTCAAAGCTCACTAAATCCATTTCAGAAACGTAGTACTGTAATCAGACTACCGTATTTTCGCACTATAAGGCGCACTTAAGAGCCTTTAATTTTCTCAATAGCCGACAGTGCACGTTATAATCTGGTGCGCCTTGCATATGGATCAAAATTGAGCCTTTACTGCAGCGCCATCTAATGGATACATAACGTAACCCTAGCCTCTACTGTAGCGTCTATTCTGTGTGTTTTATAATGAGTTGCGCCTTATATACGAAAAAAGTTGGAAAATAGTCCATTTACTGAAGGTGCGCCTTATAGTGCAGAAAATATGGTATTCTGACAACATCCAATAATAAATCATGAAAAGATCTGGAACAGCCATCCTAACGAGGTAAGCGCCAATAACAAATATGCTGCTCATATGGGAATAAGATGTATGTACCGTGAAATGTTCCTAACTAGCTTTTCCCCTTGTGAGATTCATTTGCGGGTAGATTTTCTTTCAGGGGCCTGACACCAAGAAACAACAAGCTTGCCAAAGCTTCCATTTACCACTGGGAGAAGTCAACCTGCCACGTATGTCGTACTTACAAACGTCAACAGCAGATTAAACGGGCTTTGAAAATCACATTCTTGAAACTTGTGGTGAATTATTCATTATTCCGAGTACACACTTGGGGTGGGGGTGGGATAAAGTTGTTTCAAAAAGTCTTCTATCACAGTTCAATGCGCAATCTTTGTAAACGCCGTAGCGCAAATGCTGGTCTCAACGAGCCTATGCTTGCCGTTAGGGATGCACCGACACTGAAACTTATACTCGTAAAAACGCTCTAGTACAACACGCAGATACTGCTTCATCAGCTTGACATATGCTGTACCTTCTAGGTAGGAACCATGTCAGTCATGCGGCGATACTTTAAAGTAGCCTAAACACGACTGACAACGCTTTCAGCCAAATGCAAATCACGCTCCGCAAAATGGATGATGAACTCCGCTCAGACTGACTCGGAAAGACGGGCGCCACCCGGCAAGCGCTGCGGCTGAACCAGCCACACTCCTCTCACAAAGCTACGACAACAGTAGAAGTACACAAGAGTGTAATAAAGTATCATTACAGTTGTCGTGCCACAGTTTCATTTTATAACTCAAGATATTCCAGAGAAGCAAGTTTGTATTTATTTTTACTCACTTTATTTTGTAGTTGAGTTCATGAGTTTAGTTGAGTTTAGTTCATGGGATGATACTCGATTTAGTGCACCCTGTATGGTACATCTATTATCAATCCATCCATTTTCTGGACCGGTTATCCTCACTAGGGTCATGGGCGGGCACACTGACATCTATCTCGCCTATGATTTTCTTTTAAGTTTTTCCTGCTTTTTGTATGTGTATTCCAAAAATGTTAAACTTCAAACTCATAACATTTAGTATTGGAGTGACATTCCAGTACAAATACGTTGTAGCAGCTATGGCTACCGCTAGCTCGTTTACAGTGCTATTGCTAGCTTAGTATTGAGAGGACAGCTATTTTTTTTTTTTTTTTTTAAAGACTGATATGAGCGCTCTCTGTGACTGTCACAATTCTGAATTTTCATAAACGTATGCCATTACAGGCTACATTTAAATTTTGCTTGCAGTTTTAACAATTGTGTGTGTTTCTTTCAGCTTGTCCCTTTCGGGGTCGCCACAGCGTGTCATCTCAGATGAACGCATATATATGTTTGGCACAATTTTTTTTACGACAAGTGAAAAACCAAGACATGTGTGTCAAACTCCAGGCCCAGGGGCCAGATCCGGCCCGCCGCATGATTTCATGTGGCCCTTGAAGGCAAATCATCGGTGTCAAACTCCGTGATTCTTGTGAAAATATGTCCCAACATTTCAAATGATCATATATCATAAATGATGTTGAGATTATTATTAGCATTTTTGTGTTGCCAGACGTGAACAATGGTTGAAAAACCCGTATAAAAATTTTATGTGTAAATATAATGAGGCAATTGAGGTTTTTTATGGTTTCATCATAACAGCCCTCTGAGGGAAATCGTAACTATAATGTGGCCCGCGACATAAATGAGTTTGACACCCCTGAATTAAGAGATGAACAGAAAGTACACTGGAAATTTTTTTGTCAATTTACAGTGGGTAACTTCTATTTATAATTTTTTGGGACAAGGTAATGTTTAGTTCTGACTCTGTGAAAGCAGTATTAAAACTGGGGGCACAACAGTGCACTGCATGAAATGTGGACTTGCATGCTCATCTTGTGTAGTTAAACATTGTCTCTAAATATAAGAAACTCCTCTCAGTAGGATGAAGTGTAAACTAAAATCACTCTGCCCGGTACACACAAAAAATGAGTCTTGGTCCCAATTTTCCCATTTCCGATCGTCGTCGTCAATGACATACAATCTTTTGTATTTCAAGATTATTCTATACATACATCAAGATTATCCTATACAAATACATTTGGGTCTGAGGTGTGTTAAGAGTAGGGTTGGGCATCGAGAATGGAGAACCTATTGGAACTGCGAACAACATTCCGGTTTTCCAGGAATCATTCAAATTTAAAAAATTCAGTTCAGTTTTAATGCCTGCCATATCCCAACCATTAAGAACAGAGTGGCGAAAACAAACAAAGACAGAAAAACAACGAAGAATGCTCACAAAGGTGTCCTTGTAAACAACCGGCTGCAGCGAACAAGTGTTAACTTTGTTTAAAAAAAAGAGCAGTCGCCTCAGTGCAACACTTGGAAAAGGATTATATTATTATTAGCTTTCACGATGTGTATAAGTCTCACACTTCCTCCCGCTCCAAGCTGAAGCCTATACCACTCTCAACTTCAATGAAGTCAACTGAGTGAGTGTGAAACAAACCATATCTATGCCCACAGTGAGGCACCTAGCTAAACGCTGGGTTAAACTCTTGCACTGATGTTCTTCAGCATTAATTTTGTCTTCAAACTAATGTAAGAGCTGATAACAGACATAAAAAGTAAAAATGTTACCATGACTGAAAAGAATGCAGAAACAGTCACATTACAATCTTAACATTGAGCTAAATTATCAAAGGTCAAACTTGAAACTACATCACAACGGATTGGGACTAAATTCACCTGAACGTCGCACAGTATCCCAAACACAAACCTTGCGTCGCACTGGTGGGTAGGGAAAGGAATCAAGGTTTTATAGTGTTTGAATCCATTCATTAGTCCTTTTTCCTTGCTGTCTATTTTTACTTTCGTTTTTAAAATTCACTGGTGTCGTTTGAAATTAGCTCTCGAGCCAATATGCTGAGGGATAATCTTAACTCATTTAGTTCAGCTGTATGGGGGCATTCTGGATACCTGGCAGAATAGGGCAGGAAATCGGGGCGTCAACAAAACCCAGACATTTAACAGAGAGTGTTTTAATAAAAATGAATAAATCCCTAAGTCACGCTTGTTCATCCGGGTACTTGACCGCCATTGTTGCAGACAAGTAGTCAGCTGTCCATCTTTATCGTTGTTCCGATTCGAGTAAATCATCATGCCAGATTTTTGTTGTGTCTACGGATATGGAAATCACGGAAACAGAGACATTCGGAAGCGATTTTTCTGTGCTCCAAAGATTAGATTGCATGATACAATGGAGTTATCGAAAAAACGGCAACAAAAGTGACTTGCAATGATGTGCAGATCTGAACGAAGCTCGAGTACACAAGGCAAATGGTTTGTTCTGATCATATTGTCAGCGGGAAATGTGCATTTCTCGTGTCATATGTTTAAAGGGTTCAGATTCAGAAAAGTCTTTCAGATCCTTTAAGAGTACGTTGTTGTGGAGAGTATACGGATCGATATCTTCACAGAGTTAGATTTTCTGTACATATCTAGCTTTGGCGACATCGTCGAGTGAATTAAAGTTGGCAGAAAACATTCGCCGCTCGCCGCTTACACATGGGTCTGTGGCCGTTGCCACGGTGATGTCGCCTGCAACACCGAGCTTGTCTGTAGAAATGGCGGCGATTCGATCGAGGGCGCATTTTTATCACGTGATTCCAACCCAAACATACCGATAGACCTTCGACACCTTGCAGGCATTAATTTAAGTTGGGCATAACGGGAAAACAGGCATAGTCTAAAAAAAAAAATTGCGACCCTGAGAACACCCTATCTCGTCAGATCTCGGTCTAAGCAGCTTTGAACCTGGTTAGTACTTGGATGGGAGACCGCTTGGGAATATCGGGTGCTGTAAGCTTCTCTCCCCAGCTAAATGCAGAGGGGTTGCATCAGGAAGGGCATCCATCGTAAAACTGTGCCAAACAAATATGCGTTCATCAAAGATGACACGCTGTAGCGACCCCTAACGGGACAAACCGAAAGGAAAAGAAGAGGATTTAATTATGAGTTGGGAATTGAGATTTGAATCTAATCATGACTTTGGTCTTACGTTACAGTCCTAGTGCATAATACTACAGTGGCTTACAACATTACATGCACCTTAAAGAATAAAACCTGGCTTTTGATGAACACTTGGACTTACTAAGCTACTGCATATGACTGTTGGTGATTATGGTTCTTGGAGTGCTTAATGTTTTTTTGTACTGGTGTAAAAAGTTGGAGGACCACTCTAAGGTTTACATTTGTCAGCAGCTGTCCAAATTGCAACGTTGCCTTCGGTGACTTAAATGACACCTACAAATTTGGAATAGCAACAAGCTAACAGGAGTAGACTTTAAAGTTGCCACTGGTGGAATAAGGTGCCTTCACCTTGAATGACATTATTCGGCTGGGCGAAAGTTGGCTCCCCAAAAACATTGCGGAATGAAAGGAAGAGGCGATCGCGGTTTGGGGGAAATGTACACCTGAACCTGTCCACAGGATATGATGCGGTTTTTAGGCCTTCTTTTGGATTGTCAATCCCCGTTTTCGTTCAATTGCTACCGCTTGTAAATACACTCGAACGGGGTGTTGATCGCGCTCGCCAGGTGAAGGCGAATTGGGTATACGGTGCTGTCACGCCAATTACAGGGTCGCAGTCAGGTTGTATGAGAGGTTGTGTGTACCTCACAGCACAGGTAGTTAGCCTGGCTAGAATCCACGAAGCTATGCTAAAGGTAATGGCTAACTTAGCTTGTGACAGCCACAACCCCGGTCCACAGAGGAGCACTTCCTATGCAGCGCCACGGTGACTTGTCAACGTAAATGCCAACAAAACCACCCAATATTTTCGAACAATTTACATCGTTCCCAGCAGTCCGTTAATCGGCGTTCGCTCGCGAAGCACTTACCAGCCGTGGTGATGCCAGAAAGTGAGTGGAATCGTCTCTATTAGCAATGGAGGGAGGAACACACTCGACATGCAAAATGGTGGCTACGCTAGCCTCAGCACATCTACCGCAGGCGGAGGGTTACACTGACATCTCCCGAAAGGTTTGGGGGGCAGGAAGGTTTTTGGGGCTGAAGTTTAGCGGCGTTAGCTTACATCGGAACACTTCTTTCAAATCGTGGCATTATCTCGTCTCAAGATTCACGCCTCGTACGCCGATGGTCGCTGGATGACATGGGTATTGTATTGATTACATCAGTCCTGTTATGTCCGCATTGGGGAGAATGTCTAGCGCCTTGTCTTGAGCATCGTTATTATACAGCGCTAGCTTGTTGTTAGCCAGCTCGAGAATGCTCTTTCGTTGCTATTGCAAGCGAACCGAAACAAAAAAAAAAAAAAACCAATTGTAAGTTTTTTTTGTTGTACTGTGGATGCGCGTGTCGGTTCTTATTCGTAGGCGAATGTGTTACATTTCCGTGCTATCATTTTGTTGATGCGGATTACTTTCCGTTTAAGTCCCTCCTCCTCGGCTTCATCCTCAGCGGAAGAATATCACTTTATTTTCCAGTCCATGCGGTGATGCGGTCCTTTTACTCGTGGCATTCAGTGATGACGACTTACTGTAACGTTCTGAGACTGGGTGTGTAGCGCCGTAAAGCGCCACCTAGCGACACGCACTGTAACTGCTTCCCCCCCCAACGTGGCGTCGGGGATCGGGAATTAAAAAATAAAAATAAAAAAAAAAGCATGAAAAGGACTTTAAAAAATGCAGCACTATGTCGGGGGAGTAGCTGACGTAATTTATGTGTATGTGGCAACATTTTTAGTATTTAATCGGTGTCCTTGATTGGGAATTTTAAACTTTATGTACTAGTACAATGTTTGTCCGAGCAAACCCATTCACCCATCCAAGATTATAAATATTAATTTTTAAAATTAAATTAAGTGCACATTTGAGAACGTTATATGTCCCGATCCAGAGAATGCCTTTTGAATCCATGTTAGGGGATTATTGTCTCAGAAGTGAATAAAATCACTGGTTTTACAGTTATTGAAGATATTGTAACAATTAATTCTCGCTACTTTGTGATGACAAATGTCACTCAGTTGACACCAACACCAGCGCTACCGATACCTTTCTGGCTGTTGCTGTAATTAGTTTTGCACATTTGTTGTCGCCGTGAAAAGGGTTGAAACGTTTGGTAGTTGTACTCTCTCTTTGTTTCATACGGTTAATTTGACATTATAACATGACAAGTTTGTTTTCCTGAAGCAACCATGATCGATGAAGCACTTTTGGTGTTTCGTTCATTTTTAAGCGTGTGCTTTCAGGCTACAACAATAATAACACCTTTAATTGGAAAAATTCTTGATTAATCTATTTTTATGAGTTTTCGTGGGCCCTGGGACTCTTGATGCCTCAAGCAATCGCCTCTATTGGGCTAATGCAAGTTATTCTACAAAATAGAATTTTACTTGCACTATAGAAATATACCAACGTAAATTACAGTAAAATGACAAACCTACTAAAAGTGGAACCCGTCAATATTGCGGTGTAAATAAACACTTGAGTTGTAAAACCTTTGCATAGTCATGATTATAACACTGGAATATCAACTGACTTGTATTATTAACATAACTGTAACTGTGGGCATTGAATAAATGTAAAAATATTGCAGATCTGGTCAAAGTTTAATTAAACATTTCTTATTTATCAAATTGATTAAATGGACAATTTCGTTTTGAATAGAAGTACATCCTGTCATTATTAAATTCACTTTCATTACATATTTCACAAATTCCTTTTTTTTTTTTTTTGCGTTGATTTAAAAGGCAACAAATCTTGTTTTGCAGTCGTCTCAGTTGCTAGCGCTAGTTCAAGCTAGCGGCAGCACTTCCGCGTTGCCTGCCCGTATCCCAAAATGCACCGCGGCGCGACAAGATCAGCTGAGCTCGCTCGAAGCCGCAGTGAGCACGCGCCCGTCAGCGCCGTGCGCGCGCCCGCCAGCGGCTCTTCGTCGTGGGCTGCTCCGGGTCCACCCCGGTCGAACCTTTGTCGGTGTTTAAAAACGGAACCCGTCCAAAGGATAAACCGTTTTTCTTTCCGGTCACCGCAAGAATGTGACGCTTTAGGTGAATCCGTTTTTTTTTTTTTTTTTTGCTTTGGAAACAATCATTATCCACCTGGATTGATGTGAACGTAAACGTCCTCCCGGTGGGGGTCGGAGGGGATTCCACGTCTCTTTTTTTTTTTTTTCTCCCGTGGGAGTGGACCATAATATGTCCAGGCGAAAACAGACCAACCCCTTCAAAGTTGACTGTAGGTATTTCGGCAATCGCGTGCAACTGCACCTCGTTTGTTGTGTGTGATTTCCAGGTTTTGGTCCGGTTGGGTTTGTCTGTCAACAGTATTGCGATACCTGGGCTTCATTGTTTTCCACAAAAACAACGAATGCTGTACAATTAAAATAGCAAATTGATGCAGAAGCTTGCTAGTCATCCGTAGGAATACACGTAGACACTGTATGTCACTGCATGTATTCAAATGTCCCTCTTTTTAATTTTCCATTTGGTTTATAGCTTGCTTATAAATTTCCCTGTGATTGACTAGTGATCAATCCACGGTGCAACCCAGCTTTCAATCTGAGATAGGTGTAGGGTTCCACCCCCCCAACCACCATCCCTTCTGGCTAAGTGGTGCAGAAAACGGATGGATAATGCTCATAACACATCTCAAATCATCTTTCCCCATTGAAATGACTGGAAATGCTCTTAAATCGTTCCAGCTGCGCAAAAAAAAAAATATTGTTTTTAATGAGGAAAAATAAAGCACTACAGTATTGTCCTTTCAAAAAACAGTATTAGTATCCATTTTCTTTGCCGCTTATCCTCACGAGGGTCGCAGGGAGTGCTGGAGCCTATCTTAGCTATCAACGGGCAGGAGGCTGGGGTACAAATACCGACACTGGTATTGCTGCACTCCTGTATATCGAGATATATTATGGTTGTTTGTTTATGATCATCTACTGTACATCTTCCCTGTGATTGGCTGGGGAGCAATCAAAGGTGTCGGGCACTTCTCGGCTGCAGTCAACTGGGATCAGTACCGGCTCAGTCGTGATTCTGATGAGGATAAGGAGTAAATGACAGCATCATTATTTCATCATCCAGTCATTTTTCATTTGTCCCCGGGTTTATGTTGCAGACCACCCCTGGAATAGGTGAAATCCGTGAAGTAGTGACCACTAAATATTTTGATTATTTATACATATTAAAAAGTATTATGAACCTTTTGATCTTCCACACATTCCGATTGACCTAAACAACCCTTAAACTCTGAAGCATACAGTAATGCAAAGTAATACTGAACAGAACTTGAATTTTTTCCATCCATCCATTTATTTTCTTTGCCGCTTATCTTTACGAGGGTCGCGGGGAGTGCTGGAGCCTATCCCAGCTGTCAACGGGCAGGAGACGGGCCACACCCTGAACTGGTCGCCAGCCAATCGCAGGGCACATCAAGACAAACAGTCTTGTCACAATCACACCTAGGGGCAATTTAGAGTGTCAAATTAATGTTGGATGTTTTTGGGATGTGGGAGGAAACCGGAGTCCCCGGAGAAAAACCCACGCAGACACGAGGAGAACATGCAAACTCTACACAGGCGGGGCCAGGATTGAACCTGGGTCCTCAGAACTGTGAGGCCAACGCTTTACCAGCTGAGTCACCGTGCTGAACGGCAGTATTAATACATTTAAATAGAATGTAAAAATTATGTTTGGCCTTTGACATTGTGCTCCTCCTTCTGACGTGAATACACTGCAGTAATCGTTTTTCACAGAGGATAAAGACTATATGCCAGGGAGTATTGTTTTATCGTAGATGTGTTGTGGTCGTATATCTGTTGCTTAAACGGTTTTTGGTACCGTAATGTTGATGCTAACTATTAAACTGTGTTAGCATTGAGCAAGTAGATTTTTGTAAGTGATGTGGTTTGGTTACATACACAGCTTGTAGTTTGTTTTAATACTCGTTTTAGAGCAAATTTCAGCTGATAATGGGGAAAAACAACTTGAAATAAGCACTTGAATAACATTTGTTCACGATCTGCTGCCTGTTGTGCTGTTGGCCGCCACTGTCTAGCGCTCATAACTTTAGCTTTCGCACTCAACTCTACCCAAAAATCAGACGAGTGAAGTTCTCTCCCAAAGTTACGCTCTAGCTCACCTGATCTATCAGAACATTTTTCGACTGTGTATAATTCTACGGTGTTTTTCTTCAGATCAGCACGGCATCACGGGAGGTGGCACATTATCGTAGTCTTCTGCAGCGATCAGAGGGGCCGAGTTTTGCATGATATTAGCGTAATTTACGGCCTACAACCCGCAAATTTTTTCACACGCTTTCGACCCTGCGGTTTATGCGGTGATGCGGCTAATTTGTGCATGTTTTCTAACGGCCGTAAGGGGGCACTCGAGCAGAAAAGGTAAGAGTGAGACCGGTGGAATATATGTGTCGAGGAAGTAACTTTAACTGTCCCTGTTAGCGCCGCGCTAGCGTTAGCGCTGTGCTAGTGTGTTGCTACTGGGTTACTGGCGTGCCTCAGTGATATTTACCAGTAAGTTTTATTTTAACCAACCATGTTAGCGTTAGCGTGGTGCGGCTAAAGCTAGCGTTAAACTCTATCTTTGTAAATATCCCGCGTTTCAATGTGGCCACTTGTGGCTTTTACACAGCTGTGGCATATGTATGTACCAAATGGTATTTCCTTTACAAATGTACTCGGTGAGGCTTGTAACCAGGTGCGCTCTGTAGGCCGGGAATTACGGTAATCACATCTCTGTTGCTGTCCAGGATTCAGGACAGGACAGCTAATCAAATCAGCCATTAGTGCTTCCTTTGAAATGTCCATCTGGCCTTTGTGCATTGATTAACCCCTAAACAGTGATGTGTGATTACCGAATTTTATCCTGTAGCCATATTTCCACCTGGTGATCCACCTGAGTTTTGTTTTTTTTTCACCACGATACGGTTTGACACAGTAAATCACGATGTTTTTGGACTAAAGTGTGTGTAGCCAAAATATCATGTGTGACATCATTCCTACAAGGCGCACTACGACCTCTCAACACAAGGAATTCAATTCAACAAGGACGCGACAGGGTCTGACAGCTGACATTGCTTGTAAACACAAAAGCTTATTTGTGGTGGTTGTAAGGCTTGGACATTGAACTATACTAAAATTATTTGGGAATTTTATTTAGTTATGTTTTTTTCATTGTATTCCTCTATGTTCTGAACTGTTTCAATGCCGTTTAGCAGAATAATGCCCGGAGCAACACAGTGTTTCCCAAACTTCAAGCCAAGTGGCATATATGATCAAATTCAGTGTATAACACAACTGCATATCCAAGATGGTAAACATAAATTAACTTATTGATGTTAGCTCATTTACTTTAGGCTACCATTGCCGATTAGAAGGTATTGTAATGCACTCACAAGTGGTCAAAGATCGACACAGGCGTTGATGCATATTTACCGTAATTCCCGGCCTAGAGAGCGCACCTGATTATAAGCCTCACGCAGTATATTTGTAAAGGAAATACCATTTGGTACATACATAGGCCGCAGCCATGTAAAAGCTTTAAGTGCTCACATTGAAACGAGATATTTACAAAGAAAGACGGTACACGGCAGTAACGCTAGCACCGCGCTAACAGGGCCAGTTAAAAAAAACATACTGGTAAAAATCACCAAGACACAGCAGTAATATGCTAGCGCAGCGCTAATAGGACCGGACCGGTAAAAGTCATTTCCTCGGCACATATATTCTCACTCTTACCTTTTCCACTCGAGTGCCCCCTTGCGGGCGTTTTAAAAAAAAAAAAAAAAACAAAAACACAAATTAGCCGCATCACCGCATAAATCACAGGGCTGAAAGCGCGTGGAAAAAAAGTCGCGACTTAAAGGCCGAAAATTACGGTACTCACTTTATTTATTTATTTGATCAGATAAACACGTAATGAACACATTAATACACCGCTCTCGGTGGCCAAAACAGATTCCGCACTCCAATTCATCGATACCCACGTTACTCACCAGGCCAGGCCCGACCTTTTAAAGGCATACACACACTCAAAGTCAAAGATCCTACAGTGGAATGTGAGTATGGTGATTCCAAGAGGACAAAAATAATACCTTCACCTCACATGCACATGTGCTTAATTATTTAAAAAAAAAAAAAAAGTACACAGCTGTATTGTAAAATTAAACCAAATATCAAAATCTGTTTCAGCACAAAACATTTATTTGAGAAATAAATAAATCGACATCCCTCCATCCATTTTCTGCTGCTTTATCCTGGACCAGGTAGAAGCATTTTAGCGTAATTTCCGGCCTACAAGTCGTGACTTTTTTCCACACGCTTTCAACCCTGCGATTTATGCGGTGATGCTAGCGTCAGCGCGGCGCTAGCGTTAAACATTCTGTGTACCGAGGCTTATAACCAGGTGCGCTCTGTAGGCCGGCAATTATCGTAATATAAAAAAGAAAAATATGGCAGTGGTTAGGAATAAATACCATTTTAATGATCAATCAAAGAAGTTATTAATAGCGACTCAGTCATATTTTATAGTTCCTTTAGCCGTGCCGCTTAATCCTGGTGCCGTTCTTGTGCCGTTCGTTCAAGTTCATTGGCCATTGTTGTCAAGCGATCAAATGTTAGTGCGTCCTCCTCATCTTACTTAACGCTTTTCTTCTTCTCCCTCTTCAGCACTAAAGAGCCAGACTGATAGCATCAAACAGTTGTGGAAATTAGACAAGATAGCAAGTATTCTGTACGTTGCGGGACACTTGACATTTAAGAGATTGAGTGACAATAGCCTGCGGTACCCGAGCAAATCGGGACGCAGATCACAATGTGGGGTTTCTCGAAGTGAATCAGGATAAAAAACACAATGCGCATTCATACGCTGTAAAAAACTACAACAACAAAAAAAAATCTGCGTCAAGTAAACCGTGTTGTAGCAAGGGAACACAGTACAGAGCTCGTGCACCTACGTCATAAAATCACGTGACTTTTGTTTACCTCACCATATTACCGGTCACGCTAAGCATTGCTCAATGCTACGTCCGTTGGAGACAACACGGAAATATGTCTTGTAGCACGACGCACAAAGTCGTGTCCGATACCGTCAGACATTTAGAAGGCGAAAATAAACGACGGTACGTGGAAAAATTCGATAAACTCGCCATAGAGGACCCGTATTTAGTGCCGAACTTGATGTTTTTGCTGATAAAAAATTGGACTGTTAATTCGCTTCCGCTTGTTTTGGTTAACTGGATATACACACGTATCTGGTAAGTCGGCGAGATTTACACGGAAAAGTTTTAAAGCGTAAAAAAGTCTGGACGCATACGAATACTTTGTTGCTGGATCTGTTCTCATCAGGGATAAATCCCACATCGTGATGGTTTTAACGGCTCGTGAACGCGGAAGCGTGTTCGGCGACACGTTAACCTTTGCTAGAATCCATCGACCTTTTCAGCTCGTATTGAATAGAAATACCAATATTTAAATAAATGCCCCCTGGTTCCACACAAACTCGCATTCATTAACTATAATTGGAAAAAAAAAATGAGGATGGAGTCGTCTCCATGGAACGTATGTGGAAGCGATTGCTCCGTAAACCTCTGCGACCGAGAATTTTTTTTTTAAACACGCATTGTTTTCATATGAGCCAACTTGGCATTATAAATACTTTTCGGTCATTTGAGATTAAGAAGAAGAATTCCTACCTGAAGTGAAGTGATCGCTACACAGGCGTGTTGTGTATTTTGGTTGGGCGCCATCCGTAATGTTTAATTGCCGAAATCCATCGATATTTTCTGCTCTTTTCAGCTGGTATTCCAAAGGAAGGACATCTTTGAATATCTGTCTCATCTGTTGTGACAACCAACAGCACAACAGATCTCGGGTATTATATTCTTTTCTAGTTCCACGTCGAGCAGCTCTGTTTGACCGGCAATATGGCGCCGTGAAAATGGTGACGTCACGTGCACGAGCTCTATTGTACTTTTATGAATTCCTGATTTTTGTGGATTTTATGAAGTGGAAACCAAAACTATATAAAAATTAACAAATCAATACTTGAAATTGTTTGACTTGTGGGGCCTTGATGTAGAATTTTATTCCATGGGAACTGTACAGACTTGTGAATCTTCAGTTTTGCCACTTGAGAACCATTCTGAACTGCACATCTTGGTGGAAATGTCCGGATTGTCTGGTAAACTGCTGAAGATATGCATTGAGGCAACCCCCCCCCCCACCCCCTTTCTAAACATAGTTTCTCCACCCAGGTGTGGAAATACATCCAGCGTTTGTGACTGCAGTGAGCTTTACAAGCTAATGAGCTCATTCCTTACCCTGCGGCAATCCGCGGTGGTCACCGAAATCCCCCGAGGCGGGCCTAATTCCGTGTAAAGTCACCGCGTCTTTTGTAGTACGCTAGGTGATTATTTGTGCTTCCCAGCACATGCTGACGTCGTCCCATTGTTTGACAGATCTTGTCTGGTATCAATTTCTGCGGAGGAGCAGACCTGTCAGACTGACGGAGCAGACGGGGAGGTTGATGGGCGCACAAAAGAACCGATTTGGAATTCCAGACCATTGTGCAATTTGTAGCCATCGTATAGGCAAGGCCATATTTTTGGAAGGCTTGATTTTATACCATGATTGTGCTTTTTTCTGTGCATGGACTTGCGGTCAGGGCTCGCACATGCCTTCACACCAGACTCATGCAAGCATGCCTGTATGGACTTGTTTTGTCATTCATAGAGGGGGGAAAAAAAGGGCCTTTCCCCAAACAGTTCCCATAATTATCCTAAATTTTATAGTTCAAATGATCAAGATTCAATTAACTGTTCCAGAAGCAATAACTGCATTTATAAATGTTTGAAGTCGGTTTTATCTTCAACAAGGAGGATTTGTGTCTGTCTCTTAGCAGGATTATGGTGCGAAAGACACAATTTGCACATTGCCCCGAGAGCGAGGTCTGCATTTAAAGGTTGATTTTTTTTTTTTTAATCCTATCTATCTATCTATCTATCTATCTATCTATCTATCTATCTATCTATCTATCTATCTATCTATCTATCTATCTATCTATCTATCTATCTATCTATCTATCTATCTATCTATCTATCTATCTATCTTTTAAAAGTGAATGTGTCTTGCACACAAAAATCCGGCCAGTCTTAGCTTATGTTCCATGTCATAGCGTGTTCTAAGACGGGATATCGTTGGCAGGCTTGTGCTTTTATGAAATACTGGTGCCTTGAGATGCAAGTTGAATTTGTTCCATTACCCGGCTTGAATTTCAAAACACTCGTACCTGCAGAGGCTTGTCGGCTGTTCCGCAGAGAGCTATAGTCCAGCGGTGTTGATAAACGGCTGAGTCAAAGTCCGCTGTAAACACTGCATGTTTAACACTACAACGCTACATGTGGAACGTCACGTGCCCAATGTGGAAAACAGGATAGCTGACTTCCTGTTTATGCTACGCTAACAAGCGTAACTTGTACTGTTGGGATAATTGATTGAAAAAAAAAAAAAAAAAGGTCTTTCTGACTGGTGTCTTTGCACAGAAGTTAAATACATGTATAATTGCATATTTATTTATACAAAAAAATAGATGTGTTCAGGTGGCACGGTGGGTCAGCCGGTAAAGCGTTGGGCTCACAGTTCTGAGGAACCGGGTTCAATCCTGGCGCCGCCTGTGGGAGCTAAGTCGGAAGGCGAAGCTGTCAATTTACCAGTCGATCTACGTTCCTACCCTCACCTATCGGGATGAGCTGTGGGTCGTGACCGAAAGAACAAGATCCCGGATACAAGCGGCCGAAATGAGTTTCCTCCGGCGGGGTGTCCGGGCTCTCCCTTAGAGATAGGGTGAGAATCTCGGTCGTCCGGGAGGGGCTCAGTGTCGAGCCAGATGAGGTGGCTGGGGCATCTGATTCGGATGCCTCCCGGACGCCTCGGGAAGAGCTGAAAGAAGTGGCTGGGGAAAGGGAAGTCTGCGTATCCCTGCTGAAGCTACTTCCTCCAACCTCTTCATTGATTGTCTCTCAAGTAGCGTTTTGGTGTTCTTTTGTGGCTCACCCCACCCTCCCCGTCCCACATCTCTTCATTGTCTCTGCCCTTTCTTTTTTTGTTTTTTTTGGTCTGTTGGCCGATGAGTTTGTCTCTTTGTCTGGAGATTCAGTCAGACACTGCGTCACCTCCTGCATACAGACACTCGCAGATAGCATCACAGTGGCAAAGATGGATGGAGGAAGGGAGAGCGGCGAGACAGATGTACAGACTACCAGCAGGAGGGGGGGGGGGGGGGGCACGTCCCACACATCAATCACGGGGGCCTGTGTGAAGCTCGCCTGTCGAGCTTGTTCATAGTTCAGCACTTAGACACACTCCAGCAGTGCAAACAAAAACGGGGTTCTATGGGAAAAGCGGCCAAACCGGGTTCACACGTCAGCTTTATTTGGTCAGTCGCCAAGTAGTGGAATGACAAAATTCCTCGAGCGTGTACAACCTCGACGTTTTGATTGTAATTGCACCTGTTCACTCACTCATAACGTGAGAGAGAGGAAAACTGGCTTCCAAGCCGGCACTCGTTTTTGAGGTGTGAATGCCACGGCAGCGTCTCCTCGGAATGGAACTCCAGTGCAGTTTTTTTTTTTTTAGGTCCAAGTGCGCTAACAGAAGTGAAGAAGGAGTTAAAAGGCGTCACATATGGGCGAAGCTCGGTCCTCTCCCTCAGAGCTGGCCGTGTAGATACGGACGCGGCGGGTGACGCGCACGAGGGCGGCCGGGCTGTTCGCTGTGTGGGCGGTCGTGTGAGAGAAGAGAAGAAGGCTGGCGAGCTTCAGGGGGAGAAAAAAAAAAAGAGAGAGCACAACCTACTCCCCCCCCCCCCTGTGGGAATCCCATGTATCTGGCTCTACGTGCATGTGAAAGAGCGGTGGGGGGTTGGGATGCAAATGAAGTGTTCACGTATGTCATCCGGCTCGGCTGCCGTCGCATTCATTATGTCCCAGGCCTCAGGACCGCTGAGGCCTGGTCTGCAATGTTTCGCTTCTCCTGTGGATTAACCCGAAGCATTAAAAATCGGATCAAACGGCAAAGTGTTCTCAGAGGTGAGGCCTGCACGGCCTACAAGTGTTGAAAAATTCATGACTTCTAATGGTAAATAAGGCAATCAAGGTGGATTTGATGTTGCTCCGGAGATAAGACCCTTGCGCCGTTGTTTTGTCATGGAATACATTTTTGTCTCCTTAAATATTACGGGCCATCACCATCAGAAAGTGTCATCCCTATAAACATTCTAAAATAGATATTGTAATGAAAAATACATATAACATTATTCACTTCAATGTCTATACGAAAAAAGAAATATGAGCAGAAGAAGAAGAAAAGAACATCTCACAACCAGTGAAGTTACTAGGGCAATATTACTCTATTGTTTCGAGCCATATTTAGATGATATGCGGATAACGGCCAAACCGCTCCACTTCTTGTCGACAAGACTGGTGGCGATCCACAAGGCCTGCGGTGGCCGTCCTTCAGCGATATAAACCCACTGGGACATTTTTAAAATGACAAATCTGTATGTTGTTAAATCAAGCAAGCAAAAAATGTACGTACAAATATAAAATACCTCATAGTACATGTGAATTTAACTCTAAAAGTTCAATAACAAGGTTGCACATGTACTAGTGATTAGCATGCATGCCTGTCAACATGCAGTTGCGGGTTCAACTCTCGACGCGGGCCATCGTGAGTGGAATTTGCATGTTCTGCCCGTTCTTACATGGCATTATATGAATTGAAGACTTTTCCATAAGTGCCCGAATATGGGACAGGTGTACCTAATGAAGTGGCTAGTGTGTGAATATGTTACAGCTGTGAAACTGGGTTCCATATTTGTTATATTATCTAGTATCGTATTGCATTTGAATTATTTCATGAGCTTTTCTTGCTGTCAGTAATTACAGCATTGTCCCTAAAGCCCTTTAGGCTGACGCGATGTATTTTTCTCATTTATTTTTGCTCCATCAGCATGAATGTCACAGAATTTAATGAGTTGCAAAGCAGCTAAAATGCACCCCTAATAAGCCGTTTTATTATTTATCAGTGTACACAAGCGCAGGGCTTACATTTGGTCACGAGTCACATAGTTATGTTTTCCTGACTGAAAAGAAAAATGCATAAATGTATAGGCACCTCTTTATATCATTCCATAGACACAATTTCCCCTGAAGTGGCTTATTACACAGTTACGACTTACAGTACTGTTAATGTTATTTGAAAAAAAATTGGGGTTAAGAGTACTTGGGTGCTAGCGTCAATGTTTTCATCGCTACTCCCAGTTGAGGCTGACTGGATGCCATAGAAGGGCTAATGAAACTAGCATTGTCACTGTATTATAAGATTTTAACCAATGCATATTTCAACACAAACGGCGCAGCAACACACATAGACAGACAACATGATTCCCACAGACATTTTTTTTTATCCTTTGTGAAAAATGACCGTGACTTGTCGTGACTGTTGTCTTATAGTGCCCCCTAGTGGCCCCTGTGTGGACACTAGAAGGAGCCACGCAATGAACGCATGAAATCATTATGCACAAACTCTTTCATTAATTTGAATTATATTGTATGTTTTACATACACAGTACACTGTAGATTTCCATTTTTACGATTAGTTGTTATTATTGTTTGTATTTTAAACGCAAACACTTACTGCGTTTCCCCCAGGGCCATTCCACACTTCCGGCGTCACGGGATTTCAGCACACCATCAACATGGACGGCAGGGACGAGTTCACCGAAGACAGCGAGTGCTGCGGCAACAACTCCCAGGAAGTCCTCGGACAGGAGAGCGCCACAGGTACAGGACGGCGGGGGGACGCGGGGGGAGGGGGGGGTGTTCCTCGCGCTGAGGGGGGCGTGAGTGAGAGTAAGCCCTGCCCTGTGTTCTGTTGCCCCCCCCCCCCCCCCGTCTGTATTGATAGGTCTGTGTTTGCCCCCATAGAAGACAGCGAAAGCGACCCCGACTCCTCGTCCAACGCCTCGGCCGACGACCACATGACTGCCAAGAGGGCGCCGTGCCGCCTGCAAGGAGCGGGAGTCAAAGAGGTGAGACGGATGGAGGGAAACGACGCAGCCGTTCCTTTATCGCAACTTTCAACAAAGAAACGACCAGGACACGGGAACATGTAGAGACTGAGAATTGATTTGGTTTAGTAATTAATGCAACAAAATTAATGAATGATTTCTTTGTTTATTTATTATTATTTTTATTAGTTAGTAATACATAAATGAGTCGTTTTCTTTCGACTTGTCCCGTAAGGGGTCGCCACAGCGTGTCATCTTTTTCCATCTGAGCATCCTCCTCTCTAACACCCACCGTCCTCATGTCCTCCCTCACAACATCCATCAACCTAATTAATTAATCAAAAATTAATTTATTTTTTTTAATGAATTTAATTTACTGATTTCATTTTCAACCTCACGTCCCTTATTGATAAAACAGCACTGCCCCTCTCGTGAGGTGCGGATGCATTTGGCGGCATTTTGTAAATGCCATGTCATTATCCACGCCGCTTATCCTCACAAGGGCCGCGGGAAAGCCGGCGCCTATCCCAGCTAGGCCTCGGGCGAAAGGCGGACTCCATCCTGAGCCGTGCCGCCTTTTTAATTATCGTATTTATATTTTAACAGAGGATGGTGGGGCTGGTGTAGCGCGTTGGCCTCACAGTTCAGAGAACCTGGGTTCAATCCCGGCCCTGCCTCGTGTGGAGTTTGCATGTTGTCCAAGTGCCTTTTGTGGGTTTTCTCCGGGCACTGCGGTTTCCTCCCACCTCCCAAAGACCTGCATTGATTGGAGAGTCTAAATTGTAGTTCAGGGCGCACCCCGCCTCCTGCCCGTCGACAGCCGGGATCGGCTCCACCGCTAATGCAACCCTCGTGAGGATAAGCGGCATGGAAAATGGATGGATGCGTATTTTAATATAAAACCACATGGGGAGAGCATGAAAACGAAGTGAAAAGCAGAAGCAGGTCTTACTGCTGCGTACCGTCTGCTAGCAAACGTTCTCCGTTCGAGCACGGGCGTGAGTCACGCGTAAGACGCCACACGGCAAGCGTGTCGACCGCGGCTGAGTCTCGGCGACTCGCTCGCACATTCAACACGTGATCAAACCGCCCTGGCGCAAACGCTTTCAGGAAGTGGGCAAACCGGGCAGCCTGGAGAGAATCTTGACACCATTTTAAAGGGGACTCAATCTGAATATGTCTTCAGAATAACGTCAATATGAGGGCACGCGATGTCAGGAATGTCGAGATAAAATGTCGAATGTGTATCTGAAGAGCGATTGTTTTTTTCCGCAGGAGAACGAGGAAGGCTCCGAGCACAGCAACAACTTTGCATGTCCTCTGTGCACGCTGGACTTCAGCAGCCCCGAGAAGCTCATCTCCCACGTGTACCAGGTGACGCGAAACGTGCGACGGACGCACACAAAAGTAGCGCATCGTTGTAAAGTCCAACGCGAATGTCGTCGTTTTCGACGTTTGAAGCGAGTGAAGATCTGGAAAATGTCCGGCTTCTTTAGTCCAGACTTTGGGGAGCCACTTTTGGCCGCAATCGTAGCTGAGAGTCTTCCGAGGAATCTCTCTCACAAGTGTTACACATCAAAATGTTTTTGCCGGTTTTTTTCAGCTAGCTCCAGCTCAGCCAAATCGTTTGGACGGCAGCAGTTTCCGAGTCTTGCCACGGATGCATATTATTTTGATCCAAACCATGCTATAGAGCTCGTGCACGTGACGCCACCATTTTCACGGCGCCATATTGCCGGTCAAAAAAAGCTGCTCGACGGTGTGGGAGGGGGCGTTGAACCGGAGCAGAATACACACAATGCTCGAAACTTGTTGTGCTGTTGGTTTGTTACAACAGCCGAGAAAAGATATTCAAAGAGGTCATTCTATGGAATACCAGCTCAGAAGATGAGAAAATATTGATGGATTTCGGCAATTAAACGTGATGGATGGTGCCCGACCAAATACACGCGACTGTGTAGCGATCGCTTCACTTCAGGTAGGAATTATTCTTCTCAATCTCAAATTCCCGAGAAGTATTTATGAAGCCAAGTTGGCTCATTTGAGAACAATGCGTTTAAAAAAAAGAAAAAAAACAACAGGGAGTCGTCTCCAACGTACGCGGAAGCGTGTTGCGACCACATGTTAAACTTTGGTAAACCTCTCCCTCCTTTTTTTTTTTTTTTTTTTTAAATATGCATTGTTCTCAAATGAATCCAATGCATATTTAAAAAAAAGAAAATAAACCGTCGGTCACACAGAGGTTTACATAGGTTGAAGTGTGGCCGCAACACACTTCCGTGTACGCTGGAGATGACTCAGTTTTGTTTATTTTTTAACGCATTGTTCTCAAATGAGTCAACTTGGCATTATAAGCATTTCTTGCGAAATACTAGAGAGGAGCAGACTCGCTTGTCCTCTTTTTTTTTTTCCCCCCAATCAAAGTGAATACAAGTTTGTGTAAAAGCAGGCGTCATTTATTTAAATATCGGTATTTGTATTGAATACTATCTGAAAAGATCGCTGGATTTTGGCAAAGGTTAACGTGAAGCCGAACACACTTCCGCGTTCGCAAGCCGTGTCCCCGTTGAGAACGGATCCAGCAACGAAGTATTTGTATACTCCCAGACTTTTCTATGCTTTCAAACTCTTCCGTGTAAATCTCGACGACTTACTCACCAGGTCCGTGTGTAGATCCAGTTGTCCAAGACGAGCGGAAGCGTGGTCATAGTCCAATTTCTTATCGGCGAAAACGTCGACTTCGGCATTAAATATGCCAAGTGTCTCCCATTTTTCTACATATCTTCGTTTATTTTCACCTTCTAAATGTTTAACGGTATCGGACGTATTTCCGTGCCGTCTCCGATCGACTCAGCATTGAAGAACGCTTTGCTTGACCGGCACTTGCGGCCAGTGACGTGATTTGTTGACGGAGGTGCACGAGCTCTAATGAAACTCTGGCTTTACGTTTACCGCGATTTCCGTAAATAGGAGGCCGGCTTGCTAGAACGCGTTTTTATGTGCGTGCGATCGACGTATCGGCCACACCTGAATCAAGCGACGAGGTGGATGATAGGCTAATGTCTTTTTTTTTTAATGGCACACCGTCACACGATCGACCAAAACTGTCGATGTCGATCGCAATCGACGCGTTGAACACCTCTGGTCTATTACATAATATCTAAAAAAAAAAAAAACAAACATTAATGTTTGTGATAGTAAAGTCACTCAATATGGAAATCTTCAAGTGCCACGACTACTTTTATAAGGCACCGTACAATGTGTGGACCACGATACTTGTTAAATGATTTTTGTGTAGCCATATTTTTGATTTTCTTTGCGTTGACCAGCACACGAGCCTGATGAGCGGCAGCAAGAGCTACGTGTGTCCCGTGTGCGGGCGGGCGCTGAGCTCGCCCGGCTCGCTCGGACGCCACCTCCTCATCCACTCGGAGGACCGCCTCTCCAACTGCGCCGTGTGCGGCGCGCACTTCACCGACACCGCCAACTTCAACAGGTGCTTGCTCTCGGAGGTTTTTGGTAACAGTCGGAAAATGGTAAAATTACGTAGCCGGTGGAGGTTTCGCCCAAGGTATGACAAGATTTGTTTTGATGCGTGTATTGGCTTAGCTAGCTTAGCTAACGCGTATTAGCTTAGCTAATACGGGAACCTACTTACTGCGTATGTGGCGGATGGAAACATATTCATACACGTAGCTAATACGTGTATGAATATGTTTCCATCCGCCACATACGCGGTATGTAGGTTTCCGATTGAGTGGGCATTAAAAAAACGGTGAAATTACGTAGCCGGTGGATGTTTCGCCCGCGGTACAAGATTTGTTTTGACCCGCGTATTAGCGTAGCTAATACGGGAACCGACATACTGCGTATGTGGCGGATGGAAACATATCCATACACGTATTAGGTACGTGTATGAATATGTTTCCATCCGCTACATACGCCGTATGTAGGTTTCCGATTGAGTGGGTATTAAAAAAAAAACGGTGAAATTACGTAGCCGGTGGATGTTTCGCTCGAGGTACGACAAGATTTGTTTTGACGTGCTTCTTATTAGCTTAGCTAATACAGGAACCTACATATTGCGTATGTGGCGGATGGAAACATATTCATACACGTAGCTAATACATGTATGAATATGTTTCCATCCGCCACATACGCGGTATGTAGGTTTCCGATTGAGTGGGCATTAAAAAAAACGCTGAAATTACGTAGCCGGTGGATGTTTCGCTCGCGGTACAAGATTTGTTTTGACGCGCGTATTAGCGTAGCTAATACGGGAACCGACATACTGCGTATGTGGCGGATGGAAACAAATTCATACATGTATTACCTACGCGTATGAATATGTTTCCATCCGCCACATACGCAGTATGTAGTTTTCCGATTGGGTGGGCATTCAAAAAAAGCGATAAATTGTTATACGTGATAAATTAATGAACAAACTCTTTTCACTTGGACAGCCCCAGTGGTCTATTAATTACTGATGCTTGGAAGGTATTTTGACGAAAAGATGGCAGTGTTTGAAATAGTGTGGAAAAATATGTCCCCTTTTCATCTTTTTTTTCCCTCCAAGAGAGAAGCTGAAGGACGTCCTGGACACGATCAGGCTTGACGTCTCCAGCGGAAGCGACACTTGTCCTTTAACGCACTCGCTCACCAGCACTCCCATGGCCAGTCCCGGAACGGGGCCTCATCCATGTCACGGGCCAGGACCCGCCCCCGGTTCCTGTCAGGGACCTCAGTCGTGCCAAGTCCACGACCCCGGCGCCGGCTTATGCCAAACCCATCGAACGTGCCACATGTCCGGCCCGTGTCAAGGCCCCTCGGTCCAAGGACCTTCATTCCCCTCCCTGCCCGACAGTCTGCTTTCCGAAGGGCCGTCACTGGCGTCCATCCCGGACGCCCTCAACTCCTCCTCCTCAGGTCTTCCTCCCATCCCAGACATCCTGAGTCCGATGCCCGTCTACCCGGCCGGCGTGCTTCTGGTGTGCAACAGCTGCGTGGCCTACCAGCAGCTGGTGGAGGTCCAGTCCCCCGTGCGCAAGTGGGCCCTCCGCCGCAAGAACGAGCCCTTGGAGTCCCGCCTGCATCGGCTGGAACGCGAGCGGACGGCCAAGAAGAACAAGCGCGCGTGCGAGACGGACGAGGAGCGCGAGCTACGGCGCCTGCGCGACCGCGAGGCCAAGCGCATGCAGCGGATGCAGGAGTCGGAGGAGCAACGGGCGCGGCGCCTGCAGCGGGATCGCGACGCCATGCGCCTCAAGAGGGCCAACGAGACGCCCGAGAGGCGGCAGGCGCGGCTCGTGCGCGAGCGCGAGGCCAAGCGGGTCAAGCGGCGGCTGGAGAAGATCGACCCCGCGCTGAGGACGCAGATCGAGCACGACCCCGCCGCCATGGCCGCGCTCACGGCCGACATGAGCCTCTTTCAGTTCCCGTGCCCCGTGCCCGTTCCGCCCATGGGCAACGGACTCTTCATGAAGCTGCCCTAAGAGAACCGCGGTCATGACAAACTCCAATTCAGGGGTGTCCAAACTTTTTCTTCCAAAGGACGCGAGGGCCATTTTGATTGCACCTTTAAAGTCCCTCTAAGGTGCAAACATATTTTTTCTAAATTTGCCACACTACTGAGACGTGTTGTGAACAACCCTGCCAAATTTGAATGATGAGATAAAAATGACGCACTACAGGATATAAAAAGTCTTCCTAAAACGTGGCTTTAAAAGCGTTTCGTAATATTAATAACGTAGTTGATCCGTATGAAATTGCTGAATCTCTTTATGGGCGCCCTGTCGCCGTGACCTCCGCACACTCGCCGCTCTAAAGCGGCCACGCCAGATCGATGCCCAATGGACCTTTCCGATGGCGATCTTAAGCTCCGCCCCTTTAGCCATGTCCCACAAGGTTCCAAAATGGCGACTGAACAGAACAGGATTGAAGTGGATTCTCTCACGCGTATTCCAGATAATATTGCGGCATGTTTTTTGCCAAACTCAATTATTTCACGCAAGGATATGGACACAGAATTAAGATTTTGGACGCAATGTCAGAGTTACAGGGAAATGTTAGCCTTAATCCATCGTAGACAATTCGTCAAATGTGTTTTAGGCTTTGGGAAATGAATCAAGCGGGCACGTTCCCCAAGTGCATCCGAAGACCATTTTCTTCGTTAACATGAACTTTTCCAAGCGCACGCTACTAACAACTGGCATTGCCTGTGGGACAATATGGCGAGAGGGGGCGTGCCAAGACAATGCGGCTATCTGATTGGCTGTTATTGTACGACTGATTGACAGGTCGGAAAGGTCCATTCCACAAATTACCCCTGCCTTGCTATTCCAACTTTTTTTTCAGTGAGGTATGGATTACTCATGGCTGACAACGAGGCGCTCTAATGAGGTCGTGCCAACGAACTATTGGAAGGGAAGATGCGATTTTGGGGTGTGGGCATAGCTAGCTAGCTAAGGGAATGCCAGCAGATAACCGCTATTCTTGGATTGGTGACTCACGCCGGGGTCAGGGTGCGTCGCTGGGCCGACGTGGATTTCGCCACACCCCCCCCCCCCCCAAAAAAAAAATGTGGTGAAAAACAGGTTAATCTCTTTATCGCCACAATTCAGTGCTACATAGTTCTGTTGTTCCACACTTTCAGCAATTATCTTAAAAACTAGTGTACGCAAAGACATTCAAAGCACTGATTTAAAAAATGAAGAATTAGGAACGTTCGCCTATCAATATGGAGGGGAAGTAGTGTAAAAGGGTTTCGAAATGGCCCCGGGTCGCACTTTGGACACCCCTGCTCTAATTTATTGCAAGCGTTGCGAATGTTCCACGCGTGATGGACGACTACCTTAAAGCATGTTGTAAAGAGATTGAACTTCTTTAAGAGGAGACCAATTTAGTTTTGCACACGGATCCTCAGCGGGGGGGAATTGGTGGGAGGGTGGCCAAAACCCCCTTCCGCCCTCCTCACCGGTCCGGTTTTCCGGTTCCAGTCCGGTCCCGCTCCCTCGAGACCTTCTACCTCAGCCCTCTTTGACTGACTGGCCGCCCTTTTTCTACTGCCGCCGTTTATCGGGACCAAGACGCGTCGTCGGCCAACCGAAATTCTTCGCACGAGTCGCACGCCGCTGGGGTGGCGATGGAGTGGAAAATTTCTGGTACATTTCTGTGGGAATTTTTAAAATGGGGAAATTTGGGAAATGATTCGAATTGGGAAACTTTCCATGGGAATTAGCACACGGTTTTTCTCGAGTTCACTGGGCATTGTGCCACTCCTTCTGGGTTACTCACTTTCACCACCAGGGGGCAGCATAATATGAATACACCACAATATGAGTTATCCTTTGTAGAGGATAAATATATCAATGTGTCGTTGTACTATCTGTATACATAATTTGTGTTCAGATAGCACGTTGCTTAAAGGTTTTCCACAGTGTTAGCATCTCAATGCCGTTTTGTATGCTAGCATTAAAGCTAGTGGGTGGGAGGGGGGTGGGGTGGGGTCTGTACACACTGTAAAAAAACAGTGTAATTCTCTTCACTTCGTGTTGAGTAAACTTCAGCTGGGGTTTGGCGGCGCCCGAAAATGTATTTTTCGCTCTCTAGTCAAAGTAAAAAATTAGCCAAGCGATCACTCAATGCCCGAAAAAAATGATACCATTCGATTTTGTGCCCATTTTGCATTGGCACCATCTGCTGGCGTCTTGATGCCAAGGAACTATGTTGAACTGAGGAGCTTCGTTTTTGCCTGTGTCTCTGAGAAAAGTGCTTTGCTGCCACCGTCTGTCATGTACGCGCAATTACAGTTTAGTGGAGGATTTCAGCTACTACATTTAACTTAATTAATTGTTTTCAATGGCGTAGATTGCTGGTGGATTCCCACGGAAAGTTTCCAAGTTTGCGCGATGTCGCGGGCGGGGCGAGCGTACGCGACACACAACCTTCTCTACTTCCTCTTTGCGCGTCCGCCGCTGGTTCTCGGCGGACGTGACCTCCGATCAACGCGTACTTACAGGTGCATCTCGCGGAGTGCGAAATTCCAATTCAAAAAGTGAAGCGATTTTACCGATGCCTGTTCTCGACTCGCGGTTAGTAGTTCCGCCTCGCTATTCTGAGGTTCTGGGAAACATCCGGTATTGTGAACAGAAACTGCTTGAAATAAAACACATTTTTGTACCGAATTGGAAATGATTGAGATCCACTTGTAACTACTGACTGATTTGCTGTGACTGACCCAACCAGGTTTCTAGTCCTCCCCGTTGTACCTTTCTTTGGCATTTCGGTTCCCACCACGTTTCTATTTTAAGTTTTGCTTGCCTCATGTGCTGTTGTGGCTGGTCGGGTTTTGTATTTTTTATTGTTGATGCTGACTAAACGTACAGCCTGTTGTAAGCATCTCCCATCAAGTCTTGAAACCCGCTCGAGGACGTCGACTCCAGTTCCTGGCCCCCCTCGTAGCACCTTTTGAGCGTTCGTTCCGCCTCCTTGACATCCATCTTAAGATCCATATACTAGTATCCTCCTTGTCCTCACTATCAACTACGTGTTACTCATGAGGCAAAATTGCGCACTAGTGTACATCAGCACACCTCTAATACTACTAGTGACAAAGTCTACTAGTTCAAATCTAGCATTTCACTAGTCGCGCTAGTAGGTGTGACTGAGGCTGGCCACATTAAAAGGCTACTCTTAAATTTGGTGTACTGGTATGACAACTACCGTAATTCCCGGCCTACAGAGCGCATCTGGTTACAAGCCTCACCGAGTACATTTTTAAAGGAAATACCATTTGGTACATACATACGACGGAGCTGGGTAAAAGTCGCAAGTGCCCACATTGAAACACGAGACATTTACAATGAAAGACTGTACACAGAAAGAGTTTAATGTTCAGTGATATTTACCGGTAAGTTTTATTTTAACTGGCCCTGTTTGCTTTAGCGCGGCGCTAACGCTAGCATTAAAGTTAGCACCGTACTAAGGCTAGCAGTAAAGTTAGCGCGGCGCTAACGCTAACAGAGCCAGTTAAAATAAAACTTACCAGTAAATATCACTGAGACACGCCAATAACACAGCAGCAACATGCTAGCACAGCTCTAACGCTAGCGTGGCGCTAGCGTTAGAGCTGCTAGCGTTAGCGGCGCGCTAACAGGGCCGGTTAAAATAAAACTTACCAATAAAGATCACTGAGACACGCCAGTAACACTGCAGCCACAGGCTAGTACAGCGCAAGTAAAAGTCACTTCCTCAGCACATATATTCCATGGTCTCACTCTTACATTTTCCTCTCGAGTGCCCCCTTGTGGGCGTTACAAAAACTGCACATATTAGCTGCATCACCACATAAACCGCAGGGTTGAAAGCGTGTGAACAAAGTCGGGGCTTGTTGGCCGGAAATTACGGTACGCGTTACTAGTGAGCGAAAGCTACGCACGGGGATTATGGTTGTTTTGAGTCGAGAACAGGAGACTACTAGTGTGTGACATGGCTAATCATAGGTTCCTGTGTTACTAGCGCAGCACGGTAGTAGTAAGGTTTGATTGCAGAGTGGTAGGCCCTAGTAAGAAAGTTGTTCAACTATTGCACCTCGGATGTAGTAGTACAAATAAGGGGAAAAGAAAAGAGCATACTAGTACGAGTAGTATGCTCTTTGTCCTCACTACTAAGGCAACTTTATGTTTCTAGTCAGGCATATCTGTGAACTCGTGTTGACAACTGTATGCTACAAGTACTACTACTACTGACATTACACTCCACGAGTAAATCACTAGTAGTGTGCAGATGTCAACTAGTCCACCGTTTTGCCTCACTAGAAAGATGTAATCAGTCAACTAGTACGCCAAAGTTGTCGTAGTAGTGAGAATAAAGAATGTATTAGTACATGGACCTGGAGCTGGATGTGGAATAAACGCTCAATCAAGATTGACGAACTAGTAACCATTCCGTCAACGTCACCCTGGCACATATTTCTCCAATATAGTGTGAATATATATTATTTTTTTATACATGATGTTTTTGTTTTATTTTTGCCTCTCTTGTTGTTGGTGTAAAACGACCTCAAGTTTTCCCGTTTTACACGCGACGCGACGACGACAACTTGAATCACTCTGAGGACCACACTGGGGGGTTTGGGGGGGGGGGGCACTTGTGAAAAAGTACATTTTACCAGAATAAAGTCCGATACCAATTGCAAGAAAACAGTTGTCATGTTTTGAAAATACTGTAGTTTTTTTAAGGAAAAAATTACAATATATTTAATAACCATATGCCAAAATCCCCAGTTTCTCTAATGTTGTATTTGTTGTACTAGTATTTGTTTGTGGGGGAAAGAAATACTGCATTTTTTCCCAAACTGCAACTACAAATATTGTCGTCGTGTATCTCAAAGTACCACAGAAAAAAAATGAACAAAACTTTAACAATACTAGTACGACCAAAATAATTGTTATAATACAGTAGTATAGGTAGTAAACCTAAAACTTCATCAAAAACAAAAATTTTCTCCCTAAAAATTACACTTTTACAGGACAGTTTTAACATTAATATTGTGCTTTAAATATGGAAGATAAACTACTTAAATATTGATTCCCTAAAAATGTAATCCAGGTGATGGTTTAAAATTTGACCTACATCGCGAAAAGATTTAAAAATGAAAATGTGCTGAGTTTAAAAGTTCAATACTGCAACTGAAATGTTGCTCAGGCAGCGATTGATCAATAAATTATTAAATGCAAATATGTTGGGCTTGTATTGTGACATACAGCACAACTGTAATCAATAATTTAATGTACTTGAAAAGTTTAACAAGTTTATCACAAGTCAACATGTATGATTATTCTCATAATTTTCGGGGAAATTATTCCAAAATAATTGTCATCTAATGGCAGTTCCAAAATTATTTAACTTATTGTGTGAAATTTATTTTAACATTCCAAATTCCTTTTTGGAGTAATTCTCAAATCCTTCTTAAAATTTTTGACTTGGAGCGACCTCACGTCTGATTACTCCTGTTTCAAATTTGACTCGACCTGGTGCTACCTAGTAGTCATGTCATTATCCAAGCCGCTTATCCTCACAAGGGTTGCGGGAAAGCTGGAGCCCATCCCGGCTAGCTTCGGGGGAAAAAGGCAGACTACGCGCTGAACTGGTCGCCGGTCAGATATCGACACCGTCACTGAGCGGGAATCGACCCCACGCTCCCCGCACCAAAGGCAGGCGTGTGTGCCACTACACCATCAGTGACTCGCCATCAAATAGTTTCATTGAATGGAAAATTGTTTTTGCGTCGCTTAGCAACAAAACGTCCATGTGAGGTGCACGTATTGCTGTTGTCGTCCACTTGAGGGCGCCACCCTCACATTGCAGACGATATCTGTGACTGAGTGTGTGTGGTGTTAAGAGGCGGTGGCTTCGATGGCATTGACATCGCCAGACAATGTGGGGACACACACACACCTAAACCATCGGTGTCAAACTCAAGGCCCGGGGGCCAGATCCGGCCCTCCACATGATTTTATGTGGCCCACGGAGGCAAATCATGTGTATCAACTTGTATGATTTTTGCTAAAATCTGCACCAAAATTTCCCACTGTCATACCCTAAATGATAATAGAGATATTGCAAGCAATTTTGTATTCCCAAACATAAACAGAATGATCTATGATTCTAAATTTACTACATAAATTCCACGTGTAAATATGATTAGGCGGTCAGAGATATTTATGATTGCAGCTCACGGCCCTATGAGAGAAACCGTAACGACAATGTGGCCCGCGACAAAAATGAATTTGACACCAAAGAGCATCCAACACAACTACGCAGCTCTCCTTACCTTGCACCCAGCTGAGCGATTTGACTCGTCCCCACAGCATCAGCTAGCTGCCCCACATTAGCATCGGCATCTTTTTTGTCCTGATTGGTTGGTCGGAGCAAAACGTGGCAAAGTTCAATGAGCAAAAAAAAAAAAAAAAAAATACATCTAACCTGCATTAATACTTTTAATAATCATATCTGGTATGGATGGATTCTTTTGGCAAAGTAGAGGCACTGATTTACATAAATTTACACAGATATTATACATTTGTTTTTGGAACACCATGTCCGCTACAACCAATAAAGAAGCAGCACACAATTCTGATAATAGTTTATATTTATATTTGTATATAGATATGTATATATATTATATTGTGTCGACTTAACATGTTGAACGCAACGTCTCCGAGTTAGCAGTAACAATAAAAATACAATATCTTTGTGTCCTTAAAGTACATAAAATTCAAACAGCCAAACGAAAAGAACAAAAAAAAAAAAAAAAAAAAAAAACACCGTAAGTAGTTCACAGAGGTACAAATACACAGTACAAATCTAATTTTTTTTTCCAATAAAGGGCAGAAATAATATATATATATTTTTTTAAAAAAGAGCAACAAAATAGAAATATTAATGCTTTGTTAAATTCAGGTAGGTGGAGGGAAGTTCTAAGGGTGCACTTTGGGTGGACAACTCCATAAGGCTTAAAAAAAAAAAAAAAAAAAAAATCAATACGTGTTGGTACGACCGTACGATATTAAAAGTCACTGTACAAAGTTCGGACCACCTGGATTATACTTGAGGATTGAATGTTACATCTTTGCATATAGTTTGCAGATTTAGGCATTTTTTGGAAAAGGGGAAAAAAAACGTATAAATATATACAGATTTTTTTCCTCCTTTCTCAGTTTTACACATCACAACATCACATACAAAAGCAGTGTCATCTTGTGCCCAAAAATGAAAAAAAAAAAACCAACAAAAAAGTACAAAATCGAGGGGGGAAAAAAATTCATTTTTAAAACTTCAAACCATCCCGCTTTTTATTTATTTTTTTTTTTTCGCTCGTTAAAAGTCAACACGGAAATCGTCTGAGAGATTCGGGTCGACCTGCAGTCGCGCGTGTCGGACAAAAAAAAAAAAGAAAAAATCGGGAGTTAAGGCATCGGACGACGACAGAACGAGTCCGGCGCGGATCCGCCTTCAGGACCGCGGACTGGTCGCCGCCCGTCGGTGTGCGATGATTGTGAGGCTTTGCGAAAACGCGTTTGGCCGCTGCGATGGTGTCGATAAAGCGCCGTACTGTATACAAGTGCGGTCCATTTACCGTTTGCGCTAGTACACTCTGTCAACACTCGTATGACGATTCAGCGCCACAAAAGCATTTTTGAGGAACTGCTCAAATGACCGTTGGGAGCATTAATTCGATATCCTACTAGCGTGCTAGAGGCAAAAAAATTGCACAAGTTAACATCTGATGCTTCAGTAGTCGTACTAGTCGGGTGAGGATGTCAACTAGTGCAATTTTGCCTGACTAAGTAATAAGTAGTGGTCCAACTAGTGAAAACAAAAAGAGTACAGCAGACTTTTGCTATTTGTGGGAGGGACTTGGACCGGTACCAGTGAAAATCTGCATGTAACTGGAGCCCCCTCCACCCCCCCCCAAAAAACCCCCCCATTTTTTAAAATACAAATAATTCTTGAATAAGCAGAGATAAAATGGCACCGGTCGAGAAAGAAAACCACAAAAGAACAAAAGCCTTAAAATTGGGGTAAAATACCGGAATTTCCGGCCTATAAACCGTGATTTTTTTTCTACACGCTTTCAACCCTGCGGTTTATGCGGTGATGCAATTAATTTGTGCATTTCTTCTAACGGCCGCAAGGGGGCGCTGGAGCGGGAAAAAGGTGAGAGTGAGACCGGTGGAATATATGTGCCGAGGAAGTGACTTTTACCAGTCCGGCCCCGTTAGCACTGCGCTAGCGTGTTACTGCCGTGTCTTAGTGATTTATACCGGTATGTTTTTTTTTATAACCAGCCCTATTAGCGCGATGCTAACGCTAGCATTAAACTCTCTGTGTACCATCTTTCTTTGTAAATATCTTGTGTTTAAATGTGGGTTTCAATGTGAGCACTTGCGGCTTTTACACAGCTGTGGCGTACGTATGTACCAAATGGTATTTCCTTTACAAATGTACTAGGTGAGGCTAATAACAAGGTGCGCGGTGTAGGCCGGGAATTACGTTAAATGTGACGCTGCGGGTGTCGAAGCTCGAACATCAGGTTACAAAGTTGATACTAGTGCACTAATGAAGTCAGTGTGTACAAGAAAATGGACCTTAAACCAGATAAAGGATATCGAATAAATACTCAAGTGTCTTTTCTTGAAGCTATTTCAGCATTTACTTGCAATGCACTAGTTTTCATTCTTATTCGGCGTACTAGTAGGGTAACGAGTAAGTGCAGTGCTTGAACAGATTTTCCAGCTTTCCATAACTGTGTTGATGTAATTACCGTTAGATATCCTTCGAATTTTTGTGTTACAATGGTCCAGGAGGCTACTAGTGTGTTACCCATGGAACCTAGTACTGTTACTTGTGCAACACAGTAGTTTACGAATAAGGTTTAATGGCACACTAATAGGCCAAAAGCGCCTGTGGTAGTGGGGAAAAAAAATATATATATATTACCGGTAATACACAGTTCTACTAGTGTGCTGATTTGACTTACTAGTGAAGACAATGAGCGTACTAGCGCCTGAACCTGAAGCTGTATTTTAAGAATCTCAGGTAAATGTTTGAATAATTTTCCATACACGACGACGATGACGCGCAACCTGGGATTTCCGTACGGAGACGAGTCCAGTTAAAGTGACAAAACTGCCACAAAACGGGACATTTAGTGCAATTACTCACAGCAACACCGTCAGCCGTGTCTACAGAAGCGCCGCCCCCCCCCCCCCCCCCCCCCAAAAAAAAAAACAAAACAAAAAACCCACGACAAAACAAAGGCTGGCGTGGAAACGCAACTGCAACAAGGGGATTGGCGGTAATACCTCGTTTCCCGTCGGGGGGCCAGATCGTCTCTCCCCCCCCCCCCCCCCAAGTACTCCCGAGGGCCACGCTCATTTCGTTAGCATACTTGCCAAAAGTCGTCACTTACAGTGTTCGAGTCACCTGAGGAACGGGAATCCCAAAAAGGTTCAATCGGGGGAAGGAGCAGCACTCTTCTCGTACGGACGTCGTTCTTTTTTCTCGTTTTCTGAAAAGGTTCAAATCGATTGTTAGTCCGACCTCGGTGATTCCCGACGACGTCGGCGTGCTGCGTCGTTCGAGTTCACTGAATTGGTCCCAAAATGATTGACTTCAAATAACGTTCATCTATCTATGCCGCGGACGTAGCGCGACATAGACAACGATCCGATTGCTCTTCCACTAGACGTCAGAAGCTACGATTAACCTGTGTCTTCGTTCACCTGCGACCTTTCAAACAGAATCATAGATTTCAAAACGAGGCCCGATTTCGGTGAGTGAAAACTTTAACGGATTTTGGACCTATGGGTGAAATTTCAGGATGGACCTACAAACGTACTTTTATGTAAACTTAACTGGAACTTGAACATTTCACTTATATGTATGACACTTCCCGTCTCTGTCAGTGGCGGATTCTGGTATGCGCAACTATAGCCCAGAGCCGCAATCCGACGCCCTCCACCCCCCAAAAATATCATTTTTTAAATCATTGATGCTTTACAGGAAATTGGCACCCCCTTGTGGAGTCACCCTACGGGGAAGAAAATGTCTACCGCGGACTGCTGTGACATGGGGGGCAGTTTGTCGTAAAGGGTAGACGATCCTCCTCCAAAAGTGTTGGAACGGCAAAGTCAAGTCCACACAGAAGATGAATAGGAGAGAAAAGTTCCAGATTGTTTTTCGAATGCCATTAACACCTCGTTAAACAACTCAAGACGGAAGCCGTCCACTTTTTGAGTGAGTATTGCGGTCACTCACATGTGAAAAATGTACGGGTGTGGTCAGTCATGCCCGCGGATATAAAGTTACAGGTGTGGTCCACCGGTCATGCCCGCGGATATAAAGTTGCCGGTGTGATTAGGGATGGAATCTCAAGACCTTAAAATAATTCACTGAGTTGTTATACCCGAGTATGTCGTTGTTACCTGATACCATAATCATAATAATAATAATGTAATATATATGCCGTAAATAGGAGGCCGGCTTGCTAGAACGCACCTTTATGTGCATGCGCTCGACGCATTGGGCACACCTGAATCAAGCGACGAGGTGGATGATAGTCGAATGTTTCTTTTTTTTTTTTTTTTTTTTTAGGGGGCCACGCCGTCACACGATCAACCAAAACTGCCTCGCGATCGACGCGTAGAGCCCCCCCTGGTGGAAGTGAATTTCCTTTGACACGGCTCATGATGTTGATGACTTTCGACGCAAACGCGCTCGCAGTACGTGAAGCAGCTCGGAACATGCGCCTTTGGCGTCACTTCCGAACATGCTCAGTACGGTTAACTTGCATTTCCTGTTTTCGGCTGAATACCGATTGTTTAGGAGCAGGCTTGTTTTGTTAACGTTTATGAAATAAATACGTAAGTTAACGTCAAAACTACACAAAATAAGCGACGTCTTTCAATACCTATTTTTTTCTACTCTTAACAAATTTTACACGGGTGATTTTTCGTGCTGAACTGTGCAGATTTGCGAGTGCGATGGCGCTAGTGACCGGTAGTGGAAAATGTGATTGACGGGTGTTTCTAGTTGCTCAGCTGTTGTCTTTTATATTGATTGCTTTTTTTAAAACTGGGGGGAGTAGACTACTAGCAAAGTCAATCACCACACCTTAACCCAATAGAGTATGCATTTTACCTCCTGAAGAGGAGAGTGAAGGGGAAAAAGCAGATTTTGGCTGCAGTAACGACCCGGTGAAGCATTTCCCGAGTTTTTTAACGAGATGTAAATACAAGCTGCAAATCTGAATTTATCCCTCCTATTCATCTTTTGACGTGAAACAAAAATGTCCTCAGTATACAACGAAAAACATCCAGTACTTCAGGAGGGGACTGTAGACTCGAGCATTTGAAGTTCATCCTGAAATTTCACTGAAAGCACAACATCATAAAGTTGGTGAGTACAATATATTCCTTTTTGCAACATTTGGTGATTTGTCAAGAGTTTTCTCATGTAAAGTATGTGCCTTGGATCAATTAAAGTTAGGAAACGCTATCGTTACATATTATGAAAATAAGCGAGTTCAACGTTTTTTTTTGGCCTTTTTTTTTTTTTTTTACTTCTTTTAACTATAAAGAGTTCCTCTGAGGTTTTGTTTGTTTATAGAATTGCATGGCAAGCGGGAGCTGCTTTCCGTTCACAACGAGAAGCGGAGAGCGCAAAACGGCAATTGGGTGAGCGTCCCTGCTGTGTTTACTGCATAGAAGGCGAGAAAAGACCGGCAGCCGTACGGCTAACCGCATGAGAACCGCTCGTACAGGGTGTCCCTAAAGTCCGAACGCATAATTGACGACGGCAATCTGAACCTATTCAGCGGAGTTTCCCCTGAATTTAGCAAAACGTGCAAACATTTGCTTTAGAAATGTTGGAAATGATATCTAATATAATAGTGTTCCCCTGCTAGTTTATAATTGCCTATAGATGCCATAAGATGTGACAAAACTCGATTTTTTGATGAGACAGGGCTATGTCCTGACTAAAGGAATCTCCTCCCCTCACCTCCCCATACCGTAATTTCCGGCCACACGCTTACAACCCTGTGGCTTATGCGGCGATGCGGCTAATTTGTCAATTTTTTCTAATGGCCACAAGAGGGCACTCGAGCGGAAAAGGTAAGAGACCAGTGGAAAATATGTGCTGAGGAAGTGACTTTTACCGGTATGTTTTTTTTTTTTTTTACTGGCCCTGTTAGCGCTGCGCTAGCGCTGTGCTAGCGTGTTGCTGTTGTGTTACTGCCTTGTCTCAGTGATTTTTACCGGTATGTTTTTTTTTTTTTTTTACACGGCCCTGTTAGCGCTGTGCTAGCGTGTTGCTGTTGTGTTACTGCCTTGTCTCAGTGATTTTTACCGGTATGTTTTTCTTCTTTTTTAACCGGCCCTGTTAGCGCTGCGCTAGCGTGTTGCTGCTATGTTAATGCTGCATCTCAGTGATTTAGTTACGTTTTTTTTTTTTTTTAACTGGCACTGTTAGTGCTGTGCTAGCGTGTTGCTGTTGTGTTACTGCCATGTCTCAGTGATTTTTACCGGTATGGTTTTTTTTTTTTGTTTTTTTTTTTTAAACCAGCCCTGTTCATGCTACTGTGTTGTTGCTATGCTAAACTAAGCTAAGGTATTAAAACTTTGAAAACTCTATGTACCGTCTTTCTTCATAAATATATCGTGTTTCAATGTGGGTTTCAATGTGGGCACTTGCGGCTTTCACACAGGTGCGGCGCATGTATGTACCAAATGGTATTTCCTTTACAAATGTGCTGGGTGAGGTTTATAATCCGGTGTGGTCCGTAGGCCGGAAATTATGGTAGTTCCATGGCACCTAGATGGGGCCACTACTATGTTATTACATGATAGTTTGGGGGGGCGGGGGAACAACTCTGCGGAAGACACTTTATTCTCAATTAAAATGTTTCAAAAATGTCTTGAAAATATGCATGTGTTCAGTTTTTAGAAACACCCTGTATGTTTTTTTTTTATTATTTGGGATGATATTAAGTGGAAATTTTAGCTTCTGCTGCTCACCACACAAATACATTAAATAAAATCATCCTTTAAAACATTTTTTTCTTTTTAAGTTTTTCTTTAGCAATTTCTCTCTGTGATGCGTTGCCTGATTACTAAAACCTCTCCGTGTTTCCGTGTGTACTAATTGCACTTATTGTACTGTATCTTCAGTGTGTATGCGGAAACCGCAGCTTTCATCCTGGCTAATTTGCAAACAGATCCCCAAAATATCATGTCAGTTTTCCAAATGCATTCCTTTCCTGTGGCGTGAGACAAAATGTCGGTGACGAAGCGGTGGTATAGCAAAAAATAAAAGAGTAAGGAAAGAGTAATGAAAACAAGAAAGCTCAAATATCAGCGATATGGGGAATCAACAAAGAATGCTTAGAAAAAGGGGGATGGGAATAGTGCATTACTTTTAAAGGGTGGGGTCATGTGAGGTGGCATTTTTCTTGGGGGGGCGGGGACATTATCGGATGACGACATCCCCGTTGTGGGTTCTATTGCTTCAATTTTGGTGAGTGAGCAGACTTGAGATGAAGGCTAACGCGACTCTCGGGTTATTCCCGAGGTTCCCAGTCTGTGAGGTACGGTGAGGAGGTGAGTGGTGGGCATGGGGGAACTCGCTGATGATCTGGAATGAATAAAAGCACTGATTCCAGTTCGTTGTACTTCTGCAAAAAAAAAAAAAAAAAAAAAAAAAAAAAAAAAAAACCACACACAGAGAGGTGTTAGCGGACAAAACAAAAACAAAAACAAAAAAAACCATGTGATTGATTCTTCACAAGTTGGATTGTAAAACGCGCGACGGGACGCGCTGCGCGTCGCGTGTCCCGGTCGTCGTGACGGACCTCGACGGTCAGGAATGGATCAAAGATTACGGGGCTCCAAACCCAACCCGGAGTTGTCCGACCGAAGGGCGTTCCGATCAGGAAGCCTGGGCGTTCCGAAAGAGACGGTGACCTCCAGTGAGGAAGTGGTAACAAGAGGGAAGAGAAATGCAGTGTGTGAGGACTATTCCTGGAAACTACAAACTTCTCCCTTACGGCGAGCGACAATGAGCCAGAAGATTTTTTTTTTTTTTCAGTTCGTTGTGCAAAAAAAAAATCTTCAACATTCTCTGGCTACATTCACACTCTTTTCTCCATCCGCGGCGGATTTCCTCCACAGTCGCTACCGGACCTCGTGCTACTTCCCTGCGTTTGAGCGTCCCTCGATGGACAGTTTGACCTCCTGGGGGATGAACGAGGGTCGGATGTGTCCAGAGGTGCTGATCTGGGGGCACGCCCCGTGCTCTCCCTTCATACTGTATCTTTGGAAGCCAGGAGAAGACCAGCGTCTCTGAGAAGTGCCTAACACGGCCCCCGTGGCGGCCCCGGCGAAGGCAGGGGTGTCCGTGTGCGACTGGTAGCCGCTTTGAATCCTGGGGTTCTCGCCTGAGGTCCGACTCGGTCTGGTGTGGGGCTCGGGGTGGTGTGTGGCTTCGTCCCTGTCCGTTGCGTCTTTTTCGGCCTCCCTCGGCCTGTCTCTGTGCACGCGCTCTGTCCTGAAATGAGGCTGAGGACGCGGTTGTTGCGGAGCAGGCGGCCCCATCAGCTGATGGGTGGGTTTGCTGCTTTTGCTCACCATTTTGGCCGCGTTCTGCTGTTGAGGGTGATGGTGTTGTGCGGCCTTCTGCTGCGACGGCTGCTGCTGCAGCGTGATGGACACGCACACGTCCCCCACTTGGATGTGATGGCAGGCCAAGCCGTAGAGCTGCGCGGTGCGCTCCGGGCTGTAGGACGACCAGCCTTGGCCGAACACGAAAAAGGGGTGCTCGGGCGGAACGTCGATGGTCACTTTGCTCTGCTGCTCCCCGACTGTAAAGTGCAGCGTCACCAGGCCAGGCCTCTGCTGGCTGGCGCGGATGTCCACCACCATGCTCGAGTCGATCTTGAGCCCGCCGCTCAGCTCGGCGCTGCGCACAAAGTCCTGAGTCTGGAGGTCCTCCACGCGCTTCAGCTCCCCGGTGGCCAGCTGGATGATGGCACCCTTCATGAAGTGCGACGGGTTGCCGGGGAGCGGACCGGGGACGGTGCAGGATGCTAAGGCCTGGGTCACCTCAGCGGGAGGCTGCGGCTGCTGCTGCTGGGGTACGCCCGGTTCACCCACAGCCCTCTCGGGGAGGCAGGCTCTGGCTGAAGGATCTGAGGCTTTAAAGGAGGACTTCGGAGAGCCGTCATTAGCCTGTGCTGAGTAGTGTTGCTGAAGCTGCGAGTGATACTCCACGGGGATTAGCACTGGCTGCCCGTTGGATAGCATGACAGCGTGGGCCGGCTGAGCCGCTTGTTGTTGTTGATGCTGCTGCTGCTGCAATCCGCTCACTCTGGCCTCGCCGTAGTTCACAGGTTGGGCGACGAACGCAGCGCGGCCAGAACCGGGAGCCGGGTTCTCTCCGTGGATGTCTCTGGCTCTCTGGACACTCTGAGATAGATTCAACGGGGCGAAGGAGACCTCTTTACGCCCTCCAGTGATGCCGTGGCTAGTGGAGGAGGCCAAACTGCCAACCACTTGCTGCACCTACAACAATAGTTAAAGAAGTTTAGACAAAGATGATTTTGCAAAAGCACATTAAAATCATATACAACTTGGACAGCCCTAAAGGTCGGACAACTTGGAAGTAACATTTTTTGGACAAAAACGATGCCTCAAAGTACAGCTGCAGCTATTGAATATTTTTGGAATCAAGTATTCTTCAAATAATGTTAATCGATCAAATTATTTGATTAAAATTGATTGTTGCATGACTAAACACAGTTGTAGGTATTATTTTTGTCCACTTGCCGCCCCCATGTTCCAATTTTATTGGAACATTTGTAACTTTGAGTGTGTATGGCTTTAAAAGGCGCTGCCTGGCTAGGTGAGTGATGTGGGTGTCAGCGAATGACATTATAGAGTGGGATGGCTGTCAACTGGCTGCCATCGGGCCAACTTATTTAAACACAGAATGTTGCATACAGGGCGGCACGGTGGAGTTCACACTTTTGAGGTCCCGCCTGTGTGGAGTTTGCATTTTCTCCCTTGCCTGCGTTTCTCCGGGCACTCCGGTTTCCTCCCACATCCCAAAAACATGCAACATAAATTGGACACTCTAAATAGCCCGTAGGTGTGATTGTGAGTGCGTGTGTTCATCTCGATGGGCAACCAGTTCAGGGTGTACCCCGTCTCCTGCCCATTGACAGCTGGGATAGGTTCCAGCACTCCCCGCAACCCTTGTGAGGATAAGCGGCTAAGAAAATGGATGGATGTTGCATACAGCTGCAGCAACGTGAGTCTGTGTGGAAAAATGATGCCTCAAAGCTTCCAGGCAGAGATTTTGCTTCAACCTTTTTTTGAAATCGAATTATTTGAGTTATTCTATTAATTGTTGCAGACCTACCCCCCCACCCCACCCCCCATTCAGAAAAAGTGCATTTTAGGTTCACTGACGTGTCTAAATTGTCTGTTGGTGAATCACGAGTGTGAATGGCAGTTTGTCTTGTAAGTGTCCTGCAGTCCATGGCGTACTCTGCCTCTCACCCAAAGTCAGCTGTGATAGGTTGTCAAAAACAACTCTAGTGGAGACAATCCATATACAGAGTGGAAGTATGAATCTCTTCTTGAAGGTGTAACATTTTAATTTCTGGCTGAATAAAAGATCATCTAGAGAAAAAAGTTGAAAAGCATTGTTTCAGATGGCACCTTTGTCGACAACTCACCTCCAGGTCACTGTCTGGAGTGCTGCGGTGGCCGGGTGAGCTCAGCCGGTGCTTCTGGTTGGGCTCGTATGCCGCAGGGACGGCGGCTACCTGCTGCACTCGTGCATTCCTTCCGGGGAAGGAGGTGTCCAACACGAGCTCCCTGGCCCCCTGGTCCTTTTCCCCTCCATTTATCTCTGGCTCCTTTTCCTGATGCACGTTGTGGGTGTCCCTGCAGGCAGCGGCTCTGGCAGCACCCTGAGGGTGATAGAAGACCGGCATCCCCCGCGAGCCGAGCTCTGCGGCGGACATGACTCCGACTGTCCCGAGGTGCTGCTGGGTGGCCTGCTCTGAAGGCAGCATCAGCGGGACGCCGCCAGATGCGGAAACCTTGGCAAAGGTATGAGGGGCTACCTGAGCCTGAGGCGGCGGGGAGACCACCCCTTCTTGTATGACAGATGGGTATGGGACGAGGTGGGGCACGGCGTGGGTCCCAGAGGGGGAGATGAGCGAACCGGGAACAAAGCCGGGAGGTAAAGCGTACGGTACTGCCGCATACGGGGAGCTGACGAACTGGAGGGAGGAATGAGGGACCTGCGCGTAGCCTAAAGGAGGATAAGGAAGGCCCGGGTGTTGCAAGAGGGGAGAGTGTACAGTGTAGGCTGGAGAGATGTGGCTTAACACCGGGTGAGGACTGGTGGGAGAGTATGTAACAGAGGGTAGAGCCACTTTATAAAGCATACTGTACTGGTCTACCGGCACTGCTGATATGCCCTCGGAAGTGTCCACTCCGTAGTGAAGTCCTGCCTGAGCTCGCAACCACTCCCCAGGCGGAGGTCCTCCCTGAGAGTCACTGTTGGCCACACAGTTCTGGATGGCGCCCGCCTCATCTTCTCCAACATTGCTACCTCCACCACTGGCACCCGCTCCTCCTCCTCCTCGTTCTACGGCAGACCCACCTCCTGGCGTCCCTGCGGCGCTGCCACAGTTGTTTACGGGGAGGTCCCTCTTCTTAGGAGGCAGGCACTCCTGGTTGCGCTCCTGAGCCGGTTTCATCGCGACGCCGGGACCAACCGAGTGAATTCACTGGACGCCACAGGAGCGGACGCTCCCAAGCCGGTCGGGCCGCACGGGCACCAGCGCTGAAATCCCCCAGCTGACTTCCCCTGACAGCTCTCCTGAGGACAAGACAAAAGCAGACGCGAGCGGGAGAACGTCATATGTTTCCTTGGGCTATGCTTTCAAAATCGTTATCTCAGATGACTTTATCGAATTTAGGGGTTGCCATGATTCATACGCTGGCAGTAAAAGATGATGCTTCCACAAATGATGTCACTGTTACAGCACTGGCACCTCTGTTCATCCTCAAAGCCCAAGATAACATCTTGTATTTGATCTGCATTGTCGCAATAAAGTATCTTTTGTTTTCCCAAGTCATTACTGTAATACATTTTGGTAAGATAAGGCCTACAACTGCTCAATATGCTGGAGTCATAGAAGCTGTTTTTTTTTTTGCAGCTGATGAATAATATATGCCTGCGTACGTGTTGTTTGTGTTCAAATGTCGGTCGCTTTGAGGGTTATAACGCCGCAGCACTGATGCATCTTGTACTGTGTAGACTTTCTATAGCAAAGCATTGCGGTTGTTTTAAAAATTTAATTAATTCAATTGATTGTCTTATCTCTAATTGGAGAATAAACTTCAACTTGGACTGGAAAAAATTACCATAATGTCTTTTTTGTTTTTAATTGTCAGCTTGCATTGCTTCCATACACTGATCTGATCTCAAATTTGTGCTTGCAAGTCAAAGCTTAAAAAGTACAATAAGACAAAGTAAAATTAAATTAGGCTGAGCAAAATCTCATATCTCAAAAAACGTCAGATCACTAGTGAATAAAGATTAGGGCTATTATTTTTATTAGTATGATATAACTTTTAGTCGCTATCATAGACATGACAATCAGGACATATAGGAAATATTTTTGGAGTATCTGTGCTAGCCACTGACTTTATTGAAAACTATACAACTGAAAGAATCATCTGTCCGGTTAAAATGCATTAGCATGTTATATTAAAAGTCAAAGTTTAGTTTACAATCCTGCAGTCGGTTGGGAGAAAGTAAAATTACAATCCACAGTTTTTGTACCATCTTAATTGATTCCATTGCAATAAAATTGATCTTTTCTCACATATTAAATTGCCAATTGAACATAATTTTTGGGTGTTTAGAAAAGTCGTGTTTGGAAACTCAAGCTAAATGCTTTTAAAAAATATATATATATTGAAAAGATGTCATTTTGGAGGTTGGAGATTCCACTAGATAGCAACGCTACATAAAATATTACAAAATATTGACACATTATCGTGTTACATTTTATCAACATTGGCAATGCAGCGAATTTGGTCTCCACCGCCTACTCTGAAGATTATCACACCAAGACAAGGTGGCGTATCAATTTTGGAGTTGAAAAAGGAGCCTTCCAAGTGCAATCGCCAATTGCTCCAAAACTGACTGATCTCGTTCGAAATGACTGCCAGTTTCATTTTTTTTTTTTTAGCATAAACTAGAACTACATACATATATAACATAGAACTTGTTTGTGAAAAATGAACAATGTGGACACTATGGGTCCTTTAATGTGTTATTTTTCGAGTAATTTCTGTAACACTGCATGCATGGAGTCCAATTAAAAATAAAGGTCTGCCTTTAACAAACAATATTTTTAACCATAACATGCAACATTTAGCATGCATTATCAATACATAAACGTCCGACATTGAGCATGTACTGTAACAGCAGTGCGTGTTTTTAACTGACCAGATACATTCGTCAATACGCACTCTCTTAATACCGCAGCCACGGATTAAGAACATTGAGTTTACTGTTCACATTTTGCTCTTTACAGATGAAGCACACAAAAATGATTATCTTGTCTAATCTCCAATGTCCATCGACAACATTTGGTATTTAACTTTCAGTCCATCACGAGTGCCCTCGCGCTCACAGAAGTCTTTGTTTTTACGGCACAAAATAAAACTCAAGGCAAATAAATTTCGAAAAGGTGGCTTGTCCCCATGCGGAGATCGTACGCTCATCCTGTTCTTGGACGGTTTCCGTCGGGTACTGCGCGTTCCTCTCACGTTCCAAAAAACATCCATGTAGTTTCACTGAAGACACGTGCTTAATAATCACTTGTCTTGAGTTTTGTTTTGTTTTTAGGGAGGCGTTTGCACTGGTTGTGACGTTCAATTTAAAAAGTTCAACATCCAGCCCGGCACTTCAATAGTACTACAACAGTACCCAGCAGACACATATTACTAGTACAAAGTTGGTAACATTGATATTTGAATTCAAAACCCATCGATGGCAGTCAATGTGTTAAACTAGCTGTTCAATTATAATTATAATTCAATTATAATTCAATAATTAATTATAAGTTGTCCTACGAGTGAGAACAAAGAGTGTACTAGAATATGGACCTTAAATTGGATATCAAGAATATATAGAATAAATACATGCAGTTCTCAATTACTGTATGGTTTTTGCAACAAAAGTAACTTTAAATGTCCTACTACGATATGAATGTACTGCAGAGTACAAAGAATATATTAGTACGTGGACTTGCAGCTGAATATCAAGGGTTTGAGGATTTACTTGGAACACACAGCCGTTCCACTTGTGTGCCATAGTGGTTCTAGTTGTCCGCTAAAATATGTTACTAGGGAGGACCAAGAGGGCACTCGTACATTGGTTTTAAATTGGACAACAAGGTTATCAAATTTATGCCTAAACTGCTGTCCATAGTTTTAGAATTGCATGGTGCGGTCTTGCCTCATTCGTAACAGATAGTAGTCCTACTCGGAGGCAAAAAGACTACGAGTAGATTATGATGAATATCCATCTATCCATTTTCTTTTGGCGCTTATCCTCACAGCTGTCAACGGGCAGGAGGCAGGGTACGCCTTGAACTGGTTGCCAGCCAATCGCAGGGCACATACAGAGAAACAACCAATCGCACTCACAATCACACCGATGGGCAATTTAGAGTGTCCAATTAATGTTGCATGTTTTAGGGATGTGGGAGGAAACTGGAGTGACCGGAGAAAACCCACACAGGCACGGGGAGAATCCCACATCCCAAAAACACGCAACATTAATTGGACACTCTAAAATGCCCCTAGGTGTGATTGTGAGTGCGACTGTTTGTCTCTGTGAGCCCCGCGATTGGCTGGCAACCAGTTCAGGGTGTACCCCGCCTCATTCCCGTTGACAGCTGGGGTAGGCATCAGCACTCCCCACGCAACTCGTGAGGATAAGCGGCAAAGAAAATGGATGGTCATTCTACTGAATTGTCAAACTCTCGAGGACGATTACTAGCACATGGATAGCCCTTACGCTGGATATCGAATAATTGCTCAGCTTTGCATTATGACAGTTGCGTAGAGCATTTTGGGACTGCCAATAGTGTCGAGGAGGGTACTAGTCCGTGGCACGTACCCGTAATTGTGCCTCGTAGTGCTACTAAGCAGCCCAGTGGTTTGGTAAAGTTGAATTACCTACTAGTAGGCCAAAAGTGGCACTGCTAGTTGTAAAAAAAAAAAAAACATTACTAGCAAGAGGCAGTTGTTCTCCCAGTTTGCTGAAAGTGCAAAGAGCGAACTAGAGCTTCAGCTTAATGTTCAAACATCTTTTACTATTGCATTAGGTCCCTCAGCGCACGATTTATTACAACGCCGTGGAAGCATATTTCTGAATATTTCCTGACATTCGAATTTATCACCACATAACTTATTCAACAGTTCATACTTGCGGGCGTCGTTTACCTCCGTTGGGCTCGCGTCAGAAAACATGACGGACTTCAAAGTACACTGACAAAACGACAGTGACTTATTGCAGTCGGCTGAGCAGAGCTGCATCATTTTCAACGAGGATGTCATCATGAGCTAACCAGCAGCAGCGACTTCGTGGGAGGTGCACGGCTTGAAGTCGGGAGTTTGGTCGATTATTTAGGGGAGGAAAAAACTAAAAATGTTCCAACTACACGTTCGATGGGCTTCCTGGTTGTGACTTCGAAAACCGTGAGCCTAAAAAAAAAAGTCACTTTAACTCCGTTACACTGCGCAAACGTTGTACACCGTTAACTACGAGTGGCTACGGCTAATTAATACTTCACGCTTGACTGTACGTGCCTTATTTCGATATGAACGCAGCGTGTATGGTGTTTAAAAAGTGGACTCCGCGAGCGTGTGATTCATTATTCTTGTCGTGTTCCACAGGACAGAGGTTCCGGCCAGCTAGCTGCTCAGCTAACACTGTTAGCTCCCTTAACTCCACTCCGGCTCCACAAACCGCACGGCAACGCGGACTTCGGAGTCGTCGGCGCGGCGACGGCGCTTGTTGAACGCGGACTTACCTCCAATTGTCATCGCGGAAAGACTTAGCTGACGGGAGGGAGCGCAAATGAGGAGATAAGATGAGCGATATGTGACAAAAACAGACGGGGGTGGGAAAAAAAAAAAAAAAAAAAAAAAATCAAGGCTCACAAGTCGAGCCCATCTCCAAGGCCGGCGGAGGCGCTCACCGATGACGTCACAGGTTAATTCAATCGCCCGGTTACTTTCACGAGCGAGCAACTCGCTATTTTGGCGGGTGAATACATTTTGCAGCGGCGTCGCTCTTCCATAATGACGGTCCGCATTTGGCCAAGAAGGGTTACAGATGACGCACGTGACGTCACGTCGCCCATTCATAGCTTCCTGTCAGTTAACAGCTGTTATTCAAATACGAAGGTCGCTCTCAGATACCCCAAAAAACACGATCCATCCATCCGTTTTCTTTGCCGCTTATCCTCACGAGGGTCGCAGGGAGTGCTGCAGCCTATCCCAGCTGTCAACGGGCTGGAGGCGGGGGGACACCCTGAACTGGTCGCCAGCCAATCGCGGGGCACATGGAGATAAACAGCCGCACTCACAATCACACCTCGGGGCAATTTAGAGTGTCCAATTAAATGTTGCATGATTTTGGGACGTGGGAGGAAACCGGAGCGTTCAGAGAAAACCCACAAAGGCACGTGGAGAACATGCTAAATCCACACGGGTGCCGGGATTTGAACCCCGGTCCTCTGAACTGTGAGGCGAATGCTCTACAGTGGCTCCACCATGCTTTGTTAAAATATAAATACAATAATTAAAAACACAAAAGAATTACAAAACCCTTTTTTCCCTTTATTTAACTACAATGTTAATGTTCAAACTGCATAATGTTAGTATTTTAATTTTTTAATCCACTTTCTTTTTTTACCATGTATCATTTACACTCACAATCACAGCAAGGGGCAATTTAGAGTTTCCAATGAATGCATGGTTTTGGGATGTGGGAGGAAACCAGAGCACTCAGAGAAAACCCACAGAGTGATGGGGAGAACATGCAAAGTCCACACAGGTGGGGCCAGGATTTGAACCCCGGTTCTCAGAACTGTTAATGCAGATGTGCTAATAATATTGTGAATTGGCTAATTCAGTTTTAGGTTTAGTTTGGGTGGCACGGTCGGTGGATCAACTGGTAAAGTGTTGGCCCCACAGTTCTGAGGACTCTGGTTCAATCCCGGCCCCGCCTGTGTGGAGTTTGCATGTTTTCACCGTGCCTGCGCGGGTCTTCTCCGTGCATTCTGGTTTTACTCCCGCATCCCAAAAACATGCAACATTAATTGGACACTCTAAATTGCCCCTTAGTGTAATTGTGTGACTGTCTCAATGTGCACTGCGATTGGCTGGTGACCAGTTCAGGGTGTACCCCGTCTCCTGCCCGTTGACACCTGGGATAGGCTGCAGCTCTGCCTGTGACCCTTGTTAGGATAAACAGCTAAGAAAATGGATGGATGTTTAGTTTGACAGTAAACTTCAACTGTCCTTGCAACTTTTTTTTGTCAGTCAATTTCTTACCTGCCATGTTTTGCTCCAAGCAAAAAAAAAAAAACCAGCTCTCATTTTCCGAAAACCTTGGTGACCTCGCCTCTTTTATCACAGTATGTTTGAAAGTCTTTTCATGACTTTATTAGCTTTCTCAGTGAGACCGTGATAAACGCAAAGTACAGTATTTTTTTTAAGGGGCGTGGCCGCTTTGTGACAAACTGCGACAGAGGCGTTCAAGTTCAATCTGTTTTGTCCTAATACATTACTCTCGTGCACATACTCAAAGACCAATGCTATTTACTCATTTACCACTATTGAACTTTGTTTAAAATTTGGCAATGTTTCCACTCCATTCAGTAACCAAATCCTATCCTACACGAGACAGTCTCTGTCTTTTATATAGTTGGCCTTTTGGGTCAAAACAATGCCATGTAGTTTGAGATCATGAGTGCAATTTCTAATAACACACACTATTTTGCCCAAATTGTGTACAGTATTAATGGATTTCCATGCTACCCATCAAACTATAAAACTTCCGTCCATGAGTCAGCAATTTGTGCTGGGAAAAAAAAAAAAAAACAAGACAAAGGCTTCTCAGTTGAAAATATACTGTATTGATTAGTTACTGGTACATGTTTGAGACCTCCTTTCTACCGTAAAACCCTTCTCAGTGCAGTACCTGTTAAAGGTTTAAGACGCCATCGAAATCAACACAAGTAGACGAGTCCCGATATAAAGAACGTTGTTACAAAGTCTTCCCAAAAGGCACAAAAGAGTCGCCGGGGGCATCCCTTTTAAGTGTACATTTGCATAACGTGAATAAATACATCCGCTGGCGCATCCGACTGTGAACGCAGTCATCATATAACCCAGCAAAGGACAAGAACATCATATAAATACCTCTCCATAAAATATATATAGTCAAAATGAACAGACTTTTAAGTACCTTTAACACAAAAAAATAGATTTCAAGCAAATAGAAAATCTATTTGAAAAATTGCCAAACCGAAAATCAACCACCTTAAAAATAACCATCAACTGGGTTAATGTGCAATTAATAGCATTTTTTCTTTTTTAGGGCCAACGCAGCACTCACACTCACAAACAATATTATTGCCAACGAATCTTACATTTGCAAGAAATGGATCACGCTAAAATTTAATATCAAAGGGGGGGGGCTTCCCCCCCCATCTGGGGTCATTCAAATTTGTATTAAGTCCTCATAGGACTTAAATAATAAGTGTGCAATTACCAAACATGAAGAGCATTTACAGTTTAAAGGTTTTTCTGTTGATGATTTAGTTTGAATTAAGACTTTCTCGTTGAGCCGTAAACCCAAATCCATAACCCCGATGTGAACATTCTCACCGCTGTTACACACCTGATCCATTTAGTCCGTTTCACCAGCTAGTCTTTGGTTCAGCAGTTAGAAAACACAAGGGAGTCGTAATACAGAAAACTTCTGCTTTAAATTCTCTCCTGTCAATCTGGACGGTTGAAGGCCTTTCAAAAATTTTGATGAAACCTCTGAAAAACGGGTATATTTACCACAGATTGAAGTCATCTCAAATCAGACCCTGAAATCACCACAGTATTTGCTTAAAAAAATGCAAAACGCCCAACAAGTGATATAATTTAGAAAGCACTTGGGAGAGCAGGGTGGTTAGTAGTGTTATTAAATTGTGACGTGGATTCAGAAGAAATAAATCCCAAGTAAAGCGTTAAATGGTCAACACATTTCCAGGAAAATACATGTTACGTGTGAAATCAGTGTTGGTGAAATGCATCATTGTTGCTGCAATCAAATCTGGATTCGACTGTGAGATTCCCAAAGGCCTACTCTTCGCCGTGACGTCACGGGTCGATTCCAAACAGGATCTGTGGACCGCGCAACCTCACCAAACAAGGTGATATTGAGGAAATTTTGAGTGATTTAAGTGATAAGATTAAAAAAAAAAAAAAAAAAAAGCTTTTAATATATACTGTATCTAAAAAAAAAAATACATCTTTCACAGTATGAGGGCACATCACAGTAGCATGTCACTGGCCAATGATGAGGATGTACTTGTTCTGCATTCTGTAAAAATTAAACTTGGATTAACGATGGCACTATTTTCCTGTTGATGATCTTCCAGTTAGTTGTCGCCTCAGATTTTCATGCAGCATCAATGGTGCAACTTCTAGCTTATAAAGAATAGCAAAAAAAACTCAGAAGTTATTTTTCTGGAATCGTCCGCCTGGTTAAGAGTGGTAACAGCAATCGAAACTGAAGCGCTGCTCATTCTCAGAGAGCGTCGTTAGCGAGCGTCTCCGTGGAGAGCCAGATCCTCGCCCCGTTCAGAAACTTGCTGATGGGGGTTCCGTGTATACTGCGGCGACACAGGTTTCCTACGGGGGTGAAAGGGAAGGAGGAGGAAAGGAATTCAGGAGGGGAATCACTTGGGGACGCAGCCTTAAAATACATCCGCCTTTGGTCAGCGGGGGGCTCTTTTGGGCTGGGGAGAGGTGTGCCCATCGGAGTGGGTGCCTTGTACTGCCTGAGGTGATTCTGCAGCATTTCGATCTCGTCCACCAGTTGAGAGAGCTTGTGGTAGGCAGTGATGGACCCCCCTTTGGAAATGCAGGCCTCTGGCACCCAGCGAAGGAAGTAGAGCTTCCAGAGTGCCACGTGGGAGGGTGTGAGCAGGGGGATCAAAAGGCCGTGCTGGTCAGCGGGTCGAGAGAACAACTCTCTGAAGAAGCGCTCCGACGGGCTCTCCACAACGTATTTCATGGGGGAGAAGTCAGACTTGAGCTCGGACCCCAGAGAGCCTCGTCGGATTAGCGCCTCGTCTCCGCCTTTCAGTCCGTTGCGTAGAGATGCAGAGGCTCCTCGGAAGATGGAACCGTATTTCTGTAAGGGCAAAATAAATATAGAAATAAGGCCAGTCTTGCGAATGTAATCACATATTCTAATCCAGTTGCAGCATGTCGAAAGACTAAGTGTAAAACTACATATTACAGATATTAAATACCATAATTCCCAGCCTACAGAGCGCACCTGGTTATAAGCCTCACCCAGTACATTTGTAAAGGAAATACTATTTGGTACATACATAGGCCGCAGCTGTGTAAAAGCCGCAAGCGCCTACATTGAAACCAACCGTGAAACACAAGATATTTACAAAGAAAGACGGTACACAGTGAGTTTAACGCTAGCCCCGCCCTGCTAACGCTAGTGCCGCCAAGCTAACAGGGCGGGTTAAAAAAAAAAAAAAAAAACATATTGGTAAAACTCACTGGGACACGGCAGTAACACGCGAGCGCAGCACTAACGGGGCCGGAGCGGTAAAAGTCACTTCCTCGGAACATATATTCCACCGGTCTTACTCTTACCTTTTACGCTCGAGTTTGCGGCCGTTAGAAAAAAATGCACGAGTTAGTCACATCACTGCATAAAGCGCAGGGTTGAAAGAGTGAAAAAAGTCGCGGCTTATAGGCTGGAAATTACGGTAGTAGGAAATATAAATACAACAATCAGGTGTACATTGATTTATGAGATTAATCCATTCTCAACAAACTTGTCACTTAATTTACTCATATCGGATACATTTTCCAGAGTGAAATGCTATTCATGAGACAAAAACACATTCTGTTCTTAGTGAAAGAGCTCTGTATTTAAAATTAGAGCAATGCAAAATGAAAATTCTTGGCCGACACTTAAAAGGAGCAAACCAAGGTTGTAAGTCAAAACACTGAAAGAAAGTACACCAATTGGGAGTAAAAGTGCATTTCTCCAGAACAATTTGAACTTCCAGCTGTAGAAAAAAAATTATGTCAAGAAGATGAATTAAATTATAACAGTAAATTGTATAAAAGGAGAAAAACAATTCCTCTCTATGTTCCATTGTACAACATAGACGTTACACTATAATCATTTATAAATTATGGTATCAATGTACTATAAACAAGACAACAATTAAATTAAACAAATGACAATTAAGCACATAGAAAAGCTCAGTCTTTTGTTACCTTTGTGCGCCTAAAGCTTTTCACTTCCCCATTGAGGACACACGCAGCACCTTTGCCAACGTACATCGGGTTGTTAAAAAGGGTTTGGTCTTTGGTGGAGAACTGCTGCGACCAGTCCCACACAGGAGGGAAGTACACAACTGGGTCCTCCCCTTGAGGGATGGCTTTATTCCTTGCAAAGTCCTGCAGATAAGATAAAACTAAATATTTCTGACCGTCAGCTCAGTTTTCAGCAAACAAAACACATGCAAATCACAATGTAAAAAAAGTGATTCATACAGTATAACGTTATTTATGACAGGCATACTGTAAAAATCTTAATGAATCAAACAGAAATAAACAAACAAAAATTAAAAATGGTGGCGATTCCTCACCATCAAGTACTGAGCTCGCTGGTTCGGAGAACTGAAGAGGAAAGTGCTGAAGAGTGGAATCCACATGCTATCACTTAAAACAGTCAGGTAGGCTTCGGTGAACTCGAATGCAGCCGGATATTGGTTCATCATTTGCCACACGCAGTCCAGGAACAGAATGAAGAGTGGGGACTTTGGGGTAGAAAACAACAAATCAATACTGTATAAGTGACAGTCTTAAAGTGTGCACGTACAAATCTTGCACAAACAGGCTGTTTATTTGGGCAAATACCTCCTCCTTGTCATTCTTTTTTAAGTGGTTGCATCGATCCAAGAAGCGATGGCCTGCCATCACCCACTCCTTCTGCACTAAACCCTGAAATCCAACGAGGCTGCGATAGTGTGGGTCCACCATGAGCTGCACCAAGGAGGACACCACGCAGTTCAGGTCACGGTCCTCTTCCTCTGTGAAGGATCAATCGGTGAACAAAATCAAATAGTTTGAAAAAACATTTTCGTTGAGTCAGTCCATTGAAGGGCATTGCCTTTGGACAATCACACAATAATCAATTCGAGGCACTTTAGTCTTCATAATTCCTGTACACAGAAAAAAAACAGCTCAATAAAAATGGATGCCTCGGAAAACTAAGCCCGTCCTCTGTTAGGAAACAAGAACATATAAAGAAAAACAACTGTCGAAGGCAACTGGGATGATGTTTTTGTGGAGTGACTAAGCGTACTGATGAAGAGAAGCGTTTACCTAGGAGAATGACTGATACGCTCCTTCCATCCAGGTGGTACACTATCTCAGCTGCATGTTTCAGGAAGGTCCTACAATCATAGAATATGGATTAAAAATATTTAGTGGAAGGATACCCAGATACTGAGACCAGTATCAGGTACAGTGATGCCTCAGTTCTCAACCACAATCCATTTCAGAAAACGGTTCCAAAAGTGATTTGTTCGAAAACCGAATCGATGTTTCCCATTACAATGAATGTAAAAAGAAATAATGCGTTCCAAGCCTAAAAAAATTGGCTTTTTAAAGCTGTTTCTTAAAGCTTTTCCTGATAATAAACTGCATAGTAGAAATACCTGTATAATTTAAAACAGTCACTACCAGGACACGTCTGTGTATAGAGGCTGCGTCATACAGAATAACAAAAGTGCGCTGGTTCCACCATGCGTGTTATGTCATTTCCATTTTTTTTGTTTATATAATAAACGCGACGTGGGTGGGTCACCTGCTTGCGCCGCGTGCGATGTTATTTCTGGGTTTCTTCGGGGGGCGTTCGAATACATAACAAAACGGGTCAGGGGTGGGTCAGCTGCCTGCGCCGCGCGCATTATGTTATTTCCAGTTTTTTTTTTTCGGCAGCGTGGGAATTCACAACAAAGCGTGTCGTGGGTCAGCTGGTCTAGCCGCGCGCAATATGTTATTTCCGGGTTTTGTCGGGGGCGTTCAAATACCGATTTTCATACGAAAAAAACCCCTCGAAATTTTCGTTCGAAAACTGATTTGTTCGAAAACAGGGACGTTCGAGAACCAAGGCTTTACTGTATTGGCACAGACGTAAAAGGTAAAAATTCTACAATAGTGTAAGCATAGATAAAACATCACTAGCCTGACATGCTATCCGGGTAGAAGCCACGTGAGCCATGTTAGGTGTGGAGATTTATGCAAATTATGCCCTGAAAAATCGATGATTAACTCCTCGGACGGACAGGCAAGCACAGAGTTTTGCGAGGACAGTCTCCTGCCTGATGGTCCCAAATACAAATTAATGTTTTGTATTTTACATCTGTAATGTGTTCATAACAGCTTTTGTTAATTGTTAGGAACAGAAACTAGCCTGTGTAGTCTTGATAGTGATATTTTGCGCACAGAAACATACTTTTTTCCACCTTGAACTAATTTGCACTTGCAAGTGTGTTGTGCAGATGAAACTGTTGTAGGTAATGTTATTTTTGTTGCATTTTATTTCTTTCAACGTCACTGTTTTTTGTCAGATTATTGTGGAATTCATGTTGGCTTGCTGCTCAGTACAGCCATAATTTATGTTTACACAGGCACACGGATAACAGGTATATGGGCTGCATGCAGTTACACCATGAAACTTAATGTGTTTACTTCTTTTTGTGTAGTATCTTAGAACCGATTACAAGGAGAATTAACATTTGTATAGTTATACATGTTTTATTTTGTGATTTATGTTGTTTCTTACTCTCAAAATTATGTTAATGAAACATGATGTTCAACAAAATGTGTAAGACAATATTCACAATCATCACAATTCCAAGACAATTATATCAAGTATTTTGCATTAGTGAGTACTTATACTTGTGATCGATCTGTTAAAAGTGGTATCGCTGCACATTTGAAACTCTTCCAATCCAATTAAACCCAAAATCCCAAATATTCCCGCTCGTCACTGAAACTCAGCCGGTCTCATAATGTGCAGACTAAATGTAGTGGCTAGTCTTAGAAATGTTTGTCTTACCAAAATATGTGTAAGGGTTTTAAAATTTTGGCAGTTTATGTGGCGCTATCATATAAAACGGCAAATTGTTTCCATACCTGACATACTCGAGCCATCGTGAGTTTTCAATGGATGAAAGCCACCTTTCCTCAGATTCCTCAAAAGGATCTGCACGTAATCAAAATAGAACACATGTAATCTAAACAAACCACAAGAATGTGGAGAAATTCCTTCTGCGTCCAGATGGGACTCGGTAACGAGACGCACCTATGACGCAGATCTGCCGGATTTTGACGAAAGAACTCTGGATGTCCTGAATGTTGGGCAGACACTTGTCAAGATCAGAAGTGAAGACTTCACTGCACTGAGGGTGGCTTTTTGTGATGGCTGTGATGATCCTACCACAGGACACAACAAAAATTCAGGTTCAAAAAAACTCTTTGAAACATTTCTACTTGAACAGTCTAGCACAAACGTTGTAATGAATAACTAAATCAAAAATCTCGATAGAGGTGCAACAGTTAAGTCCAAAAATCAATTATGAAATTACCGTTTTTTCCCTACGATAAGGTGCACCTAAAAGTCTTTAATTTTCTCAAAAGCAGACGGTGCGCCTTATAATCTGGTGCATCTTATATATGGATCAATATTGAGCCTTCAGTCCAGCTCCATCTAATGGATCCATAACATAACCCCAGCCTCTACTGTAATGTCTATTCTATGCGCCTTATAATGCGCAGCGCATTATATGTGAAAACATGTTTTACAGGCCATTCATTGACGGTCCGCCTTATAATGCGTAATATAATTCCTTATAGTGTGGAAAATACTGTAACTGAAAACCATTTACCATCACTCTGTCGTGACAGACTATTCTACTTTGAAATTGTCCAAATCCCTGCAATTTCAGCATTGCACCAATAATTATTAAGGTATAGTAATTTCTTTCCCAGCAATTTCATAATTTATCCACGTGCCTATGTGGGTTTTCTACAGGCACTCTGGTTTCCTCCCACATCCCCAAAACATGCATGGTAGGTTGATGGGAGACTCAAAATTGCCCTGTGTGCCCTGTGATTAGCTGGCAACCAGTTTAGACAGCTGGGATAGACTCCAGCACTCCCGCGACCCTTGTGAGGATAAGCAGCTTGGATCATGAATGATTTATGGTTGTCAATTCCATCAAAGGATGCATTACTTTTCCAAGGCTAAACTGTGGTTGTTTTAAAATAGACAAGTTGTAACTCTTAATTTTGTGGTAAGTTTGACAGTGAACTTCATCTCAAATAAAAAGCTCGAAAGCAGCTTTGAGGAATTGTTACCAACCCGGCAAACTTGTTGTTGTGAAGGAAGTTAACGTCACTGTCACCATACTGTAATTTGGCAAACTCGCTTTACAGGGTACTGCAAGATGTACTGAATAGGGTACTTATTACTCTGAACTCAGCCCTGGAGTAAAAAGATCCAATGTTAGTTTATCTCGGCATTCTTGGAGTTTGTGCTACCTCTGCTCAATCTTTCGCTGCTGGACCGGGTCACACACGCTGGCCATGCGGACAAGAGCACTTCCATTGCGGTGATTCCAGCACCAAAGCTACAAGCAAAGCAAAGACAAATGGCTCGACTTGGTGACGTGAATGCAAGTTAAATGCAAAACATGCTTGGTCACACAGCACATATTAAATGGTAATAAAACTTACTGGGACGCGGTTGCCAGTTAGGAATATGGAGTACTGTTTTAGATCCTGGTCCGCGAGAGAAACCGGGACCACAACGTACTCTGGAAGACTAAGAACCGGGAGAAAAAGAGGACAATAGGTCGAAAAATGTTTCTTGTTCATGTGGGTAAAGTTTAACACAATGAAGGACATTGTTCATGTATAAAATTACTATTGTGTAATACGAGGTAAACATCCATATAAAAGAACACTGGACAATGATTACTACAAAACCGCCATGAGGTCACCTCCGGACTCAATGCCCCCCACTGTCAATTGGAGACATGCAAGCTACAGTGAAACCCTAATGCAAAGAGCCAAACAGCTTAGAATGTAAAAACACCGTCTTGTCAAAACATACCACGAATGACTACAGGGAGAATTTTAGACTGTCAATAATATTCTAAGAGGTGTCGGCATACTTTCCTTCACGCTCATTGCACTGGAGAAATAACACCAGCTCAAACCTTGAGGAGATGTGGTAAAACTCGTTGATGGAGCACACCCTCCACTCAGAGGCGCCCGTTCTCTTGATCTCCCTGTCCCACTCTGACCGTCGATCGAAAATTGGCGTCTGTAATCTTCCTCGTCGGACCCCCTCGTTGTGCTGCTCGGCTGGAAAGCGAAGACAAAAGAATTCAGTGAAATTTGCACTTACGTGTAATGGAAGACACAATTGTAATGGATAATTATGAAGAGTTTTTAGAACCTTTGGATTCGTGGTACCGTCGGCCCTGATATTCAAACCCAAACAGCAGGTGCAGATCAGCTGGGTGAGAGTAGTGCGCAATAGCGAGACAAACCTGCACAAACAGAACCGCGACAGAACGCACAAATAAATGACTGAATCAAACTGGGAAAGATGATGTTTTCAGAGAATTTCACTCGGAGGAGCAACAAACCCCACCTGAAAACATTTTAAATGGCTTCCAACACAAGAACAAGAATGGGCTGGGAACCAAGCCTTTTACTTTGGATCGCGCTGGAGTCACACAAAGCAGGCCATTCACTAGAGAAGCTGTGACTAGCATGAGGACACCAAAGAAAACAGTGTGTGTGCGTGTAAGGGAGTAGCCCACTCTGTAATTTACTATGGCAAAATAAGTTATTATAGGTTGGCTTAATTCCATATGTTGTAAAAAGGAAAAGAGCCAGGACCTTCCCCCCCCCCTCTTCTTCACACTGTAATTACTAACAGTGCGTCCGTAAATATCCACAGCTGTGACGAGGGGCTAATACATTTATATTCCACAACTTTTATGTTGGTTAAAACTCAAGATTACAAAAGTTCACAGAGGCCAGATGCAGTGAATGACATCATGGCTATTTGCCCCATGAGACAATTTACTTCAATGCCTCCTACTATCACAATAATACTGGTTGTGAAATCATCCCACTTCAATCTTCATACACAACTCTTAGAAAGTAGTACCTTGAGATACAAGTTTAATTAGTTCCATGACCACACTCAGCTCAAAACAATTGTATCTCAAATTGTCTTTCTCCATTGAAATGAATGGAAATACCATGTTCCAGAGTCCCTTAAAAACTGTTCTCAATGTGTTCTTTTATCTAAATATATATATTATATTCTTTCTCACTCTCTGCTGCTTATAATGAAAGGAGTTGACTTCACTGCAACCATACAGCACTCTTAGGTCAAAATTTTGCCTGCAAGTCAAAGGAAGAATTCATCCTCTGGGTCACTCATCTGGAGTCCACTACAATATAATTTTATCGTGACATTAAAGGTCAAGTGTCATGGCTATAAACATTATAAAATAGATTTTGTAATGAAAAATACACATAACATTATACAGTTCAATGTCTATACGAAAAAATAAATATGAGCGGAGACCGCGTCATCCATGCGCAAAGTTGCGGAAGTCTCATTCGACATTCAAGTGGTCGCCATATTGGCTGCATCTTCTGTTCGTGACGTCACACTGGGACATTCGCCATTGAAAAGACGCTGTGCCACCTACTACGGGAGACGAACAACAGACCTATTCGGATTTTTCCGATGCCCCTTCTGACACGGAAGCTCTTTTCGAAGAAGAGAACATCTCACAGCCAAGTGAAGTGACCGGGGCAATATTACCCTATCGTTTCGAGCCATATTTAGATGATATGCGGATCACGGCCAAACCGCATGCGGCCAAACAACCTCCCCGCCCGATCCACCTCTGAGGCGGCGATGAACAACTGCCCCCTCGGCCGCGAGCGCTGATCCCGCAGCAAAACTGCCTCCCTGTCCGATGCACCTCCAGGACAGAGATGAGCCACCGCGGCCCGGCGCCACGACAACCCAAAGAGCTACCTTCCCGCAGATAAAACTAATAGAAACAAACAAGCCTGTATGAGTTTGCTACTGTCCTGTAGGTCACTTCCTGCTTCTTGTTAAAAATAAATCCCTCGAGAGGATTTTCATGGCGGAAGTGACAAAAAGCCATGTGTCCAAATCATGTTTTGTTGTGAACAAACAGATTGGTCCGTACCGGGTGCCGTTTTTTACATTAATAGCATACTAAAAATCATGCATTTCATGACTGTGGATCTTTCAATTATATTTATTAGGCAGACAAGCCAGTAAGTCATTGTTTGCAATTACTGTTCTTCTATTTAATCAGTTGCTTCTTTAGGTTAAGATTTGCTTGTATTTATTGCCTTCAAGTCCCTTCAGCAACAACACAGTGTTGTATTTTGTATACACTACAGGTATATGTTGCTTGCCAAATGTGGAGCAGTTACGTACTGAGGAAATTGCTCCCGTATGGCGTGGCAATACATCAGACGCCCAACTTAGTCAATTCATGTTTTCAGTCACTGGTACGCTGTATAAAGACACACTAATGTAAAGTCCACCTTCACAAAACTCTTTTTCAAGTCACCCTCTGGTGAAAATTGTTTAATGTGAGGCCATTGCTGAACAGGAAACTAAATGATGGTCGAATGCTATAGCTATTCTTGTGACTGAGGAAGTGGGCAAAAATACTAAAGCTGTGTGTGTGTGTGTGTCGCGTGCATACGTAGAGTGAGGAAGTGAAAGGGGCAGCCGGCAGCATACAGCAGTGACATGGACAGTGGAAGCAAGTGCACAAAATGGACAGTCAGCAGTCAACCAAGCTTTACAAGTACATTGTATCAAAATAAACTCCTGAGGCAAAAACACAGTTACACCTAAAGATGTAAATATATTGTATCCCACGAGACACCTTTAAATGATTTGTGATACATTTTGGATTATAAAAGTACTTCAGGCAATGGAATTCTGAAATTATTCTTATGAAGAGCTTTATGAACAGTTTGTTAATAGTGCTGGATTTATTTTTGCTTTAATCTTTACATATGGTTGTCCAATGAAAATGAAACCTGTGAATTATTATTATTTTATTTCATTGCAGAAACAGGATTATAGGAAATACTGGACATTTTAAGCAGCAAAAAGGTGAACTTAGTGTTCTGTAGCCTTTTGGAGGCTCTTTTCAGGGAATTTAAAAACAAAAGAAGAAAATAAATAACAACAGCATAGCTCATTTTACACTTGAGACTATGAGAATCCCGGGATGCACGTGGCACGGAAACTGAGTCGTAACCCATGAATAATGAGCCCCTGAAACTCAAGATCGCAGAATACAAACACAGTAATCCTCTGCTACAGTTCACAGTCCTGCTATATTGGAGGTTTTTATTACCGCTTTTACCATTTTTCATGCTGCTTGTACAATATTTTCGTGTTATTATACCACGTTTTTTAGAACAATAAATTTTCCCCAAAATACGAAACAGTCATGCTGTTTTTTTTTTTTTATACCACTGATATAATGATAGAGTACAATAATTCAAGTACATCTTTTTTTTTTTAAGAACAATTAACTTAATTGTAATTCAAAGAATATTTAACATTGACACTGTAATGTAGAACAATACATAAAAGACCTTTGGAAAAAATAAAAGACTCAGGTGCTATTCACAAAAATTGTGCTAGTAAACAAATAGAGGTATAAACATTAATTAATCAATCATTAATGCCTTAAACAAACAACAACAAAAGGCAATGACATATAGGATCCCTCAAGGGTGAGTTCTTGGACCCCTCCTGTTCAGCCTGTATATGCATGCTATTCTTGGGACAAATTTTACAGAACTTTACTTGACTATCACAGCTATGCAGAAAACCCAGTTATATGTAGCAGTGTCTCCAGATGACTATAGTTCGATTGAGGTTTTGTGACGCTATCTAAAGACGATAAATAAGTAGATGAGACAGATTATCCTTCAACTAAACCACAACAAAAAGGAAAAATTACTGTTCGTAAATAACTGGACTCACTATTTTTAAAAAGCAAAGACCAAGTCTGAAACCTGTTCTGATGGTTTCTGACTTGACCTTCAACAGTCATGTCAAATCATCTACTAAAGCTGAAGAACATATCTACAGTGAAGGCTCGCATGTGTCTGGCTTTTATCTCAAGTAGACTTGACTATTCTAATGATCTTTTGACTGGGATCCACAAAAAGACCATTAAACAGCTGCAGCTCGTTCAGACTGCTGCAGCTCGGTTTCTGACCAGAACAAAGAGGTCAGTCCATACAACGCCAATTCTAAAATATTTACACTGGCTTCCCGTCATCTTTAGAATAGAATTAATGTTCTGCTACTGCTCTATAGATTACTAAATGGTTTAAGTCTTGAATATATGAAAGAAATGCTAATGGAATACAAACCCAGTAGGGTTTTGAGATCGACTGGGGTGAAATAGTGGAGTGCAGAGTCCAAGGCAAACATGGTGAAGCAGTAATTAGCTATTATGTTTAAAAAAAAAAATAATAATAATATATTGCCAACAGAGGTAACGTCAGCCAAGTGTGAGTGTTTTCAAATCCAGATTAAAAACTTTTTTCTTGGGTTTTGGAGTACTTCTACTTTTCAGTGCTATTTCTTGCACTAAAACCTGTTTTAATTGTACTTTTTATTTTTTGAAACGTTTTTCAATACTTTTAATCATGTCAAGCTTTAGACAAGAGTTACCTTCTCTATGAAATGCGCTATGCAAATTAACTTGCTTTGCTGCAGGCAATATACGTATATTATATATATATATATATATATATATATACATATATATATATATATATATTACTGAAACCAAGACACAACAATCACTCACCTTTTTAGCACTCTCAGGCCCAGCCTCGTCAAAGCAGAACCTTATGATCCGCAAGTCTTTGCAGTAAAGGATGAGCTCAGTGGGGTTAAACTTGAGTTTCTGGTTTGACCCCAAAACCTTCTTCTTCCCCTTTGTATCATTGACTGAAAAGAGTGAGAGTATGAACTGAGTATTTTAGATAACGCACCAAAACAAAAAGAAAATTCATAAAATACAGATAGAATACAACTGAAAAACACGAGCTGGTGTTAGCCCCAATGAGGCCTGATTTCCTCCTCTTGAATCTGACAGACCCCAGTGTGTTAGCATAAAACAATCATGCCTCATCATTACCACACACTTCCTTCCGTGCTCAGTTGGCCATGCATTGTAAGATATTTGTGAGCAGTGAGACATGTAAACAAGGCTAATCCAGTCTAGATGCAAAACACTACCCCTGTGATGGCGCCACTAGTTATCAGAGGCGAGATCAGGTAATAGCTTGTGAACCGGCAATGACTACACAAAAAGCCACCCGAAAAATATTGTTTAGAATATACAATTTTACAATTTAGAGTCCAGTCTTACCTGTTACCACATGCTCCAAACATGTAAGTGGAATATCATGCTCTCCAAGCAGCAGATGGGACAGCAGAAACTTCTGAGTGGCAAAACAAAAGCAGAATGTGTGACTCGATCCTTTAAAATGTGGTTTAGCAATGACTTGGCACTTTATTATCTCTGCAACAGTCTGCAGGATAGGTGGTAATGACGCAAGTTCTCACTTCACAATGAAGAACAAGGAAAGTTTACTTCCTTTATCCCAGCTCATACACACTACAAACATGGAAGTGGAAATACAGAGCAGCATTTTGAGTCACTCATTCACCATTTGTTGTTACATGCAAGTAGTACTTTTTCATTATACCTGGTGACATTCAATACAATAGAATACATGAATAACACACAACCTTCTTACCGGCTTAGTTGGAGCATCTTGGGGAATGAAGGAGACCTTAAAATTGGTACAGATCAATTTCCCCCACAGATCATCCTGGCTGCTTTCGGAACTGATGCATTTCCTCACAAAATTCGCCTCGTTAACTACTATCTCCCCTGAAAGCAGACACAACATTCAAAATGTAGAATTAGCTTAAAAAATGTGATTTGTAAAGGATGGCAAGAGCTTTTTTTACCCCCTTTCCAATCTATGAGGTATTATGTGACCACCAGTGGGTCCGGGAAAATCAATCAGCAGTGGAAACTGCACAACTGTGGCTGTAATGAGCAAGTACACTTAACTTTCGAACCAGTGTATTTTCAGAAAATTTTAGCAGAAAGTATTGAATACACGGATATAGTTCAACCAAAGCTGTAATCAAATGAGGTGAGAAGATTTTCCTTTCAACAAACACGTCTCCAAATATCGTGAAAATACGGTGTGTTATACTCACTCCGGTTTGTTCTGCTTTTCGCCAAATGAGAATTGAATCGTTAAGCAAGTTCAAAATTGAATAAGTAAAGTCATCAATTTGCATACCTATTTGGGAGTGCTCAATAAAAACTCTTTTTGAGCCTAACTATGACAACTTGCTAAAAAATGGCCTGTATTTATAACAAAACCAACAATTCACGCTGCACGATACTAGGAAAAAAAAAGACTGATTTATTTTTTTTTCATTGTTGAAATATATACTGTAATGTGAAAAATACAAGGAGCGGGGGAGTTGTCTCACACAAAGCACCATTTAAGATAGCGCTGCCAGTGCTAACAGGATGGAACAGCATGATCAGCTGATTTGGCACAGTTCTGCATGGCAGTGGTCACCAATCTCTTTTGCTACACAATCTAGTTTTACAAGGCATATTTTGATAAGCCATTATAGCTGCTGTGCAGCAAGATCAAAAGACACAAATGAATCAGGTCACTACTAATAATAATCCTCTTGTCCTCTCCTGGGCACCGGTGACTACCACGACCACATTTTTCCCCATTTGTTCTTTTTTGACCACGATCCATTGTTGTTTTCGTCACCATGGCAAAGACTTTATTCGGTCATGTTTGAGATGACAAGATAAAGCACACTGATGGTAAAAGACGGGATAAAGTGGTATTGGAATTTAATATTTTATTGCACTAGTCTGACAGTGCCGTTTTTAAAGCCCAAATATGTCTATTAGTCTGATCCAGGTGTTACGTCTTTTCTGTCTCAGATGTGTCTGTCCCACACTGCTGACATTTTTTTTTTTTTTCCAAACAAGATAAAAACACACGACAAGGCTCAAACTCATCAAACTTCTGGATCCAAATATACTGAACATGATATGGACGTAGATTAAATGTCTTTTGCGAATCAGCTCGGCAAATTTAAAGCCAATCAGTAAAACACTATTTGTCGGCATATACCGATCAAGCCAATCAGATCTGTGTAAAGTTCAAGTTAATGTGGCCAGCGTCCCATTTTTGGGACCTCATGATTTTCACACATTACATCCTTCAGTATATCAAAATATTTAAGTGTTTTAATCTGAAGCCATAATTTGGTATCAGGAGAGGATAACTCATCGGTCAAAGTTAGCACTGAGTTATTCCCTTTCCTTCCTGACCCAACATGGCTGCCTCAAGTTCTCATATAACCTAACCATAAATGAAAAAGAAGTGTTATTTCCTTGATTGCGGCCTGTTAGGAGACTTTTATCTCAATAAGGCAAAAAATTGCCACCCTGCCCATGAATGAGTTAAGTTGCAATTGACCAGAATATCAGTGCTTATCTTCCGGTGATGGAAAAACGTGACAGGCCATGATTGCTATGGTTTCTGACCAATGTTTTTAAAGTACGGAAGTATTTGCCTCAGCAGTCACTGTGAGAATGAGAAACTTTGTACATAACTAAACCTGACAATACATAATAGGGTGTATCAAAACTTAAATAGGCCTCTAGTGGGAAAGGAAGCATTTTTTTTTAATACATGGATCTCACAACTCTTCTAAAGCCAAGCCACATCTTGCAGTGATCACAACACAAGAAAGCGAGAAAAAGCACACTGACAATGTCAACGCACTGTCCAGTGTGTATGTGAATAAAAGACTCTTTAGCGTGTTGTAGAACAAAACATGGATTACTGAATTAGTTGTTGACAGAAAATAATTATCGTCACACATTTACTGAGCATCAGTTTATACCATCCTGCACTGATGCATATTCAGGTTTTAGTCGACTCTGCTGGGGCCACAAAAGTGCTTCAAAGCTGCCCGGCATCCACATTTAATTCCTAAAAGGGCTTGACGGAAGGTAACAAATATGAGGGATGTCATCAGAACATAACAGTCTTGGAAGGGAATGTACTGGCATCCTTGGTAGACCGAAGGCCGAACCACAGTGGGCCTTTGAGCATCTGTGACTCAGGAGCCAAACCTCCCCCCCATAGCCAGTTAAGGATATGGTGATAGACCAAGAGACTTGACAACGAAGGAAAAAAAATGGCCAAAACAACACGGCAAACTACATTTTGCAAACATAATGTAAGCGTTGCTTAGCAGCCATCACATCACAGTGATTGTCACTTCCAACATTCCTGCAAAGTTGTTTTAGTTACACGTCACTTTTAATTTGGCTCCATGTGAAGGCACTAAGTATTTTGTGGGATTCTTATTCAAGACTACAATTAATCTATTCCTGAAAGCGGTAATTCACCTGCGAATGATTACTCTAAATACTACACCATAGAGTTTCATTGCAAAAGCTGGATTGAACCACTCCCTTCAGGATCCCTTATCTGGTCAATCCTGTACCGAAATTATATTTAGAAATAAAGCCTCTCCTGCTGCTCTGGTTAATGAAGCAGCAGCATGTAAGGCTGCATTTTTCCAAGTGGCTGGCGCGACACTTGAAACGAACTTTTATGAGGTTGCGTTACGGCAGTTATTACCTGCAGAAAGCACAGGTCAAAATGAAAACAAAATGGTGACACTACAAGAGGCATGATCCAAACAATAGCAGCCTGGCACTGTGAAATGTTCAATTTCTGCATGTTTCACGTGAAAAAAAAAAAACTCACCAACGACCAAGCACTCTTCCTGAAAATATTAATTCTGAAAAATACCACTTGTCAATTATCCTAAAAAATAAGAAGAACAAAAGAAAAAGTATAGCTTTATATATCATTTTGTACACTGCTGGCATATGCTAACCCCCTCACCCCGACATGTTGTTTTTGTATAAATAATAGGGCGACATTTTCAGCTTCAGAGGCACTCTTACAGCCATAACGTATGGTGCCTGTATCCAAAGGAATTCCGGAAAGGTAGCAGATGGGTGTGAAACTTGACAATCAACTTGTCCTGCTCCGTTGTGTTGAAAGCAACTGTCCGTAACAAGTATTTTAATGTCAGTGGACACAGACATTGACCCGCATGTCATTATCAGGACTACAGCTATTAACATATTTTTAAACCCGATTATTCGAGTTTGAAGATGCGGACGAAATATAGAGGAGAGCGAGAGAAATGTTGCTTTTTACCACAAACATGTCAGTACTATCCATTATCTAAGCATCTCATCCTCACAAGGGTCGCAGGAGTGCTGCAGCCTATCCCAGCTAACTTCAGGCAGCAGGTGGGGAATACCCTAAACTGGTTGCCAGCCAATGCAGGGCACATAGGAACTAACAAACATTTGCACTCACAATCACATCTAAGGGCAATTTAGTCTCCATTAAATCCATGTTTTTGTAATGTCAGAGGAAACCTGGAGGAAACCCAAGGTGGCACAGGGAGAACATGCAAACTCCGCCCAGGCAGCGCCGGGATTAGAATCCCAGTCTTCAGAACTGTGAGGCTAACGCACTCGCCAGGTGTGTCACCGTGCCGCCCTCCCAAGATAAGATTCGTATTGAATGTTTTGCACCATTAAACAACAAAATGTTGATGTGAGCTGAGGGTATTATTATTGTCCACTTGGGGATATTTGAGGCAACATTTGCCAGGCAAACAAACCTTACCTGGAAGTAGCTTGGCCTCCAACTTTTTAATAGGGGGGTCAATGGTCTTCTTCACTTCACTCTAATCAGGAAAAACAGTAAACAGCAGAGGTACTGGTTAATGAATAATGGAAAAAATGTGACAATACAAAGTAGGGGATGAGAGTTACCACTATTATGTTATTTTGTTACATTAATCATGTTGTCAAAACAAGGTACAGTAGTCTATTTTTTCAACCCCCAAAGATAATGACAAAATCTAAAAAATATGAAAACAGAAGGGAAAATTTTGTCACCATCACATTTTTCCGTCCTGCATTGCTTTTATTTTGCTGTGTTTTACACTGCGCTAACTGCATTGTAAATAAAAAATTGGCTGCGATTGCCTCAATTGAATAAATAAAGGTAAAAAGGTGGTCAGGAAAACGTTGTTTGACTTTCTAATTCAATAAAACAGTGCAACCTAGTATGTCTGCAGCATTATTTTCCACTGTGCCAACGTATCAACACAGTAAAGTGATTTTTAGTTCATTACATTTCGGTGACTACTCTTACAGGAGTGGAATTACTTTTTTTTTTTTAACAAGCACAGTCAATTTTGCCACCTGTTTTTTCAAGTGAACGCATGCAGTTCATTAAGAAATTTGTGAATTTCCCCAGATTTACTTAGAAGACGCAATATCATGAATACGTGTGTTGTGTTGCATCAACATACCTGCACAGGAGGAAGGTAAGACTTGAAAGTTGGTTTCATGGGTTTGACAGAAAACATTGTTTATGTCCGCCCCGTCGAGGTTGGGCGTTTTGAACAGCTAGCTTCCACCGTGAAGAAGAACCACTCAAATAAAGCCTTTAAGTCGAAGTCCGAATACTTTTTGATCTTGAGGCGTCCTTGGAAAAGAAATATTCACATAGACATCTGGGTCGGACGACGGTACTCCTCCATTTCGGTCAAGCCGCATCGGGGGGGAAAAGTTGACCCAAGTTAAGGTCGAGACGTCGGCGTTAGCTTACCGCGCTAGTTACAGTAAAGTACGGAATTAAAAAAAAAAAAAAAAAAAGTTTGGAAATGCTTTATTCGCGTGACTTTGACACGCTAGGAAAACACAGAGGGCTCCGAGGAGCGTCTACATTTTCGTGAGCACCTGTTACCGAAGTCCAGAGCTGCCAGTGACTTCCTCAAAGTGTGCCTAAATCAGCCGAACGCAGGAGCAGATACAGCCAACGGCTTAACGGCCATGTTTGGAAACTGAACGGCGACGTCCCGCCCTACTTCCGGACTTCAAGCGCTGGTTCAGCCGAGCCTTCCACGCCCTTAAAAAGTTCAAATAGTTGTGTTTATTGACAACTATACTAAAGGAACAGATATTTATGACTTTATAATGTGGTGTATGTATTTTAAACTGCCGTTGCTAGTCACAAAAAAGCCATAAGCGCTCGATGTGCACAACGTTTATTGACTACAACTCCCATGAGGGCTTTGATTGGTTTTAATTTTTTCAAAGTAAAACTTTATTGATACCCATACAGGCAGCAATTTGTGACAAATTATTGTGTCACCGGACACGTCACCGTTTAACCTTCTTTGTTTTTTTTTCTTTTTTAATTTATGACGTGCTATATTGAAATGTGGATTTTCTTTTTTCTGTAATGTTTCCCTTTCTTGCGTTCTTTCAAGTCTACTCTCACCGGAGACATTGACAAATCTAGACATGAGAACATGGAACCCGAACTAAAAGATGAATAAATGAAAATATCACAACAGTAAACGATGGACAAAATTGTGTCACGGGTTATTTAATTGATTGCGTACATCGTAGTGTAAGTATCGTTTCTTAAAGTTTTGTTATAGCATCCCACTAGATGGCGATAAAATACTGCAATCAAACTTACCGTAGTTTACGCCTCAATTTACTCATGCGATTCAATTTCAATTAGGGGATTCCAAAATATTTTCTTCCCTCATCGGAAAAAAAAATAGGCCACCGCAAGCGACATTTTCTGTACCCACACCATCGTGTAAACTTCAAACCCTCTTCCAAGTCTGCTCTTGCATCTTTATGTATTTTTTTTTCTAATAGTGTTCCCGATTGTCTGTTGGCCTTGCCTCTTTACTTCCAATTATGCTCTTCCATCTTTATGTATTTTTCTTCCTAATAGTGCGAGTGGGTGAATCGAACATAATTCAGTAAAGAAGTACCTGTGGGTCACTTAAACACGTTTTAACCTTTGACATTGACACTGAACTGCGCATGCGCCGCGTCACCTCATGAATATTTAATGAGCAACCCAACTCGGCACCTTTTGATTGGAGCGCCGCGGCTCCGTTTCCTGTGTTTTTGTTTCACAGCCCCACTTTTGAGAGCGAGTGTTGAGCGAGGAGCTCGAACCAGTCCCCCAACCCTCCCGGCCGCTGTCACTGGGCTCAGACGAACGTCACCGCTTCACAATGGACGGAGGTCACCGCTGAAAGCGGCCGCATCCACGCGTGTCGGAAATATCACCCATCTGCTTTGGATTTGGGTCCCGCAGCTTCAAAGTTGAGTCTTCTTAAAACATAAACCGCGTTTGGACCCCCGTTGAAGGACAACGTTGTCTCTTTGAAGATGGTGAGTGATGTTTAACGACTTTTTTTTTTTTTGTAGAAAAAGTTGAAAGTTACAATTTGCTGTGAAAGCATCACCCGGATTGTTTTTTTTAAAAAAAAATGCTTTTTACTTTCTTTTAGTTTTGTCGTGGCTAGAAAATGTTTACACTGACCTTTGACTCGACTGGACACTACATTATGTACACCTGCTTGATGTTCTATGATATGCTACTAGATCGTCCATGTCAGCGATGATGTTCAGTTTTCCCAATTTGCTTGTGTGTTGTTATATATGATCCCTTTGATGTAATTGTACGAGTCACTAAGAAGGCTGTGCAGTCGCGCGAAACAAATTGTTGCATTTAAAAAAAAAAAAAACAAACCCTGGATTTTTAGCCTTTGTTGGTGCTCAGTTTTCTCCACATCTTCATGAAACGCAAAAAGCACTGAAATTTGCGACCAGTGAGTTTAATGTGGTTCGACACACGAAGGACACATCCTTGTCACGAACCGGTTATTCATGCGACAAGAATCAGGTAGCAAGTCAAGTTGTGTGTGTTCATTGCATGGAGACAGGTTTGTCCTGGTTACTGAATGGCATCCCTGCAACAGACACACCTCGAGGTTATGTGGCCTCACTCCAGAGTGTTGTGTTTTGGCAATATAGTCATTAGGTTCCGTGGTAAAAATCTGGTGACCTGATGTTCACTGAAAAACAACTTTTAGTTGTTTTTGTTGGATTTTTTTTTTTTTTTTCAGTGAAGGTGACCAACGTGCCTCCTCTGCAAAAAAAAAAAAAAAAAAAAAAAAGGAGAAAGATGGCATTTTGTTCTCGGTGGCTTCTTTTTTTCTACATTATGTTTTATGGGTTATTTCATCTTTAGTGCATTGAGTCAAGGGCTATAAACCTAGATATAATGATCATGGAGTCTGGGCTACTTGGAAAATCAAAGGACAAAGGTTGCATCACACACACCATTCTTTCTGTTTTAACTGTAGTGAAAAATATACAGTAAATATAATTGCTTATCCATTTATTGGTGAACTATACCACGCAATCTTGATCCAATGTGTGATAATAGTAAGGCAGACAATTTGTACCTTCATGTAAAATAGGTTAGGTTTGATCAAACTCAAAAGTGATGTTTGTGTTCTAACGGGCCGAGAGACGATGCCATGTGATTAGAACAAGGAGTAAATCTTTCGCCAGCACTGCCATTCTAAGCGAATAGCATCGCTCGGTAGTTCCCTCGCCGCCAGATGCTGGATAGCAACGTCTCAATGACAACAGATGGTTTGCATTATTTTCCTCTTTCTCCCAGACCGAGCCCCCACTCACTCTCCGTTGGTTTCAAAGCTGGCGCTCTGTTTTCGGACCCATCGCTGCTGTTGAGATTTGCTCTGGAATTCCGGCCGGCTCTCTCTTTCTCTCTCTCTTTTTAAACAAGACAGACACCCGTTCGTTCACCTGGGGAACTCGTTAGGCTTGTTGTTGCTGTGGTTCAGCGCACTCCTCCAGCAGTTCCCTGGTCCAACTTTTTTTGCAGCACAGCTTTTGCTGGTGACCTCCGCTGAGGGTTGTTGACTTGTTGGGCCCGGAGTGTGAAGCAATCTGAGCTATACGCTATTGTAAGCACACTTGAAATTGACTTCATGTGAAAAATAAAAAATAAAATGCAAAGTGCCTTTCAGAAGCATGGGAATAATAATAATAATAATAAATATAAATAATAAATATAGAGAATCACAAAAATAAAAAAATAAGTCATAATAATGGAATTTAAATGGCTGAATGTTTCCACATATATACAAAGATAATTCGTTTTGATTATTTTTCTAAAATTACATTTCCTGTACAATTTTATTTTGTGGATGTGTTTAGTAAGTGGGTGAATAATGTTAAAAATTTTATCACACAATTTGATTAAAAAAAGTAATTCTGATCATGAATATCCCATTTTTTTTATAATCATATGAGGTAAGTGACAGCCCTCTTACTTAATATGGATATTTGACTTATAAAGATGTCAATGACAATGAATGTGTTAAGAAAACATTAGCCAAAAATGTCAACACTGTCATTGTCCACCTTGGCATCAAATTAATATATTTTACATGTACAGTGGACCCCTACTTAGCTCTGATTATTTTGTTGTGCTTTCTAGAAACTTTTTTCCCCCCCTTTTTGTTTTTTCATTTTTGGGGGGAACCAACCCCAGAAATCCTTAATTGGCAGTTTATCCCATTATTCAAGAATTTTGAGGGCTCAATATTTTCAATATTTTTTTCAACGCAATAAAGACGTGAGTCAATTATCTATGGAATTTCGCTGTTTACAGTCTGGCCCGGTCCCGATCCGCCACGATCCACTCCCTTTACGTTGTCCGCTATCATCTAATTTATCATATTGTAAATTTTATTGTGGTGAAATGAAGACGTCTCAAAGGACCTTATGGTGATACCGACTGAAAATTCTTTATTGTGCATAACAGGTCAATAGTTTGTGATATCACAAAGCTTGAACATAGAACACACCAACTACTCGTACTTTCCTATGAAACTGTCTAGTAATGTAAATATGTTGACAAAGAGCCGCAACTTATTGCGCAGCTTTAAAACTTTTAACTAAAACAATGGCACAGCCCAATTTTCACAAAGATATTCTTGGTATAGTGGTTATTTTCTTTTCATTAGCTAACAAATCAATGAAAACACTTTTAGCAATTTTTAACAGAAGTGCAAAATGAATTGCATCATGTTATTTATTAATGTTTGAGCACAGACGGGAGGAATGATGAGTATTGTTATTTTTTTTGTATTATGTTTGTGTAACATTTTTAATATTAATGTTAATCATCAGAATAATTGGACACTCTAAATTGCCCCTTGGTGTGATTGTGAGTGCGGCTGTTTGTCTCAATCTACTCAGTGATTGGCTGGCAACCAGTTCAGTGTGTACCCCGCCTCTTGCCCGTTGACAGCTGGGATAGGCTCCAGCACTTCCTGTGACCCTCATGAGGATAAGCGGCAAAGAAAATGGATGGATGTTAATCATTAGCTACAAAGTGAAATTGAGGAAATGATCCTACTTCCTGAGGTTTATCATTTTAACTGCCTTAGTACTGACATTTCCTCCCAGATCCCAAAAACATCCAGTAATAGTAGACTCTAAATTGTCCTTAGGTGGCAAAGTGAGTGAATGGTTGTTTGCGTCTATGTGCCCTGCGATTGGCTGGCAACTACTAGTTCAGGGTGCACCCTGCCTCCTGTCCGAAGCTAGCTGGGATAGGCTGCACCACTCCTGCTACCGTTGTGAGAATAATCGTCTCAGATAATGAATGAATGGATTGTACTGACATGTCTATTGCCACCGGGAAGAACGTATGCTGTTTGCTGCATAGGATCAATCCATCATGCAACCCTAGTGAGGATAAGTGTTGCAGAAAATGGATAGATGGAGAATAATCACTTTAAATCATGTCATTATCCCAGCTGCTTATCCTCACAAGGGTTGCGGGAAAGCTGGAGCCTATCCCGGCTAGCTTCGGGCGAAAGGCAGACTACACCCTGAACTGGTTGTCAGTCAGTCGCAGGGCAGATATCAACTGAGCGGGAATCGATCCCACGATTCCCGCAGCAAAGGCAGGCGTGTGTACCACTACGCTATCAATGACACACTTTAAATCAAAGAAAACTTAATTATTAATCAGGTTTATGATAAAATCCTTAAATCTCAGGACCTCAGGCAATTGCTTATGTTTGCCTTACGCTAAGTCAGCCCATGCTCGTGATGACGTCGGGGATTTATGGTTCCTGGCTCTGATGTAACTCTCGACCATGGAAGTGGTCAGACGAGAACTACCCAACACTTTTCTCCTCGCGTTGCACACACAGTGTTCACCGTGTCCTAAAAGCAGTGCCTGTAGTGCACTATCTCTGTGGTCGTTGGACTCTATATTTAGGCCTCGGTCTTGTTTTCCGTCTGACTGGCACCCAGACTTTTAAGTAACTCATGTCCTTTACTTGTTACCTCAGCTGCCGTATTTCACAGTAACTAATGAGGAGAGTTGGCTACATGTTCTAATCGTAATGCACATGATAGTGTTGACACTCTGGACTTCATCCTGCCTGCCTTATCACACAGCAGTCACGTTTTATGACTATCATGTTTTCAATTTTCAATGTGCGCTTCTTTCTACTCGATCAGGAATGTAAAGTATTTGTTTTGTCACTCTAAAAATGTTCGACTTTGATTGCACCGGTACCATCTTCTAAAAATCCTCACGCCAGGGGTTTCCAAATTGTAGATGGAAAAGTTTGAGTTTCAGAAAAGTAAGGCTGGGCAACACCCACATTCCCATGGGTGTGATGTTCCTGTCGAGAGCGTTTCAAGATAGAGCTGGCGTCAGGACGAAACCTCCTATGTCCAAATTTGGTAATTCATATATTTTTTCACAAATTGACGCTGTCGATCAGTCCCCATGTGTGTGTCCATCCATCCATCCATCCATCCATCCATCCATCCATCCATCCATCCATCCATCCATTTTCTTCACCGCTTATCCTCACGAGATTCGCGGGGAGTGCCGGAGCCTATCCCAGCTGTCAACGGGCAGAAGGCGGGGTGCACCCTGAACTGGTTGCCAGCCAATCGCAGGGCACATGGAGACAAACAGCCGCACTCACAATCACACCTGGGGGCAATTTAGAGTGTCCAATTTTTGGGATGTGGGAGGAAATCGGAGTGCCCGGAGGAAACCCACGCAGGCACGGGGAGAACATACAAACTCCACACAGGCAGGGCCGGCCGGGGATTGACCCCAGGTCCTTAGAACTGTGAGGCCAATGTTTTACCAGCTGATCCACCATGCCGCCATGTGTGTGTCATATTTGTCAATATATAAATTATTGACAATTCTAAAGTCTTGAAAATCACTCTCTTCAATGACACAGTGCTCATGGATCAACAAACATGTAGTGTGTTTTTTTTTAAGTTTCCTGAAAAGTGTATTTTGGAGATATGAGGATTCTGCCTGACATGATCAATATGCCAAGATTCATGCTGCAGTGAATAAAGATATTTCAGTTTCAGAATGGAAAATGGCACATCCAAACTTAGTAACATAATTCTCACTTGAACCCTTTGCGGTGTACCTCCAACATCAATTTACTTCTTTTGCAAGTATTTCTCCACAAACAGATTTTCTGTGAACGTGATCGTGACTAGATTTATACGAAGGTCCGTCGAGCAGGTGAACATTCTGTGCACGGCCTTTGCCCTGTTAGTTGTCTCAAAGACATGAATTATGCTTGGTATCTGCTTGATGCTACAGAAGATAACCACATTTGAAAATGCATGAAGGCGTTCAGCCCAGTAGTCATTTGGTCATCTGTTAATAGCTAACGCTTTTCCAACTAAAAGCTTGAAGCCTTTTACTTGGCTGTGATCTGATACAACAATAATATTATTAGACTGTCGCTGTAAAGTCAACTGTTGCTGTTGCGTCTCAGCCAAAAAAATTTTACTTGATCATGCCTAAACAACTACTGCAAGGAGTCTGCTGAAGTATGTCCTGTAAATGGTACTTCAAATCAGTACGTTACAGTAGAATGAAAGAATGACAAATTGTTTTTTGGTATGTAATTTGGTCACGTACAATCTGCGTAACACTTTGACATCAGCCAAAAGCGCCAATAGGATTGTGTCTTGCAACCTCGCCTCCCTTCGTCGCCGTTGTCAATATTTAGACGTGCACACATACCACCGTTTATTAAAACGTGAGGGCATTGACAGAACTCAGGATTAATTTTTCCAAACTAACTTTAGTGCGAGGCTGCTAGCACTAGCTATCCATTCAGTTAGCTTCATAATGTTATGTTAGCTGCTTGCTAGCGTTATATAACCTGAATATTACTTTAAGCATTCCTTGCCAGCAATTTCCAGCACAAATTGTCCTCGCCCGAGCGTAAAACATAAAACACTGCCACAATCAAAATGTGTTGCTACTATAGTAACAGGTGGCCCTTGGTAGCGGTGACATGTTTTCCGGTCCCACCACCCCCGATAGCTTGATTTTATAGGATTGACTGAATTATGGTCAAGGTTTTGCCAATCTTCTACCCCTAGACACAGCAGGATTCTTGCTCAGTCATGCCACCATGAGAGACTACATTTTTCTTGCAATTAAATCCAGGTATAAACTACATTGAGCAGACATGCAGAAGCTGGTGTGGGCCAAAGCTAACGCCCAGTCGCTGGCACGCAGACTTGACAATACAGTACACCACCCTATCATGTCCTGACTTTTAAAGACACATGCATGTACACAAATACTACAATACATACAGTGTTCTATGCTAGCATTTGTGTCTGTGTGTTTGTCTTCATACATGTTTCTAATGTGTTAAAAATGTGTTTTCATAAGTAAATGTTTCGAGTCTGTGGCTCGGTTAAACGGGGAAAAAAAAGGTTTCTCTTTGTTGATTTTAATCTATTGCGCAGGGGTCAGAAACAAATCTGCAGTTAACAGGGGTTTTCTCTACGTCATTTGTTTGTGCTATGGTTCTGTTTAGGGCTCACCACCTAAAAGCCCCATTTGCTCTTTGGATTGACAGGAACGAATGACTGCCAAATTGAATCGATATCAGATTCCGCTTTAATGGCCAAGGATGTAACAACACAATCATGAATTTGTCTCCTGCAGTCGAGGAGGAAGCTTTGAAACGGCAAAGTGATACAATAAAATTGTTCAAGCAGAAAAGGGATGCAGATCCTCCATTCTGTTTGATCTGACATCCAAACAGGACAAAAAAGAAAGAACTAAATGTGATTACTATATAATCATTCATGGCTATACATGTACATTAATTCAACTTTTGTACATTGTATTATATGTTGAAATGATCTAACGGAACTGCCCTAGCCTTAAGGTGCTTGCTCATTCATCTTCCTATTCATCCGCCAATATTCACTGGTTTTCTGGATCATGTGGCGAAAACTCACATTTACGTAGACAGTGCAATAGAGAACAATAGCCTAGTCAAAGTATTTAAAGGCGTATCAGGTTGTTCCTCTGGAACATTGTTACGCGCGATGTTAGTCATTCATTTTAGGATACCACTTCATGTCCATTGCCCTTTTATAGAAAACTAGTGGTTCCCTGTAGTGCAGTATTTAACTAGTCATTGTTCATCTCATTAGAAAACCACATTTTGGCCTCTAATATGCTGAATGCTTCCTGATGTAGATTCCACACACACACAATAATTATAAATAGAAATACCCATCCATCCATTTTCTTAGCCGCTTATTCTCACAAGGGTACGGGAGTGCTAGAGCCTATCCCAGCTATCAAGGGGCAGGAAGTGGGGTACACCCTGAACTGGTTGCCAGCTAAGTTCTTCGTTCTGTATGCTGTACCAGGGCAGCACCGTCTGCCGAAAAATTCCTTGGGTGTTTTTTTTTTTTTTTTTTTTTTTTTTTTTTTTTTACACACTTGTCCAAATAAAACTGATTCCGATTCTGACATGGAGACAGACAACAGTCACTCTCACAATCACACCTAGAGGCACTTTAGAGTCTCCAATCAATGCACGTTTTGGGGATGTGGGAGGAAACCGGAGTGCCCGGAGAAAATCCACGCAGGCACGGGGAGAGCATGCAAATTCTACACAGGTGCGGCCGGGGTTTGAACCCCGGTCCTCAGAACTGTGAGGCCAACGCTCTAACCAGTTGCCCCACTGTGCCGCCAACATATATTTTAGAAAGCACAATTTGTGCCTTGCATGGCACAATCTCGCTCAGATGATGTGCTTTGCTCTTAGTAACTGAACTGAACAGTGTTCAGTCAAAGCTTTTTCAACCGCGATTCATTACGTATATGGTCCACACCACACAGAGTGAAACTGTATTTGCAAATACTAATGCCATTGTTCTGCTCATTGTAAGGAGAGCTGCGTATTTAGTTAAGCCCTACACCAAAGAGCATTAACTCTTTTGGGACAGCCCTATTTGAGTTCCTTCTCATTAAGAACTGATGATTATTGTTGACTGAAAATGACCTTGTCTTGCCATATGCAAATTTTTTTTTCCCCATCACAAGCCATGTAATGTGGGTTCTCCATTACCACTGTGTTATCTAATGCTGTACTTGACATTAAAGCCTCTTTCTGTTGCGTCGCTACAGTTCCGTTTGTAACTAGGCGGTAACTGGCCAAAGAAGAACCAGTTTGGCAGATAGTGCACAATTCTTCGAGAGAGGCTTCAAGAGGTTAAGTGTGCTTGCTTGAAGATGTTTCTTGCCATTACCAGTTGAAGTTTACATTCAACCCAAACAAAAATACACATTGTATACTTAATCAAAAGGCTGCTAGCTTAGTGCTAACACAGTGCATAACGTCTTCGACAAGCTAGTGATACCGGCATCAATGTTGTGCTAATTATGAGCTATTACACAATATACAGTACATCTTCCTCTTTTTCTTTCGGCTTGTCCCGTTTGGGGTCTAACACAGAGCAAAACGTCATAGATGAGCTATTGATACCGGCATCAATGTTGTGGTAATTACGAGCTATTACACAATATCCAGTACATCTTCTTCTTCTTTTCCTTTCGGCTTGTCCCGTTAGGGGTCGGCACAACAATACTCACAGGCAGGTATTGAAAAGTCGACTCGGAATATTGCAGCTTGAAATATATGTTTCATCAAATCAATGTGCGGCAATGTGTGCATACCAAAATGAGCAGCACAATGCCAATTGAATGATTATGACGCAGAAACTGGTTTATTTTTACATTCTATTATGTTATTAATGTACTTTTTTTTTTTTTACAAAGGAAAATTATCTAGAGGGCTTTGTGTCTTATTACAAAAAAATAGTTCAATCCCAGACCCGCCTGTGTGGAGTTTGCATGTTCTCCCTGTGCCTGTGTGGGTTTTCTCCGGACACTCTGGTTTCCTCCCACATTCCAAAAAACATGCAAGGTTGATTGGAAACTCTAAATTGCCCTTAGGTGTGATTGTGAGTGCGGCTGTTTGTCTCGATGTGCCCTGCGATTGGCTAGCAACCATTTCAGGGTGTACCCCGCCTCCTTCCCGTTGACAGCTGGGATAGGCTCCAGCATTCCCTGCAATCCTTGTGAGGACAAGCGGCTAAGGAAATGGATGGCTGGATGGATGGATAATACAAGCATTTTTGTCGAGGTTTTGGGATCTTTGAACGGATTAATAAGATTTTGATAGTTTTCAATCGGGAAAAATGATTTGTTTTGTTTTTAGTCTCGGGTGTGTTCGATAATGAATTAATCTCATTAGTCAAGACACAATTGTTTTTACAATCCTTTTTTTTTTTTAATTTCGTAATTACAGTTGCATTGGGGTTAAGTGGGGCAGTGTCCCACTAGATCCTGCAGATATAGAGCAGCTACCATGAATTACTTCAATTATCGCCACCCCCAAGACAAGAGTGGAATTCACGTTATGGTTGTTGACGGACATATTATTTAGTATTCTTTGAACTTGCTGGAGGTCTGAGTGATTTGAAGAAAGGGTAGTTGAAAAGGCACTGAGGGTTTTTGTGCTCTCGGGTTAAAAAAAAAAAAAAAAAAAAAAACTAAAGAAAAGTGCCCAATTATTTCTATGCGTGCATTCAGTGCCAAAGCGCCTCGGGACCATTGATTGAAACTTGAGTGGGAAGCCCTAGTGACATATCAGAGAATGGTTGTGACCGCAGATGGTTGTTTACATTCAACCACAACTGAACGGCCCTCTAAAGAATACGCTGGACTATACTTGGTGTAACACACTCAGTTACACCCTCAGCCGCAATCATCTCAGATGATATTTTGAGATTTGTTAAAACAGTGATTGTCGGAGATGGTTCAAAAAAAGGGCCTGAGGATAAATGCTGCCTGAACAAAACTGAAAACTGTATGTAATTTTATTCCGCGATGTGTTTCGGGATCTTTTCTGTGGCGGGACGTACGCACACCCTTCCTTTCAGGCAGAGGATTATGTGACTTCACAATTAGTCAGCGCTCATGTTACCACTATCCAGCAAAAGTAGCAAATTATGAGCGTCTACTCTAGCTCAGCTTGTGTAAAGTTGACATCTTTGACACCATAACATATTACACATTGAAACATCTTATGGCCTCATTGGCACAACATGTTCACGTGCACATTTTAATGAGAGTTGTGACATTTTTTCTTTAGAAAGTTGATCTTTTTGTTTTTTATTATTTCGACTATTTCTACGTCATGGCTGCAGCTAGGAGTGGTGTAGAACAGAAATTCTAACTTAATCTTTGCCAAATTCATGTTAATGGAAACATAGTTCTCATCTAATTGAGAGATATTTTATACTGATCTCCAGTGTGATACTAATATCAGTCGTTCTTCAGAGGATAACGAATACAGGGAGTCCTCGGTCTACGACTGATATCCATTCCGACAGTAGCGTCTTAACTCGAATTTCAACTTAAGTCGTATTCCACCATTAAAGTCAGAATTTATATCAAAATACTTTGTATGAAAACAAATACATTGAAATAAACAAGAGGATGTACTTAGCATTAGTGCTGAGAGGTGGATGGAGAAGAAGAAGAAGAAGAAGGGGAGGCTGTGCTTAGCTATTGCGGAGGAACATGGTTCTCAACTCTCTCCATCTCGACAAGTATCAATGAACTTTCTTTTGTGATCATTGTATCCGACATAGGAACGGAACCCTTCACATGTGCTAAAATACAGGCTTTGTCTTTAATAATTGTCACCACAGTCAAACGACTGAAGCCTTTGTGGTCTTGGTGTCTCTCATTTCTCCAATCTTTTTATGATCTTGAGCTTTTTTTCCACGGTAATGGATTTTCTTTTGGCTGCAGTAGCATTGCTAAAAGACACAGCTTTCTTCTTTGGGGCCATAATGTCTAAAAAGGAGGGCGAAAAAGGCAAAGATACTCCCGGCGCACAAACACAGGCAAGCATTAGCCAGATAAAATGGCGGACGGGGGACGGGCATTGTAAAGTTGAAACGTCTAATGTCTAGACAAAAAACATGAGACATGAGGGCTCCCTGTATATGACTGTGTACTTTATAGTGTCCCTATGACCCGACCTCGGGTAAGAAGAAGAAAATACGTGGACATCTACATGTGTTGCTGCACCCTTTGGGTTGGACTGAAAGGCTAATCCATGTGGTTGCCTAAAGTACACAAGGTTTAAATCGCTTTATGTTTCGTTTGACAGTAAACTTCGACTGGAAGGGGTAATAAACATGTTGTAGTGTTTTTTTTTTTTTTTTTGTTTTTTTTTTAAAAGTTGTTCTCTTATCTGCCCAACTGCTGCTGGTTGTCAAATGTTTTCAGTTCACTCCCACCATACTTTGCCCGTATCTCATGTCGGTGTTTGAGGGTCAATATGAATTGTGCGTTATAAAAGTTCCATGAAGGCACGTGCAGTTGGTTTGTCCTCAACTCGACTGATTACCCTCATAGACTGTATAGGTGTCAGCGAACAGATTGCAGTACGGTTGTCCAACAATTCTCTTCTGCTTTTGCTAAACCAAATTATTCTTAGAATCAAAGAAAGTCAGTCAGAAGCACAGATGTACGTTGTGTTCTGTTGTGACAAACAACAAGGTGCTTTTGTGACCATTTTACATTTGGACATTAGAACTTTTTTTTTTTTTTTTTTACGGCTCTTATACAATATGTGCCATATACAATAAACCATTATTTGGTCTTGGCAATTGCTACAATTCGCACCGCGTTTAAGAAAAAGAAATCATTTTTAACAGCAGTATGCCTCAAAGCCACACACTCCAGTGACGTTCCTTTGTCCAGCGAACTCCCTGTGATGGATTGCCGCATAATTACAAGCAAAATTCATGTCTCTATTTGTTGATTTTTGTACGTCATTCAAATTAAAAGCAAGCCACCAAGGTTGGCTTCCAGACACAAGAACAACCGCATGTGGATTCATGACAAGTCACACCCACTACATCATGTATTTTTTTCCCTTTCTTCTTCCTTTAAAGTATGTTTTATTACTTAGATTGTGGGTGCAAAACAGCTTGTTATAGATTACAGCATGTACATACATTGTCCCTTTCATTTCATATGATCAATTTTATACTGCATAATTATATTTTTTAATATGCTTTCTTTTGGAAAAAAATGTCAATAGACTAGTATCACCCAATACTTGGATAAATATGCCTTAATTTGTGGCATATGTTGACAAAATTAGTTTAAAGGGGTTTTAACCCTTGGCTCTATCATCAGTGCCTTTATTGTCAATGACAAGCGAGGCAAATAATCTGTAAATGTGGATTTAATCTCTGTATGCCTGCTGCTAGCCGAATTGTCATAAACATAATACTAAGTTCCTTGCCTTCCTGTTACCTATTAAAGTACAGTCCACCCTTGCTGTTCACTGCATGTGGAAATCGGTGAGTAATTGACGCCAACTTAAAAATTTATAATAGAAGCCAGGAGATGGTGGGTGGCAAAACACTTTTTTCTATTGGACTACGACAATTCCAGGCCTACTGACCGCACCTGGTTATAAACCTTATCCAGTCATTTGCAAAAGAAATACCATTTGGTCCATACATAAGCCGCAAGTGCCCACATTGAATCACGAGATATTTACAAAGAAATACGGTACACAGAGAGTTTAACGCTAATGCTAGCACCACTAGCGCCGCTGCGCTAACAGGGCCGTTTAAAAAAAACATACCGGTAAAAATCACTGAGACACGGCAGTAACACACTAGTGCAGCGCTAACAGGGCCGGACTTGTAAAAGTCATTTCCTCGGCATATATATTTGACAGGTCTCACTCTTACCTTTTCCACTCGAGTGCCTCCTTGCGCTAGCTAGTTACAACAAATGCACAAATTAGCCACATCACCGGATAAACCGCAGCGTTGAAAGCGTGTGAAAAAAGTTCCGGCTTACAGGCTGGAAATTACGGGAGGCAATGGCCTGATTAAATGAAGGGTTGGAGCTGTCGAATATTTTTAGAATTGATAACTTTGACCCTATTGAAGATAAGATCAATTAGCTAACGTTGACACCCATCGAGATTTGCAGTTGTGCTGTTATGGTACGTTAGTGAGTTCTACTTGCAGTACGCACATTGGATGTTATTTTTTTAAGCGTGAAATGATTATTAATTTTGGATTTCCTCTCTCAAGTACTCTTTCCTCCTGGCTCGCTGTCATCACGTCAATTTATTTACACATGGAGCAAGATTAGCTTGTATAAAAAAAACGATCAGTGTGAAGATTTGAGACAAAGATTTTGCTTTGACATTTTTTTGTAATTGATTTGATTAATTGTTTCATGTCCAAAATGAAGTTCCGCCCCTCAATTCAACACAATTTCTTGGCCCTAAGAGAGAAGATGGTGCAAAAGCAATACTTTTGTACAGTGAATACTCTGTTCTCGAAAGTCCCCCTTCTCGAACAAATCGGTTTTCAAACGAAAATTTCCAAGATTTTTTTTGGTCCCGTTTTCGAACGAAAATCTGCACTCGAACTCCCCCGACAAAACCCGGAAATAACATAATGTGGGCGGCCAGACCAGTTGACCCACGGCGCTCTTTATTGTGTATAATGCAGCCTCTGTACACAGACGTGTCCCGGTAGCTACATTTACCGACTATTTTTTTTCTTCCTATTGGTAACTATTAACCCCCAATCATGGCTCCAAAGAAGTGACACTAGACAAGTTCTTTTAGAAAAGAAAAGAACTTGCAGGGGGCGAGTCACCCCCACCGAAGAGATTTGTAGTTGATAGTTTTGCATTGCTTTTTTTCTTGTGAACTTTAATAATGCTCTGTTCCTTTACCAATTCTGCATTTTTATTTGGTTTCAAAGATTTCATTAAATCGAGTTACAAGTTAATGTTTTCGTATGTTACTTTTTGTAAAAAAATCTACAGATATGGCAATGCACTCCCAGCCCAGCCTACTCTACTACTAAAGCATACATTTTAAGCAAAAAAAAATGTATTTCTTAAATTATTTTATTATATAAAGTATTGAAACTAAACATGTATTTCTACTCTGCAGTTTATTATCAGGAAAAGCTAAAAAAATGGTTTTAAAAGCCTATTTTTTTAGGCTTAGAACACATTATTTCATTTTACATTCATTGTAATGGGAAATATCGATTTGGTTTTCGAAAAAAATCACTTCTCAAAGTGCCTTATGGAACGGATTGTGGTGGAGAACCGAGGTTGTACTGTATTTTTTGTATTGATGCCATGGCTTTGGGTCTGTACAAAAACAGCAGCTAGGTTAGTTTATCCAGCAGACAACTGGGGATAGGTCACCCCCAAAAATATGCAGGGGTTCACTTCAGTGCAGAAGGAAGCTCCTTATATTCAGAAATTTTGCTGGCAATTATGCAACACATTTTTTGTTGGATATGAGTACTGCTCCCAGAACAGTTTAATCTAAAATCATAAGATTAAAGTAGAACATGGCAACGCTACTGAGATGATACATAAGGGATTATCAGTTTCACATCTCACTGTCGGAATTTTTGGCTCACATTAGGAAGAGAATTGAATATTGAAGTACCTAATTAGTGATATAGAAATGACCACTGAGTTAATTATCTGTTTTGATCCATTTTCCTCCCTATTGGCTCAGTCCTCCCCACAGAGTTCATGTCTTCAATGCACACCACAATCAAAGGACTTAATGTCTTTTCATTTGTGGTTGATGCAGTCATCGTTCGGAAAGCGCTTCCTCATAAATTCTATTGTTTACAAGAACAAGTAAGGCAATCTTTCAGGGTTGCCACTCCAAAGTGATTAGCGGGCGCACTTGTTTCTAATTTTAGGAGGGTGGGCTGTGTTTCTCATGCCCTCGCTGGTAACACTGGCTGGACTGTGTGTCAGCTTCTGCGGTGGAAAAGCACAGAAGGAAGAAATGAGGGGAAAAAGTGCCGCTTATGATACTGAATCAAAGCCAGCCATTTCCTGTTCACTGAGCTTGGTTCTGCTCACTGCTCTCCATATATGGTGATGGTATTTTGCGTGGAAGGGGAAGCCTGGACTTATGGATCAGGACGGATGCTGTAAGTCCTTTTCTATGAAGGGGAAGAATCCCGACCTTCAGCGTAGGTTAATCGTTTCCGAAACCCTGCCTTCCTTTAAGTTTATTAGCGAACTACATTAGGAAAATTCTTTTTTCAGAATTCACAATTCTTCAGAACGAATTAATGGCATTTCCGTTTATTTCAATCTGTAAAGATGATTTGATGTATACCCTAAATTTTTGAGTGTTGAAGGCACAACCGTACTCAGAAGTTAAAATTCCTTGGCAGACTCAGAAGTTAAAATTCCATGGCAGAGATCCATATTGAACGTAGAACAATCTCGACAAGTCAGTTAGAAAGTAGAGTCTCTCTCGACCACTATCATCACACTTGAGCGCTCTGACCTTTAACCCTGCACAGCCCAGTGTGCGGTCAATCCAGGCACCACCCAGGGATCCTTGTGTGTGTGTGTGTCTTTATGTGAGTGCGGCCCCGTTTCCCTGGCCAGCTCCTCCCTGTGACTGTTGACGTAAGACTATTTTCTCAGTCGTCTTGCATCATTAAACCAGCCCAAGTCAAAACACACGAAGCTATTCGCCCGACATTTGACATGTACCTCCTACGTCTACAACTTATTAGCTCTCTCATCATGAATCTAAACTTTTTCATTTGAGACAGGTTAATTGCGGCGCACTTGATTTTGTATTTTTTCCTGTCCGCGGTATGGTTTTCCCCATACATTCTGTTATTTAGTGACTTGAGGCATTCGTGGCTCCTGGTTTTTGTTCATGGTGCCAACATTTTGGGATTTTCAGATATTTATGGCCCACTTATTTCTTTGTTCCTACTACCTATCTGGTGTATAACAAGCACCCTTTATCTATCTATCTATCTATCTATCTATCTATCTATCTATCTCTATCTATCTATCTATCTATCTATCTATCTATCTATCTATCTATCTATCTATCTATCTATCTATCTATCTATCTATCTATCTATCTATCTATCTATCTATCTATCTATCTAGTTTGTTTTGTTTATTTACAGGCAAATTATGAGCAAGATATTACAGCAATTTCATTTACATGAATTTTGATATGTTGAGTCACCCACATTAATTAATCAACAGCGGTGACATTTATTTCGTTATTCAAAAACCTTTGCAAATTTACATCTTTCTCGTCAGTGGTTTCTTTGTATCTACATTGCGGAATGCACAGAACACTTTCTACAGTGAGCAAGTATGATTAGTTTGAAGGAACTGCAATTTGTATTTATGTGTTTTGGTTAACCTGCTGGTTTTATCCCACTTGATATTTTGCAGACAGTCTCGTGTTTTTCTCAAGTGGAGTTCTTGTAGGCTGAAATGTCCCTAGTTTAGACAGACCCGTATGACTGCGTATTATATTGGCTCTGTGGTTTTTCGGATTCATTTATCCTTTTTTATTTTATACCTACACCTGCTTATCTCTACTTGGGTCACGGGTGAGCTAGAAATGATCTGTAAAGTAAAAATAAGTCACTTTGAAAACTTTGCTTCCATGCAGTGTTATGGCACATTGGTCATGCCTGGCTTTGTTTGATTTGTGTATTGGAGTCAGACATCAAAATTATACAATTGATTGGTAAAATGCAGTCATGTAGCATCATGTAATGGATTAAAAGGAGCTCTCTAGTCACCGGAGTGTTGGAGCTTGTCCCAGCTGTCATTGGGGAGCAGACGGAGTATTCCCTGAACAGGTTGCCAGCCAATCACAAGTCACACAGAAACTCACACACACCCCCAATCACACCTCGGGGCAATTTAGAGTGTCCAATTAATGTTGCATTGTTTTGGGGATGTGGGAGGAAACCAGAGTGCTGGGAGAAAACCCACGCAGGCACGGGGAGAACATGCAAACACGGGGCTGGGATTTGAACCCCGGCCCTCAGGACTGTGAGGCAAACGCAATACCCAGTCGTGCTGCATTCTCATTAAAAAAAAAAAAAAAAATCTCACGTAAAGGCAAAAAAGTATCTTGCGTTAAAACGGCAATTCATCCCAAATGTTACTTATTACATAAATGTAACGGGGAACATCTAACTCATTACTACCCACCTCTGCTGTCTGTCGCCTCATGAGGATGAAAGATGAATTGTGAAAGGGACGCACTTGTCAAAAGGCTGTCACTGATCACACTTCTTGCTCTTTTGAGTCTGAACCTAAACACCAATTGGAGGACAGTTGCCTCCCACTACTATTAAAACAACCGTCACCTTTTTAAAAATCGAATACGTTACACACTTCCATTGCTCCTAACTTAACAGCGGCATGCTCTTGTAAATTGTTAAAAGGAAAATGTGTGCATTTCCCTTTGCCCTACCTTTAAAAAAAAAAAAAAAAAAAGTTGTAAAACATGTTAATGGGTGTGATCTGAAGAAAGCATTAATTAGTTATCATACCAGAGAGGGAAAGTACCAAGGTTAGTCGCCCAACGCTGTTAATGTGTCCTGTCATCACGCAGTTCATAAAGTAGTTTTTAAAGTAATTTTTGTCTTGTAAAGCCTAAATCCACCTCGGAAGATGTTAAAAAGCACAACAGCTCTCTTATCTAAAAAGTGAATGACTGACTGACTTAGCAGTGCATTGTAATACAGAGTTATTACCTCTATAAAAGAAGATTTATTTGATATACAGTACTTCCCCTTCTCTTTTTTTTTTATCTTATGAGACGGCGGCGGTAGATTTCTTTTTCTTTATGCCAGTATGACGTAGGCTCACCTCACAACGCTTCCCCACTTTCCACGGGGGAGGAAGTCAAAGGTTAAATCGCGTAGGGTCTCGAAGTGATCCACCCTCAGCGCGCAATGTGACCTTCTTTCACAGTAGCCTCACCGAGTGACACCAGACTGACTCATAGCGCATGATGGGATGACCTCACAGTCATCTTAAGCAAAACAAGAGATGTGGGAAGAGTTTTCAGATGTGAATACAAGTCTGATCCAAAAGGGAACACGCTTGTCATGCTGCAATCACAAAATGTGCAGATTTTAGTCTGATTACCTCAAAGGTGAGGGGAAGCTTCATGCACCTTAAAGCCACACTTCACATCATTTTCCATCCATTAATTTATTTTCTTTGCCGTTTATCCTCACGAGGGTCGCAGGGAGTGCCGGAGCCAATCCCAGCTGTCGACTGGCAGGAGGCAGGGTACACCCTAAACTGGTTGCCAGCCAATCGCAGGGCACATAGAGACAAACAGTCGCAAACACAATCACACATAGGGGCAATTTAGAGTATCCAGTTAATGTTGAATGTTTTTGGGATGTGGGAGGAAACCAGAGTGTCTGGAGAAAACCCACGCAGGCACAGGGAGGACACGCAAACTCTACATAGGCAGGTCCGGGATCAAACCCGGGTCCTCAGAACTGTGAGGCCAACGCTTTACCAGCTGATCCACTGTTCCACCTCACATCATTTTATTTTATTTTATCCATCCATCTTTATTTTGCTTACTCTCACTGAGGTCCCTGGTGGGCTGTGGGCTGTTCTCCTGTCTCCTATTTTATTTTTTTAGGGGTTCCAAAATAAAATGTTCTTGTCATATTTAGTTTTATTTAACACAACAGGCGGATCTAAATAAATTAGAACCTTCATGTATTTCTGTAGTTAAAAAAATTTGATTGACTTGATGACTCTCGATTCTACGGAAGCGTGTTTCTGTCACGCACACACACAAAAAAAAAATCCCGTTTTTTGGCTATTTTTTTTTCAGTTTTTCGGGCAATTTTTTTTTCTGTTTTTCACACTAATATTTTTCCGTCTGTTTTTCAGACTTTTTATTCTATTTTTTGGATTTTTTGTTCTGTTTTTCAGACAATTTTTTTCCCTGTTTTTCAGGCTATTTTTTCCCGAATTATCGGGACACATCGAACTCACGCGAGAACCTGTGAACAATAAGTGACTTTCGGCGGACTCAGTAATAAGGAACAGAAACGGAAAATAATTGCCCAAAAAACAGGATTTTTTTTTTTGTTTGTGAGACAGCGATACGCTGCCGTAGAAATACAACAAACTCCTCCATGCACAGTGCCTAAAAATAGTAATGAAAGTAATGTGTTTGAATGAGTCAATGAAAATGCATTGCAGAAAAAAGGGTAAATGAAATCTATACCTGAACTGACGTTAAAAGAAAAAAGGTTACTGAAGATTAAATGCAATATTTTGAACTTAAAAGCTGAACTGTTTTTATCAGTAATTCTTTCACGTTCTACAAGAGGCGTTTTGAGTACTGTTGAGCTCAGCAATATTTAAAAAAAAAAAAAAAAAGAGAGTCTGCTAATAAGTCACCAAGTGTTCTTGTTGGCTTTTTTTTTTTTTTTTTTTTAAGCACATCTGACTATTGTATGTGTTGTGTTTTAGGGGGGCCGGGGTCAATTCGGGTACCACTGGCAGAGCCACAATGTCAAACTTAGCGGAGTGGACGACATGGTGCTGCTCAGCAAGATCAACGAGGACGCCATCGTGGACAACCTGAAGAAGCGATACATGGATGACTACATTTTTGTATCCTCGACTTACAATGTCGCCTCGCATCTCGGCGAGGAATTGCGAGCTCCCCTTCTCCTCCGCTTTTTCCCAGAATAGCACGGTAGTCATTCGCGGCAGTGAGTAACTTCGTTGTCAGAGGCAAATGCACGCCCCTTTTGCGGTTAAGGGGGCACAGGTCAACCTGGTACCACTGCCAGATGTTTGACTCAGTTGCTCAAGTATTGTAGATTTCAACGGGGTGAAGATTGTGACAAAATTGGCAATGTGCATGTTTGCAGCCTGGATTCCCAATTTATTCAATGTATTTTTTATTTCGCAAGCTCTGAATCACATGTAGTCATGTTTTGATAGTTGTCCCACGCAGGACTGGGCCCGAGCCCCATGTTTAATCAAACAATTACTATCTATTGATACCACAAGATTGTGTCAAAATGCTACTTTTGTTTAATATAACATCCTCAACTCGCTGATCATACAGTGTAACCTCATTTTAATTAGTTCCATGGCTGAGTTTGCAAACCACAACAATGTTTACAATGGAGATGAATGGATATGCAATCATTTTGTTCCAGTCACAGAAAGAATTTATATTTACCTTATTTTTGTTGGTGTGCGGTTGAAAATAGTGCATGTGTAATAGTGCATACAAATAGATAACACTTTATTATGAAGAAATACAGTGTGTTTGCTAGGCAGTCACTATGCATTATCTCATGGGGCGTTCACACTGGATGCAAATTGAAGTGTTTATTACATGTAAAGTCCATGTGCGCAAAGCCCTGAATTCGTGCCGGGCTATCGGAAACATGTTTGACGTGATACAACTTTGGCGAACACGCAAAAATTTGCTCGAGTTCCAAATTTTCAACTCAAGCCACAAATTCAGGAGCCAAACGGCACTGAGAATATACTCCGTCACACACAAAATGCTGGAGTCGTTGGGCAGAAAAATTGAGGATGAAGGTATCATCACTGTTGATGGGCACCCGGAACTCTTCTAACTCCTTATCAGGATAACTCCTGTGTCAAATACCATACGAAAAGCAAGCAGGCCTGGTGAGTGGCGAGTGAGGAAATTGGCATATCTGCTGACTAAATATGTTACATGCCAGTGTTTATGCAGCACAAGGAAAAGCTATGCCATGCCAAGGCTGCTTGCAAACCAAATTTAGGGTCATTTTTCCTTTGAAATCTTGTGCATAAACTGAATAGTTGAGGTTCCACATTACTCCCTTGACAACAGTATGTTGCCACATGCCACCAAAGCAATGGCGAGCATAAAACCGGTGAATACCAGAGAATATCTTTAAAAAATAAAATAAAAAATCCACTAATTGTCAGATTTGTGAATACCACACACCCAAGTGAGGATTTGAGGATTTACTGTAAAACCAATTTTCATTCATTTTTTTAGCAAGCGTGCACCCAAAGGAGAACCCTTTAGATTTCAGTGCAATTTTTAGATAAAACGTGCATCTTTTCTCTTTGACCATTACAGATTGTTTTCCTTGGTGGAGGCCTGTCTGTGCCTTACTGAGTGCCATCCCAATCATTGTGTGTGTGTGTTTTTTTTGTTTGTTTTTTGTTTTTTTTTCTTTATCCATGCTTCTAGTTGGCTAAATAATTGGTAGTTATACTGCACCCTGTTGCTTTTGACTGAGATGTTCATTTATGAACATACTAATTTTTGTGCAGATTTATCCCTTTCATCTTCATGAGCAATTCGGGTTTTGCATTTAAACTCTCAGTATCCATTGCACCACTATCAGTTTTGTTTTTTTTCGTAATCCAAGCGCACGCACTATTTAGTGAATGAACAACTCATGAATGAAGAAAGACGAAGCCATTTGAAAAACAGCTCTCTTATGGCAGCGTCTGGGGGTTGTGAACTTTGCAGTACGCTGGCAGCTTTCGGCCTGACAACTAACTCTTAGTCAGGATTTAGATGTCGGTCAGCAAACAGCAGTGACTGTGTGGGCTCCCCTCCAAGCAGTCCAGCGAGTCGCTCACTGTTGTGCCACCCACAATAGCAGCTTTATTTGTCACTAGCACAGCTTTGGTTCCAGCTTGTAAAAACTGGTGGTGTTAAATTCCAATCTTATCTCAAACAAACAAGGGCTTTTTGTAAAAAGAGTCATTTTTGATTTAGGTCTTAGACTTAAATTCTTTTGTACGTACCAACTAGCCATACATGCCTTCATTACGTCAACATCCCTCTTTGGGGTTGTTTTTCGTCAACTGGAACTCAGGCCTGTAGTTAAGGTGGAGGGGATTTTGAATGGTCCCAGATACCAGTCAGTGTTCGTACAAAAACCGTCAGGTCTCTGCTAGAAAGCAACAAAATGTTAGGAAAAGCCCATTAGAAGACTTCAACTTTATTTGAAGCAGTTTAAATGGTGGCAGGTGTGTGCAGACTCCTATTCAATATGCATTTAAATGTGTAGTTAATTCTAAACACAGCCTCATCCTGTTACAACAGGGTGTCTATACTTTTGCAACCACATTGTCACAGTTTTTTTTTCCAGTTGCGTTGTACAGGGTAGATGTCATATTCATGATGGACACTTTTGAAATGTTTTAACTTAGTCTATTTTTTTTATATCACAATAATCTGGCATTGGGCGGAACAGTGGAGCAGCTGGTAAAGCGTTGGCCTCACAGTTCTAAGGACCCAGGTTCGATCCCGGCCCCACCTGTGTGGAGTTTGCGTGTTCTCCCCATGCCTGACTTGGTTTTCTCCGGGCACTCCGGTTTCCTCCCACATCCCAAAAACATGCAACATTAATGGACATTCTAAATTGTGATTGTGAGTGCGACTGTTTGTCTCGATGTGCCCTGCGATTGGCCGGCAACCAATTCAGGGTGTACTCTGCCTCCTGCCCGTTGACAGCTGGGATAGGCTCCAGCACGCCCCGCGACCCTTATGAGGATAAGCGGCAAAAGAAAATGGATGGATAATCTGGCATTGGAATAGTGGTGGTGGTGTTTAGACTTTTTTTATAGCCACGATATGTGGTTGTCACTATATGTGGTTGAATATGTTTTGACCTCCCTAACGTAGTTGAAATAATACCCCTGTGACAGTGTCAAGAATATAACATTTATACAATATTTGATAACGTTCTTGTATGTAATCTTACTCACTTTTGCTCGGGTACCTAATGTTGTGTAATATGTGCCTAACACAGTTCTCCATGATTCTCTTCTCATTGTGATCCTTAACCAATACCCGCATCAGACATATATAGGTCCTGTGCTGATCTCAGTCAACCCCTTCAAGCAGATGCCTTACTTTGGAGAAAAAGAAGTGGAGATCTATCAAGGCGCCGTAAGTACCCGAATCGAATCAGAAAGTATCCGCTCCGACTTTGGTGCGTCGCCGCTGTTCGCCCAGCTTTTAAGATGTTACCGTCTGCCGAACGAAGTCGCTGAAAAGAACTGGGTTGGATTCAGTGCGAAGGTTCCAGCTGGCGGGTGCAGATGTTGCCTGTCAGGAACTGGCCCCGATCACTGGGAAGGCTTGGCAGTGCCGTCAGAGAACTGTGTGTTCAAGCCAACCTCTGTGTTTGTTCAGCCAGCTGCTCTACTTTTAAAGCCCCAGACACTGTAACAAATACTCAATATTGCACAGATATATGTATTGGTTGCCTTTGAAAATGCAAAAGATAATGTATTTTTGGTCAAACCAAAGGCCGCTGTACCTACCGGGTGAAGCAATCGCCACCATTTAGTATCAGTGGAAAACCTGATCATCTATTATCTTTTAAAACTCGGACAGGTTTAGTAGTGAGCAGGATACAGACAGATAGCTCTCTCAAGAGACCTGTTGTTTGGCTGATTTTTATTTTTTTCATGCCTTTTTTCACTTTGACTTGTGAGCAAAAATTTAGGATATGAATAATCTATGGTGTCAGTGAGCTTTACTCAGTTCATAACAAGCAGTAGCAGTTGAGCACATAGTGAACAATTTCTCAAAAAAGAGACTTCAATGTGTTTATTGCCACTCAGTTGATGTTTACAACAACTAAAAAAGTACAACAAAAACAGCTTTCCTACAGCTACATAAGTCAGTTTAACTTAATGTGCCCAACAAAGTGCTAATGACATTGGTCTCAGCGCATCACAATTAGTGTAGCAACACATGTAGACAGTACAACAATACTCACGGGCATGTATTCTTTATCCACTGCAAAGCACGGCTTATATTACTGCAACTTATTTAAGGTTTTTTTTTAATATGGTCCATGTAAATCAGTAGGCTTGTCTCCATGTCCAATGTCTCCAAGTGACAGAGGTGCACACACCAGAGGGAGCAGCGCAAAGTCCATTGAATTGAAGATAACAATGTGACAAATACTGTTTCTTTACATTCTACTTACCGTAATTTCCAGTCGACAGAGTGCACCTGATTATTAACCTCACCCAGTACATTTGTAAAGGAAATACCATTTGGTACATACATAAGCCGCACCTGTGAAAAAGCCGCACGTGCCCACATTGAAACACGAGATATTTACAAAGAAAGATGGTACTTAGGAAGAGTTTTAAAAGTTTTAATACCTTAGCTCAGCTTAACATAACAACTACATGGTAGCACAAACAGGGCTAGTAAAAAAAAATTAATAAAAATACACATACTGGTAAAAGAAAAAAGCGACCACAGCACCTACATAGTAGCAACACAGTACGAACAGGGCCGGCTAAAAAAATAAATAAATAAATAAAAAATCACTGAGACGCGGCAGCAACACACTAGTGTGGCACTAACACTAGCACGGCGCTATCAGAGCTGGTTAAAAAAGAAATAAACCGGTAAAAATCACTGAGACACAGTAGTCACACAGCAGCTAGAAAAAAATTATTTGGGAAAAGAATGCACAAATTAGCTGCATCGCCGCAGGGTTGAAAGCGTGTGAAAAAAGTCACGCCTTATAGGCTGGAAATTATGGTAATTGTCATAAGTGTATCTTTTTATCAAGTGCAGTCTTACTGAGTGCTGTTTTTTCCTTTGTCATCAAAGACAAAATCCAACAATTGTAGTTTTTTTTTTTTGAAAGGCTCACACAGAGTAGTCACATTTCAATTCATTTCAATGGGAAAACATAATTTTAGATATGATTGTTTTGTCACGGAACAACAACAAAAAACTCAAGACACCCCTGTAATTATGCGCATGATTAAAATGCTGCCAATAACTGCACAATCCAGCACATCCAAGCAACACCACAAATTGCAGCCTCGCAATGCAATATGATTAGTTGTGTATAATTTTTAAAAATAACATTTGGTTTCATTTGCAGCCTATAAATATAGATGTGTTTAAAATCTAAAAATGTATTTGGGGTTAATAAAAGGCAATTGAAACGGTGGCAGTTGGCTGCGGACTCGCATTTTACGTGAGTTGGGGTACTGGTAAACACGTCTGCCTCACAGTTCTGAGGACCGGGGTTCAAATCCGCCGTTGCGCGTGTGGAGTTTGCTAGTTCTCTTTGTACTTGTGGGACTTCGGTTTCCTCCCACATTCCAAAAACACGCATGGTAGGTGAATGGAGAAATCCCTAAATTGCCCGTAGGCGTGAATGTGTGTTTAATGGTTGGCGACCAGTTCAGGGTGTACTCTTCCCCTCGCCCAGTCGGCTGGGATAGGCTCCAGCACACCCGCGACCATTGCGAGGATAACCAGTACAGAAAAGAATGAGTGGATGGTTAAATTTGAGCACAGCAACAAGAACCCTAAATGAACCCATTTAAACCGTGTGTGGGCTTCAAGTGGGGGGAAAAAAAAACGGAAACAACAGTGTGGTTCGCTGGTGTGTTTTTAATTTTCTTTTGGACAGTAGCAGTCCAAAATTGAACACATGGCCGACTGCACAATGAGACGAATTGTCGGAAATTTCTAGCCAACGCTTGAACAAATCATTTCTAATGTTGCATCCTTGTAATTTGTTTCCCTTTTTTCATCAGGCCCAATATGAGAACCCTCCTCACATCTACGCCCTGGCAGACAACATGTACAGGAACATGATGATCGACAGGGAAAACCAGTGCGTCATCATTAGGTAAGAACACCCAAAAAATGCACGGCGAGGAGATATGAACCGCCCGCTCCCGACGCTCAACGAATGTTTCGTATGGGAGCCAAAATCGGAAAAGGCGATCATTTCCGAGCTCCTCGTTACAACCGAAAGGTGGTCTGGAGGTGATTGAGATGATAGATTAGGGAGGAGTGCAAAAGAACCGGTTCCTCCGCCTCATAATTTGACTGACGGCAAATGACGCCTTTTCCCACATTATATCATTGTTCAGCATTGAAGGAAATATGCGCTGATGGCCGTGGTGTGCATTTAAAAGTACGAGTCATCGCTTTGAGTATTATTGAAGAGTTCAAAAGCATTTGACTACTCTTCTGATTTGTAATCTTATCTAACTTTGTTACTTTACGGATTTCTTGATGTACATACTTTTGCTTTTTAAAATGGTAATCAGTAATCACATTACTTTTTCTATGCAACACAGCCCGTGATTGACTGCAATGGAGATAACTAGTATAATGCGTATGGGATTTGTTTGGTTTTACGAGGTGAAGAAATGCAACATCGAATGATGCTGTGATTGGCAGTCTGCTATTAATCGTTGTTCTAATTTTGTCTAAAAAAAATTGTGCATCGGTGATATATAACTGACACGACTTGACGTGGAGTCAAGAGGTGTGCTCCTGTCTGTAGTGCATATTCTTCAACATCCTGCTTTCCAGATTTAAAAAAAAAAACAGGAATAGCATCTACAGTGAAGAAAATAATTATTTGAACACGCTGCAATATAGTGCAAGTTCTCCCGCTTAGAAATCATAGAGGGGTCTGAAATTTTCATCCTAGGTGCATGTCCACTGTGAGAGAGATCTAAAAAGAAAAATCCAGAAATCACAATGTACAATGTAACGATTTATTTGTGTGATACAGCTCCAAATAAGTATTTATAACACCTGAAAAAAAAACAATGTTAACATTTGGGACAGTAGCCTTTGTTTGCAATTACAGAGGTCAAACGTTTCCTGTAGTTGTTCACCAGGTTTGCACACACTGCAGGAGGGATTTTGGCCCACTCCTCCACACGGATCTTCTCTAGATCAGACAGGTTTCTGGGCTGTCGCTGAGAAAGACGGAGTTTCAGCTCCCTCCAAAGATTTTCTATTCGGTTTAGGTCTGGAGACTGGCGAGGCCATGCCAGAACCTTGATATGCTTCTTACGGAGCCACTCCTTGGTTTTCCTGGCTGTGTGCTTCGGGTCATTGTCATGTTCAGAGATCCAGCCACGACCCATCTTCAATGCTCTGACTGAGGGAAAGACGGTGTTCCCCCAAATCTCACAATGCAGTCGTCCTGTCTTATGTGCAGAAAAACACCCCCAAAGCATGATGCTACCACCCCCATGCTTCACAATAGGGATGGTGTTCTTGGGATGGAACTCATCATTCGTCTTCTTCCAAACAGGGTTAGTGGAATTATGACCAAAAAGTTCCGTTTTGGTCTCATCCTACAACAAAACCTTCTCCCGTGATTCCTCTGTATCATCCAAATGGTCATCAGCAAACTTAAGACGGGCCTTGACATGTACTGGTTTAAGCAGGGGAACCTTCCATGCCATGCATGATTTCAAACCATGACGTATTAGTGTATTATCAATAGTCACCTAGAAACGGTAGTCCCAGTTCTTTTCAGGTCATTGACTAAGTCCTGTCGTGTCGTCCTGGGCTGATTCCTCACCTTTCTAAGGATCATTTAGACCCCACGAGGTGATATCTTGCTTGGGGCTCCACTCCGATTGAGATTGACCGTCATGTTTAGCTTCTTCCATTTTTCTCATGATTGCTTCAACAGTTGACCTTTTTCACCAATCTGCTTGATAATTTCTCTGTAGCCCTTTCCAGCAGTGTGGAGTTGTACAATTTTGTCTCTGGTGTCTTTGGGCACCTCTTTGGTCTTGGCCAAAGTTTGAGTCTTACTGATTGTATGGGGTGGACAGGTGTCTTCATGCAGGTAACGACCTCACACAGGTCCATCTGATTCAGGACAATACATGGAGTGGAGGTGGACTCTTAAAGGCGGACTACCAGGTCTTTGAGGGTCAGAATTCTAGTTGATAGACAGGTGTTCACTTATTTGCATCTGTATCACACAAATAAATCGTTAAAAAAAACATAGATTGTGATTTCTGGGTTTTTCTTTTTAGATTATCTCTCTCAGAGTGGACATGCACCTCCGATGAAAATTTCAGACCCCTCCATGATTTCTTAGTGGGAGAACTTGCAATATAGCAGGGTGTTCAAATATTTATTTTCTTCACTGTAAGTGGTTCTTGACTCCTTCTATGGATCAAAGACCCTTGTAGGTCACATTATCCAGCCGCGTGTTGTTTCTGGAGTGAGTTGTGCTGAGAGGAGTGATGTGTCATGATGGGGCTTTTATGCTATGGCGCAGTCAGCTGAGTGCCGCGGTTCCTATAGTGCTTACCTCATGGTGATTGAATCCTGCTTCAGCACTTTATGCCTGTTGTTTGCCCAGCGAGTACTTGCTAGTACAGTTTTTCCCTCACATAAAGGCACCGAGTTGGATTATGCGATGGCCTAAATCAGCAAACAAAAGCGTTGAAGCGATGTTATGATGAGGCAAACAAAGGCCGCCGCCAACTGCTGGCTAGGCAGTGTGGTCAGCACGTGTGGTCAGCGTGTGTTTCTAATTTTTCAATGTTTGCTTGGAGTTATGATTAATTTAAAAAAAAAAAAGTGCTTGGAATATAAGCAGTGGTTGGAAATAAGGAAGAACAAATACGTTGTTACTGTACATAAACGCAAGACTGCAAAACAGGCTGCTCCAAGCATGTGAGATTAGTGCGTGTTGTCGTGTCAGAATTTGGGAGTTCACCTCATCACGGCACATGCACAGCAGCTCTTTAATGGAATCTCCAGCCGAGCAGGCTTATTTGTGTGTCTGTGTTTTATGAACTAACCATGAGCTCATTTGCAGACACTACTCTGCTTTTCATTTCACACCACTGCATTAAGAAATAACCAGCGTCGTTTAAAGTCTGCACGCGACTAGTAGCTAGTGCATGGAAAGTCGCTTGAGCATTCTTTCGATGCACATCCAGAATAGTACAGCGCTAGCACGCTCTGTCCTCATGAATACAACTGCCACTTATTACTCAAGAGGCAAAACATGCACTGGTTGACTTCGGTGTGCCACTATAATGATTATTGAAACTGGGAATATGAAGTAGTGGAATTTTATGTTAGAATTAGTACTACCCTAATTCCCGGCCTACAGTGCGCACCTGGTTATAAGCCTCACCCAGTACATTAAAATAAAAAAAAAAAATACCATTTGGTACATACATACACCGTAGCTGTGTTGGTACACAGAGTTTAACGCTAGCCCCGCCACGCTAACGCCGCGCTAACAGGGCCGGTTAAAAAAAAAAATACCGGTAAAAATCACTGAGACAGGCAGTAACACGCTAGCGCAGCGCTAACAGGGCCGGTCGCTAAAAGTCACTTCCTCGGCACATATATTCCACCTGTCTCACTCTTACTTTTTCCACTCAAATTAGCTGCATCACTGCATAAACCACAAGGGTTGAAACGGTGTGAAAAAAAAAAAAAAGTCAAGGTTTATAGGCCGGAAATTACGGTACTTGTATGCAGTTGAGTCAACTGGTGCACAGTTTTGGTTTATTATGGTTCATTAGTTAACATGTAGGGTGGCACGGTGGATCAGCTGGAAAGCATTGGCCTCATAGTTCTGAGGTCCCGGGTTCGATCCTGGCCCCGCCTGTGTGGAGTTTGCATGTTCTCCCTCGGGCCTGCGTGGGTTTTCTCCGGGCACTCCGGTTTCCTCTGACGTCCCAAAAACATGCAACATTAATTGGACACTCTAAAATTGTGATGAGTGTGTGATTGTGAGTGCGAATGTTTGTCTCTATGTGCCCTTCGATTGGTTGGCAACCAGTTCAGGGCGTACCCCGCCTCCTGCCCGGTGACAGCTGGAATAGGCTCCAGCACTCCCACGACCCTTGTGAGGACAAGCGGCAAAGAAAATGGATGGATAGATGGTGTATTTTTTCGTGGCTAAAACGCCTCATACATATTAAAAAAAAATCATAAAGCTATGTGGCAGGGGTGGTCCAGAGCCGAATCCCCGTGATGAGCAAGGGATTATTGAATACAAACAGGTTGATGTGGTGGAAATCTCTCGCTCTTGGGTTGTCACGAACACACATGAATACAATTAAGATGACGTCATTTTTTCCCACGCCAACAGAGGTCATAGCGTGCATATTTTACACCTACAAAAACTAATGACTTCTCATGTTGAGGTGTCACTTATATTTTTCTAGCCTCATTTTGCAATATTACATCATTCTTTTCCATCACAATGACAAACATTTTTCATTGTGTATTTGTGTTACAGTGTTATCACCACCATTGTTTAGGTTTACCTAATGTCATAACCGGTGTGTGCGTGTATGACTACGTGACATGGAGAAAAGGTGGTGTGTAATTATTTTATTTCCTGTTTCCTATGTTAAAAATGAGCTACTGTGTAGTTTAATGTGTAAATTCAAATCCTGGATTCAATATTTTTGGGGGGAAATAATAAGACAATTAAGTCTGGGTTGTGAAAATCCACAACGGATGCTCTGCTAAAAAAGCTTGTAATTTTTTTTATAGGTATTATTTGGCAACAAAGCCCCACGTTTCTCAGAGAAGCTCCTTATTTCACTTCAGTGTAGTCCCCTGGCACCAAGATACTATAGGATGACAAATAAATAAAGCTCCTCAACTCCATTGAACATAGTTTCTCGGCACCGAAGTACCACAAGACGGTGGTAAAGTGCCAATTTTGTCCAAATAAAGCTCCTCAACTCATCTCAACTTAGGGTAGTTCCTTGCTACCAAGTTGCCCACGACTACGTGATGAATCACTTCAACTCACTTCAACAAAGTGCCTTGTCAGTTTGCCACAAGATATGCTAACAAAGCAAAATGGTTGTCGCTTTGGTCTGAGTGTAAAGACACCGACTGTGGGTTTCCGTCAATATAATGGAACACATTTGGAAAAAAAAAATTTGAAAATGTGAATTTACAAATGCCAAATTGTGAATATGTGGGGGGGTTTCCGCAGTTTTAACTTTTTTTTTTTTTTTTTTTTACTCCACATTCAGCTGATTTATCTTCTTTGCTTTTCCCCCTAAATCTCGCCAATATTTACATGCCCCATTCTGTCTGTAATAAAATACAGAACATGGATAATATTAAGCCAATAGAGTTATATTGCGACCCAAACTGCTGGCGTTACTGTCACTGATTACTGAAAATGGATGCTTCACTTTAGTTGCTGAATCCCCGCAGATGTTAACAATGCATTTGACCCCCGCAACCTTACTACCAATGTGTCTAAAATGGAAAACATATTTCATGCAGCAGTGTGTGCAGTCTACAGTGAGCAGGCCCTGACCGAGCCAAGGAGATCCTGGAACTTGGGGGTCGGGGGGGTTAATAAAAAAGTGGCTTCCGTGACTTCCTCCGGCTGCCGCGAACAGGCTGAAGCTGTTTCTCACACACAGCATTTACCCAGGAAACTTGAAGGCGCAAAAGGGTAAAACAATAACAACAAAAAATACACACAGCCATCTTCACTTAAAGCGCAGGCCACCAAATGAGTATGACGTAAAAGTCAAGGAGGGAAAGTCGAGTGTCGGGTCTGGCTATAAGGGGTGACGGTAAATGTGATCAAACAGGATTTACATGCACAAGCCTCTTACCTAATGTACTTTATAGATAAGAGTCTAATTTAGGAGAACAAACAAAGAATCGTACAATGCCAGCATAAATTCGGGGGACAAACACCCTAAAGGATGTAAACACAAGTCAAGTCCACAGCAAGCACCAGTTTGGCAGATAGTGACAAACGACTGGGTATAAAAAAAATAATATATATATATATATATATATATATAGCTTTTAGAAATAAATTTGATCCTAATGATGAATCGATGAGGTTGGACACTCGAGCAATTGATAATAGCGACTCACCCGTATTTACCATAATTTCCGCCCTATAAACCGCGATTTTTTTTTTCACACGCTTTCAACCCTGCGGCTTATGCGGTGATGGCGCTAATTTCTGCATTTTTTCTAACGGCCGCCAGGGGGCACTTGAGTGGAAAACGGTAAGCGTAAAACCAGTGGAATATATGTGCTGAGGAAGTGACTTTTACGGTATGTGTTTTTTTTTTTTGGCATTAGCCCTGCGCTAGCGTGTTACTGCTGTGTCTCAGTGATTTTTACCGTTAATTTTTTTTTTTTTTTTTTTAACCGCCTCTGTTTGCACTGCACCAGCATTTTGCTGCTGTGTTACTGCCGCGTGTCAGTGAATGAGGTATGTTTTTTTTTTAACTGGCCCTGTTAATGCTGTGCTACTGTGTAGCTGCCGCGGCTATTTTTTATTTATTTTTTTTACCGGTATACTTCTTATTTTTTATTTTTTTTTATTTTTTACCAGCCCTGTTTGTGCTACCATGTTGTTATGCTAAGCTAAGGTACAAATGTAGTGGGTAAGGCTTATAATCAGGTGTGCCGGAAATTACGGTACGTTTCCTCTGCCCATACCTCTTTTTCCTGGCTCGGCTCTGTTGTCTTTTCTCTGTCTGTCTTTTTGGCGCAAGTGTCAGTTTGTTAGGGGAAAAAAAGCATAGCAATGGGACGTTGTTGGCACTCTTTTTATTTTAGGCGAGAAGATTTTTACAATCAAATATGACACTTTCGATTATGTTTGAAAACTGCAATGAATGTAATTTCAAAGCGTACCACTCTTGTGCAGTTCGATGAAGTTCATTGCTCATGGATGTCAAGCGATCAAGTGTTAGTCCATCCTCCTCATCCAACGTTCCAATTATTCACAGGTTTTTGTCCTTCGTGGGACACGAGTGCTTTTTGGGAAGTCTTTGATCGAATCCCCATTTGTTTGACTTCTGTGTTTAACCAGATATCACCGTCATTTCTTGAGATTTAATGACGAATTCGATCCTTCTGAATCAACTTCTAACTAAATCGCAAAGCCATCGTGATTGTGTAGTAACCCTTGCACTCTGAAAAAATAAAAATATTTTGCAACTTTAAAGGCTCGCTTAAGTACTGGGGTAAATTCCAAAAAGGAAAAAAAAAAAAATAAAATTTATGACTGTGATTATGTGAAACGGGGAAATGTTCTCCAGCACAAAACAGGAAGTCAATGTCCAAAACCACAAAGAATCCAGAACTGGGAAAACAAGAACAGTGACAAAGAGGATATGCACAAGTTAGTTCTTAAAGCACACGATTAATAACTGTATAAACAACAGCACTTTCCACCATATTACTTAGTGTATCTGTTAAAGAGAAATGAGAAGAAGGAAAGCATATCTTATGTGTTTTGTTTTCTTTCTTTTAGTGGCGAGAGTGGAGCTGGTAAGACTGTGGCAGCCAAATACATAATGGGGTACATCTCCAGAGTCTCAGGAGGCGGACCCAGGGTGCAGGTCAGACCATCTTCTCCTTACAAATGAAACAAGTATACGAAAAATAAATCACGTCCTAATAGTTTTTCATTGTTTGTGCATTAATTCTCATTTATTGCATGATCTGTGATGCATGAAATCAAATGAACGATCTTAAATCCTTAACCGCTCACTTCCTCCAGCCGTATTTCACCACCGAAATAAACAGATGTCATGTTTCTAAGCTTGATCAAGATCTAAATGTGATGAGGAAATGCCTGCACTGCAACTTGAAGTGGGATGCCGTTTTTTAATCCTTTCCTTTTTCCATAAAAGAATTTGAAAACATCTTTAGGCTCTGTGAGAATTTACATGATCAAAACTGCACGGCTAATAAATGATCCTTGTTCCCATTAAACCAAACTGTACGGTTTAATTGGGTTCACTGTGATAATCTGGAACATTCAAACCCAACTGGCTTGTGTTTCCAGTGTGGGCTCGGATCGGTGTGATGGAGTTCGCTGCAGCACCTCAGCAAATACTGCAACGTCATAGTCGTAGTGCGACCAGTCTTGTAAAAAGTACCTCAAAGCAACACCTGTAAAAGTATTGGAACAGACAAGAGATTTGGTTGAAGTTAAGGTCACCCTTGACATTAAATGTACTGTATCAAAAGTAATTTGTGGGTTTTAAACTTAGTTAAGAATTGGAAACTAAAGTTATATTTTTAATGAATGGTTAGGGTTTTCAATGTTTTTATTTACAATGGTGCCTTGACATACATGTTTAATCTGTTTCATAACCATGCTCGTGTCTCAAAACAGTAGTATTTCAAATCATCTTTCCGTGTTGAAATGAATAGAAATGAAATTAATCTGTTCCAGGCCACCCAAGGAAACAGCAAAACTAGCACTCTAAGATGGTTTTCAGAATAAAATTAGCAGTATTGTACTATATAAAAACGGTAATATAAGCTCCACATAATTGGCACAAAATTTAAAATTTTAGCACAAAAGACTGTACCTCTTAGTGATGGGCAAACTGGCACAACAAACTACTGTGAATTAATGCTGTCACTATCTCGTGGTGCGATCTTATGGTATCGTTTGCTTGTATCTTAAGACAAAAAATTGGCCAAGCAAAGGCTTGCATCTCCCCGTGCCTGTGTGGGTTTTCTCCGGCAACTCCGGTTTCCTCCCACATTCCAAAAACACGCAACATTAATTGGACGGTCTAAATTGCCCCGAGGTGTGATTGTGAGTGCGGCTGTTTGTTTCGATGTGGCCCATGATTGTCTGGCAACCAATTCAGGGTGTACCCCGCCCCCTGTCCGTTGACAGCTGGGATAGGCTCCAGCACTTCCCGCAACCCTTGTGAGGATAAGCGGCTAAGAAAATTGAAAGATGGATAAATCTCTTTAACTGCCTGAGAATATTGATGACAAGTTATGTATAGCTGCATCTATAAACAGCACCAGCCCTTGCCCAAGTGCATCATGTAACATGAGCAAAAAATAAACAAATACTGCATAAACTCAATAATACTGCGGTAATAAGTCCAATGTTGCTGTTCAGCTCCTTTTATTAAAACAATCGAGCTTTAAAAAAAAGTACTGAAACATTGCATTTCAAGATTTATAGAAAGCTTAAAAATGTAAAATTTAAAATCAAATCAAGTTGATCTTTAAAGGTTCTCGTGCATTTTAGGTTTATCTTGAAATATCACCCAAAGCCCCAAGTTCCCTTTTTTTTCCCCCTGAGAATCGTAATACCCTCCAGACTCCATGAGGTCACTGGTAGTCTGTGACTTCAGTCTCACCAGAATGTGACACAGAAATCTCGCAAAGCAAAGTTGTCCTCCAGACAGTGTGTGTTTGTTTGTACAATAAGTGTGTGTGAGTGGAAAGTTCCAGAGTCACACTAAGTAGTGAGGGTGTGAAGAATGTGATGTCTTTCCCTAACGCACTGTACGGTATGCGTGCCTCGTGCGTGAGTTTTGCGCGGAAGATGTCGCTCATTCCGCATATCCCTGTGTGCCCTCGCAGCACGTCAAAGACATCATCCTGCAGTCCAACCCGCTGCTGGAAGCGTTTGGCAACGCCAAGACCGTGAGGAACAACAACTCCAGCAGATTCGTAAGGCTTCTCAGCAGCTCGCACCACTTTCAGGCGGATTTACTTCTGCTATGTTTTGAAAAGAGAGATGTTCATTTCAAATAGCTTCAGCCAATTTTGAGAGAATGAATTTAAAGGGGAAATCCAGTGGTTCGCATTACCAATGTATTCAATGGGTCATGTCATATGTACTCTTATCTTGACAATGTGATGTTAAATCCGCTCTCAGTTAATAGTCTTTTGAGAAGATTTTTATTAATTACGAATTTTCAGGGGCTCTGCCATTTTCGTGAGTCACATAACCTACGTGCGCAGATGTGACGTGTACCGTGTACAAAGGCTTGATTACATGGGACACTATTACGCCCAGAGCTGATTTCTCAGATTTATCCTCATCTGATGAAGACATAGCAGTATCGGTTGATCGGGAAGACGGAGGAAAACTTCCATACAGACAGACAGAGCCGTGAGGTCGTCAGGCTCCGAGTCATTCCGCCCGAAGAACCATCCGAATAATCAACATTTACAACCGAGCGGCGGAGCTCGCTCGCAGGCTCACGGCTCCGCTGCTTGGCGGCATTTACAGCCACAGGTTAAAATCTGTATGGAAGTATTCCTCCCTCTTCCCGATCAAACGACCGGCCGAGCCGCTCACGGCTGTGTATGGAAGTATTCCTTCGTCTTCCGGATCAACTGATATTGTAAAGATAAATCCGAGAAATCCACGCTGTGCATAAATGGTGTGTCATATAATCGAGCTTTTGTCGCGGCACGGTACACGTCACATCCGCAAATTTAGATCATGTGACTCGCGAAAGTGGCAGCGCCGCTGAAAATTCGTAATTGTCCATAAAAATCTCCTCAAAACACTATTAGATGAGAGAGGATTAACATCACATTGTCAAAATGGACAAAATATTACATGATCTATTGGATACACTGTTAATGCAAACGAGTGGCTTTCCCCTTTAATGGAAACGTGCATGCAAGGAGGTGGTTCTAATACACATGATGGCTGTAAGACTTCTTTGTATTTCCTTAGACGAGGTCATATACACGCACATGAACAGGTAATTGTCATCAGCTTCATTGGACTTCCCTTCCACAAGCAACTTCTCACAGCAAAGTGAATATTATATTATATCAAAGAGAAATAAAAAAGGTCTTAACCTCACACTGAAACCAAAGATTATGTGAGGTTGCAATTAACAAGCGCAAAGGCATAACCAAGAGATTCATTGGCTAAAAAGTTGTCATCTTTTTTTTCTAGAAAAGATGCCTTTATTCGAAAAAAAAAAAAAATGGGACTCTGTTCCTCCAAAGTTTTTCCCCCCGTAAATCAGGACTTGATTCTTGTCACAGTACTCCTTTTGTTCTCGTGTGATTCGGGCATTCATTTAAAGTAAATTATTTTCTTCTGTTCGGACAAAAATTCTTGGCCCGCATCTCTTCATACTTGCTAAAATGAAAGCCAACCGTTCCAGTGAAAAGGTCTTGTGGTTTTAGTTTCCACTTAAGAGACAAAGCTGCATTGCAAGGTGGGGGACCATTTGAGTCCTCCATACTAAATATATAGGATGCAAAGATTGAACCGATGTTTATTCTATGTTATGACCTTGTGGGTTCCTTTATGGTTATATTTGTCTGTAGAACTGCTCGGCAGGCCGGATCAAATGCTCCGTGTAAAAACCACAAGCCCTAGATTCCCCCAAATTTTACTGTATTGTCTCAGGGAAAAAAAATCCATTTATTTTGGCCCCAACAGCCCCGAATGACTGCTTTTGAGGTAGCGTCTTCGGATAAATAATGTCTCTGTTCTGTGTCGGGCTACCGCTCTCAGTTTGAGAGCGACTGGAAAAGAGATTACGTTACACGCCCGTCTGGTGAAGAAAGCGAAAACGACAGTCAAACGTTCATATGGAAGCACACGCGGGAGCGCGACGGAGGCCACAGCTCCTGTGTGAGAGCCTGCTCGGTTGCTGAAAATGTCTCTCCTGTCCATCAGGGGAAATACTTTGAGATCCAGTTCAGCAACGGCGGCGAGCCAGACGGAGGAAAAATCTCCAACTTCCTCCTGGAGAAGTCACGCGTCGTCATGAGGAATCCTGGCGAGAGGAGTTTCCATATATTCTATCAGGTGGGGGCTCTCTGCGACCTGTGGAGACACCAGGAAATGGTTGGCTCACGAATGCAGCCTGTGAGGGGAAATTCAGGATGTGGACTCAAGTGTTTGGCTGCATCTTTTAATTATTTGACATCAAACGGCGGTTGGGGCTAGAGTCCTGACTTCAGATCCATCAAACACTGTTTGGGATTGACTAAACCCGAGATTGTGAGCCACTAGGCACTCTTTCAGATCCAACTTTGGTAAAGTAATAATATTGAAATGAACTGAATGGATAAAAATTCTCACAGGCACACTTCCAACATTTTCCCAGAAACGTGGAAATGATTCGAACTGCAAGTGGGGATTTTCACCTCATGTAAATGTATTAACTTTGAGCCCTGTAATCCATCTTAACAGAATCTGATGGAGATCGTGAACTATCACAGCTTTACATGTCATTCCGTGTTTCTGTGTACAGTTGATAGAAGGAGCGAGCGACGAGCAGAAGAACAGCCTGGGAATCACAAGTTTAGATTATTACACTTACCTCAACCAATCTGGTTCTTACAAAGTGGATGACATTAACGACAAGAATGACTTCCAGGAAACCATGGTAACAACCCTACAATACATACTTGTCTCATCTTAGCGAGCGTGTCCACCGCGCCGTCCGATTTTTACCCGTTGGCCATCTCTGTTGCCAGCATGCCATGAAGGTGATTGGCATCTCGGATGCGGACTCCGCCATGGTGCTACAGATTGTGGCTGGCGTCCTTCACGTGGGCAACATCAGCTTCAAGGAAGCAGGAAACTACGCTGCTGTGGAGAGTGAAGAGTGTAAGTGGTCTCAGCTACTCGACATACTGAACTTAGAGCCAACCAGTATGCCCCACGAGTCCGTGTCTTTATTTGGTGGTCCGCGCCTCTCGTTTTTAGGTCTTACCGGCCTGTTTCTCTCTTTTTCTTCTTACCTTAGTGAGTTTCTGTCTGTCAATTGTCTGTCTGCTTTTCTGTCTTATTACTTCTTTATGTACTCAGAATAATCTTTCCAGTACTCTATGAAACTGTGGCAGAGAGGACTGGGAAAAGTGGGTCAGGGGTCTTTTACAAAACACTTTTCCACTCCGCTTTTCCTTGTGCCTGGGAAATGTTATCCAGGATGTGCAGATACATTCCCAAATTTCCCCTCATCATCGCAATACATTACGTTTCTTTAACTCTGTAATATTTGCTTGCCTCTTCCACTGACACTTCCAATTCCATCACTTTGAGCGTTATTTTGCACATGCTAGACCCAAATTGCCCATTGCGAAATCCATCACACCTATCTAAACAAACAGCGTTCTCCACCTGTTTTACGCTTGTTGCCAATTGCAGCACCATCTTGGAACATCGCATGCCTCATAGCCACCAACAGCACTCACAGAACGTTAGCGTGAACACGCAATTTAGCGCCTGCTATGTGGGATCTTCGTAAATCACCTTAATAAGGCCCTTTATGCTGTTTATATCTGTCTAGCTGTCCGATTGTCTGTGCAGTTTTGTGCAGGCTTCTGACAAGGTATTAGCTGCGGAACTTAACTACAAATACAGCTGTGGAAATGTCTCACTTTGGCGAGTTCTTTCTGGAATGCGCAGTTCAATCAACAGCAGCGCTATTGTCATGACTCATACACAAATTTGCTCGCGTGATGGCGTGCAAGGCCCTATCGTGTACCTAGCCACTTCTCTGTCTTTTTGCCTATTCAATTTATCTGTCAAATTGCATGCCAATTTTTTTTTTATCATTTTCTCACTGCCTACCTGTCCACGTGTTTGTCTATCCTTTTGGCTTTTTGCCTGACCATCTCGTCTGTCTCTCTGGCACATTCCTCCCAGCTGCCATTTTGACTAGCAAAAACAAAACCGCCCACAGTGCAACTTGGCGTGCATCCGCCATCAACAAATGGTGACTTTGCACCGACTCTCAGCAGATTGTCCCAAAAGGAGAACTATTACGCTGACGCATTCCCAGACACAGTCAATGTGCAGACTTGAGAGCCATTTCCTTTTAGGGGAAGTGAGTCACGTTAATAAGTCAGGGAGGAGCTCTCATGGGACAGCATCAACGCCATTTTGGGGCAAATGAGCTACTATATCTGCGAGCACTTTTTTTTTTTGTTTGATTTTAGCAACTTGTGTTCAGTAGTCATTTTTCATGACGTGTGGTCTTACATCATTACATAATACCAAATGTCACCATTTTCTAAATTTGAACACACTGATGTCATGCGCGGACGCTTTTCTGGTTGGAGAGACTTAACTCTTATTAATGCCACATAGAATGCGGATGTAACATTATTACAAACATCACTCCTATTTTCAATTTGCGCATTTGTCTTTTCTCTGTAGCTTGCCTTTTTACAATTTCAGATTGACAATTCCATCACACTTTCGCCGTCTTTTCCTTTTCCCTTACAGTTCTCGCGTTCCCGGCCTTCTTGCTGGGCATTGACCAGAATCGTCTAAAGGAGAAACTGACCAGCCACAAGATGGACAGCAAATGGGGAAGTGCCGTGGAGTCCATCGACGTGACCCTGAATGTGGAGCAGGCGTGTTACACCCGTGACGCCCTCTCTAAAGCGTTGCACTCACGCGTGTTTGACTTCCTGGTTGAGGTAGCTGTCACACATTGGATTTCTACACAGATTGCAGGAATTATCACACTTTCATTTTTTTTCCACATTTGATATTTTTACCTCATTTATCACGCTAGAGGACATTTCTTTGGTACATAGTTTTGTCACTCCAAGGCCCCTGATAGACCAAATACCGTAATTCCCGGCCGACAAAGTCCACCTGGTTAAAAGCCTCACCCAGTACATTTGTAAAGGAAATACCATTTGGTACATACGTACGCTGCAGCTGTGTAAAAACCGCCAGTGCCCACATTGAAACACGAGATATTTACAAAGAAAGACGGTACACAGAGAGTTTATTGGTAGTGCTGCCGCACTAACGCAAGTGACGCTGTGCTAATGCTAATGCTACCACCGCGCTAACAGGGCCGTTTTAAAAAAAATAAAAATAAAAATACCGATAAAAATCACTGAAACATGACAGTAACGCGCTAGCGCACCCCTAACAGCGCTGGCCGGAGCAGTAAAAGTCACCTCCTCGGCAGATATATTCCATATTTTCCGCTCCAGTGCCCCCTTGCGGCCGTTAGAAAAAATGCTCAAATTAGCCACATCACCACATAGACCACAGGGTTGAAAGCGTTTGAAAAAAGTCACGGCTTATAGGCCGGAAATTACGGTAAAAGTATTCGCATGAATTTACGAGAATTTGAATGAATTTAGTCAGCTAACTACTACTAAGACTCCAACCAGTGTATCGTGTACAGCTAATATGTCTATGTTTGTCTAACTATACATTCATCAAATTGCGACCTTGCTAAATAGCAAGGTAATCAGCTAGGAACGTATGGTGTACAGCTTATATGTCTCTGTTTGTCTATCTTTACATTCATCAAATTGCTACCTGGTTAATCAGCTAGGTAGCTAGCAAGAATGGGAGAACGCGGGCTAGCTCTCATTCTGTAATACATCACGTTCATCATCACAAAATAAGTGAAAATGTTTTGAATATTTGTTACATTTTTAACCAAGCTTTGTTACATGCTAATTACAGTGCATTCACCACGTTTAACCTAAATGTAATTTAATAGAGGCTCCTTTCTTTTTTCTTTTCTCTTCAGTCCATCAACAAAGCAATGGTAAAGGATCACCAGGAGTTGAATATCGGCGTTTTGGACATTTACGGATTTGAGATTTTCCAAGTGAGTGTACGACAAGCGCACACAAAGAACCATTAAATTAACAGGTATTAAGATAGGAGGTATAAACAGATTAAACACAAAGGATAAAACTTAATTACGGGTTCCATCTCTTGATTGAAAGAGCATATGCCAAGGTAGCGCTAATCTTATTATGCGTTTGTTTCATGGACTTCATGGGATTGTTGTTGCGCTGCTCTGGATTGCTCGTAAAACGTCAACATTACAGCCTGTGAATGCAATCAAATTCTGCAATTGCAATCTTCGCTCTTGCGCAGTATGAACAGGTCGCTGAGACAGGAAGATGCAGACGAGCGGCACATAAGGCCCAGGCCGAAGGTCCCATTGTATCTGCTCTCAATTGCACAATGTGGCTTTTCCTCTTTATTGCAGGCAGGCTGCTTAAACCCCCCCCGAAAACAAAGCCCAGTGAGCTCAGAGGATATCCGTCCCCAGCAGAAGACAAAGCTCACTTTAACGTGTTTGCCTTTTATTAACCGCGTATTGTCTCCCTCCGCTTTAGAAAAATGGCTTTGAGCAGTTCTGCATCAACTTTGTGAATGAAAAACTGCAGCAAATTTTCATTGAGCTGACTCTAAAGGCTGAACAGGTGACGCTCCCCACCATTGTGTGTACTTTTTATATGAATCAATAAAGTGTTTATAATCTCTTTTATGTGTGTTGTAGGAGGAATATGTTCAGGAGGGCATTAAGTGGACTCCCATTGAGTACTTCAATAACAAAATTGTCTGTGACCTCATTGAGAGCAAGGTAAATCACTTGAACAATTTAAACAATATAATAATAATAATAATAATGGTCCATGTCAGGGCGGTACGGTGTATCAGCTGGTATAAAACGCTGGCCTCACAGTTCTGAGGAACCTGGGTTCAATCCCAGCCCTCCCTGTGTGGAGTTTGCATGTTCTCTCCGCTCATAGGTGTGATTGTGAGTGTGCCCTGCGATTGGTCGGCAACCAGTTCAGTGTGTACCCCGCCTCCTGCCCGTTGACAGCTGGGATAGGCTCCAGCACTCCCCGCGACCCTCGTGAGGATAAGCGGCAAAGAAAATGGATGAATGGATGGATAGTCCATGTCACATATATTCAATGAAAAGTTGATGCATATGCTTACATTTCTCAATGAATGATCAATGTAATATTGCATTAACTGTTTTCAAAAATGTCTCCTTCATAGTCCAAAATTTTGGACACCATCAGAAAGCTACTAATCTAACAGAATGTTTATTATGTTTGTCAAGTTCGTAAGCAAAATCACCTCTTGATATAATGTCCTTCTACATCACTGCAAACTGCAACAGTGAGACGAAATCAGTGAATATGTAAATTTGCAAATGCCGAACCGGGAATATGCAGAGATTGACTGGACACTCAAATGCGCTTTGTCATCTTTAGAAAAGCAGAATCTTTCTTAAAATGTATTATTGGATGGACTGTGCGAGTCTACCTAATGTTATGGAAAAATTGGTTCTGAAACACTTGATTTCTCAATTGAGCAAGAGCTATAGGGTTGCAAAATAATAATATTTAAAATCAAACAAAATAAATAATTAGATTGGTAGATAATGAATGGAAAATATCTATTTATCATCATACAACAGAGCTATTTATAGATAAACATTGATAGAGGACCCTCTGACTATTAACACAGGACACTCCATTGAATCATCTTAACTGTTTGTTCTCAAACTCAAACAAGACAGAAGTTTTATTTTTATGCAGTATATTTAACATTATTTCAAGCCACTGAAAAATTAGATACAGTTTGAAAATCAACACTGTGCTTGAATGTGGGGAAAATCCAATGTAGAAATAATGATCGTCTTATACTGATACTTGTTGAATACAAATTGTACCGAAATAGCTGTTTAAAAACAACCTTTTTTTTTTTTTTAGAGATGATATGGAAATGTATTTACCTTAAAAGTTAAATACAACTGAACTGTACTTGGGAAGCGACTCTTTTGTGTAGAATGTAATATCCTGCGTAAACTAGTCGATGTGACTACAATACTTAAAGTAGAATCGTCCTCTTTCAACAGGGAGCTTAGTGTGTGATTAAGCGTGATTAAAATGAGATTCATCCATCCCGCTGAGATGTTTAAGAGATTTAAAACAAGCTGGTTGTGTCATACATGATGCTTGAGCTGCAGGTTCACATTGCCCTGAACAAGGCGCCGCTGGGCCCTCTGTGAGTGTCCGTAATTGCAATGTGGCCCATGATGATACCAAGTTTGGACCCTACTACTGTCCTACATCATGCAAATTCAAACCCTGAACCTCAGAACTGTGAGGCAGCTTTCTATAAATAACCATTTTAAATAGGTTCTCCCCATACATAGTTAAATGGAAGTTAGAGTTGGCAGAAATTATCAACAAAATAACCTGTACCATATTTTTTAGATTAAGGGTTAGGGACGTGATAAACCAGTGTTTTTCCCGGTCTTTCCAGAACCCGCCCGGCATCATGAGCATCCTGGACGACGTGTGCGCCACCATGCACGCGGTCGGCGGGGGGGCTGACCAGACCATGCTGCAGAAGCTCCGCATGCAGATAAACACTCACGAGCACTTCAACAGCTGGAACCAAGGCTTTATCATCCACCACTACGCCGGCAAGGTCTGTCGGGTCTCTATAAACGCGAACGCCCACTCATGAGGCACACACACACAGCACAAAGGTCCGACGACGTGTATGAAAGAATCTCTCATTAGTGTGATGCTAGACTTATTGATTAAATGATACTGTTGTTGTTCTTGTAATTGTAATATCAGCATCATCCTGAGAGCTGATATTTATATTTTGGTTACGCTATCAAAGCAAAATATTAGAAACCCCTCTCAGTATATGATGCTGTACAGCTCTACAAACCACAATCACGATAAACATTGAATGAATAACTCTGACAGTTGTCAGTCATCACACAGAGTTACTAGTTTGGAATCAGAAATCAAGGGGAATGTTTTTTTTGGTCATACAAAAATGCTTGCAATACCTCAACATTATCATTTATGATGACAATTTGACATTTTGGTACAGATTTTAACAAAAATCATGGAAGTTGATTCACATGATTTGCCTTCGCGGGACACACAAAATCATGCGCCGGGCCAGATCTGGCCCCCAGGCCTTGCATTTGACACCTGCGGTACACCACTATCATGAGCTTATGCAATAGGTCAGGGGTGTCAAACTAATTTTTCTCGTGGGCCACATCGCTGTTCCGGTTTCCCTCAGAGGGCCGTTATGACTGTGGAACAAAAAATATTTAATCATCAATTTATGCACTAGTTTTGGAATCAGAAATGGAGGGTAGTGTGTTTTTCAACTATTCACATTTGGTAACACAAAAAATGCTTGTAATATTTCAACTTTATCATTTATGATTTATGACCATTTGAAATTTTGGTAGGTGACACGGTGGAGCAGCTGGTAAAAAGTCGGCCTCACAGTTCGTAGGACCCGGGTTTGATCCCGTCCCCGCCTGTGTGGAGTGCGCGTGTTCGCCCCGTGCCTGTGTGGGTTTTCTCCGCGCACTCCGGTTTCCTCCCACATCCCCAAAACATGCAACATTAATTGGACCCTCTAAATTGCCCCTAGGTGTGACTGTGAGTGCGGCTGTTTGTCTCCATGTGCCCCGCGAATGGCCGGCAACCAGTTCAGCGTGTTCCCCGCCATCTGCCCGTTGACAGCTGGGATAGGCTCCAGCACTCCCTGCGGCCCTCGTGAGGATAAGCGGCAAAGAGAATGGATGGATGGATGAAATTTTGGTACGAGACTCATGAAAATTGACATACTAGATTTGACTTTGCGGGCCACATAATATCATGTGGCGGGCCGGGTCTGACCCCCGAGCCTTGAGTTTGACACCAGTGCAATAGGTCATGTTGTGAATAGAAACACTAAAAAACACTAAATGCTACCAAAAATAATAAGCTGGTGTCTTGATATCGTAGTGATACGGCTTGTTGCATGAACTGATGAAGCCTGCTCGAGCGAGAGTTGAAACCAGTTGCGATCCGTTCAATTCCCGGAGAATGAAATGAGAATATTAACAGCCCCATTTTTTTAAGCGTGGTAAGAGATTGAAGGAAACTCACATCTCAAGGCACTTGTGTATATTTTTGTACTTTCGCTCACTCGTCCTCCCTGTATTTATGACCCGCAAGTTACTCCACCTTGTAAAGCGGTTAGCGGTGTGCAGCATTATTAAATTGTTATTTTAGCGGTGTCAGTATGGGTATTGCTGCTGCTCCTTATAAATATAGCTTACACTTACTTCTGGTGATGATGTCATCACTTTTTGGTGGGGTTTAAACTTAACACCTTTTAGCATTTTTTGCCTTTTCGTCTGCTTTGTCAATTTCTATCAGTTCAGAAGACCTGTTACGTAACAACGCGACACTTAATATGCGGCCTTTGGTTTTTTTGTTTTTTTGTTTCATAATTCACATCGCGGGCTCTGGCGGTCGGTCGTCCTCCTCCAGATGTTTGGTGGCCTCGGCCTGGCACGCATGCCGCATGCTTAATGAGCCATGCCGTAATGACTTGAGGGGCTCCCACGACCAGGCTATAAACATTCCTCCGTTCTCAGGCTGCTAAAGCGAAGGGATAACGTGGATCAATTTATGCTCAACCTTTAATACCACACCTGGGAGGATTTTTTTTTTTTTTCTTCACCAAACACTCTTCCCCGCAACCTCATAAAATACAATCCATTGATGAAGAGCAATATTATTTTCCCCACATGCTGTTTTGATCGAGCTCAAGGTTTATATACTGTAGGTTAACCTTCCGTAACGGCCTTTGCAGGTGTCCTACGACGCAGAAGGATTCTGTGAAAGGAACCGAGATGTCCTGTTCAATGACCTCATCGAGTTGATGCAGAGCAGTCAAATGTGAGTAACGTCTATTAATTTGGAGCCACACCTGATCACATTGGAATCATATTTGTTGTTCTTTTGCAAAAGCGGGTTTGTTTTCAATGGCAGTCCAGAGCAATGGTGAGCATGGTAAGGAAGTGAATTTTCTCATTGATTCTCATTGGGTGAAGGAATTGACAAATAATATATGAGCAAAAGATGAAGAATTGTTCAGTAAAAAAAGAGAGGGGACTTTAAAACTGAGAACACTTATATCTAAGTTATTTCCATTGATCCGTTCCAGCCTCCGTCCCAGGAAAGCAAAAGTTTTTGTTTTTGATATGGAAAAGTAAAACTATAGTTGTTATGAAAAGAAAAATCTCCCTCCTGCTCAAAGTCCTGGCCCAATTCTCTTCTGTCGCTTCTTACTCCCCATTCTACTTCGTCAGCCAAATCACACTGCAGAATGAGACGGTACGATCCCGAGGAATCAAGTTCTCATAAAGAACTGCGCCATTTCTTTATTAAAAACATAACACAAAAGTGTGGCGGTTTTGGGAGCGCTGGAATGACATTTGAGTTCATTTCAATGCGGACAATTGGATGGACAAGTAAATGGAGACGCTGGACATGCGATACAACGTGAGAATCTCAGGAAGGAAGGGAACGGCCTCGTTCTTGAGCACAGCGGGTTCAATGAGAAGAAAGGGATGACCGGTGTCCACTGGAGGTTCTGAGCGCATGCAACCTGCGGGGCCTTTGTTCTCTGGCCACCCAGGTTTTGGGGCCGCGCTCAAATCTAAATAAACCGACGTCGAAGAATTCCAATACAAGAAAGAACAATAAAATAATAACAGAGTGTAAACTTTAGAGCAGCTCAGTGTATTTTTTTTCCTAATGTCAGAACAAAAGGAGGTGAAAACCTGTACAAGGATTATAGATATTTTTTTTATCCTAATAGCATAATTGCCCGGGATATTTTTCCATGTTGTCATAAAACAAAAAAGATCAATAAACAGGAAGAGTTGAATTGTCTTCATTCTAACCTTGGGGATGACAATAAAGTGGATGAGTAAGAATATTTAATACACAGCCATAAAGTGGGGGGAAAAAAAATCTAATCAAATAAAAAAAAAAAATCAAATCATATTTTTTATTTTCCTACTCAATCAGTTGGAAAATGACTTGGGCACTTATGGTGCTGAGCTAACAATATGGAAAATAAATAAAAAGGTCAGATCAGATCATCAAGGTGGGTCATTGAGATGCACTGCTGTAACATCAAATTTACTGCACTTACCGGTAATTATTTTCCAAATGAATAATACAGTGGACTAATTATTGCCCAGGTAAATCTCACTTAACCAGAGCAAAGGTGATCCAAAGAGTCGCAGACGTGAATTAAACTAAGCTCTAGTTTTGTTGGAGACAACAGAGATGACAAGTTTACGTCGAATTGTGTCCGGAAAATATTGTCATAACGGTATAGGTACAAAAACGCATTACATGTTCAAACTAAATATTTTGCTGATGTGTGCGTGCGAGGCTTCCTTTTGCCTTAATTACACTTCATAAAACGGAATGTAATGGAGAAAACGATTGTTTTATGGCTCATCATGAGCTAATATTTATATTTTACAAAAATGTATTGTTTTTTTTCCTTTTTTTAAAAAAAAAAATAGGAGGGGCTGGATCAGATTGCAATTTTAATTCATTTAAATTGAGAAAACAGATTTGATATACACGCCTGCGTGATCACAGACTAAATTCAACTTGTCGGCACCGCTCTATTTGGTAATATTTACATTTACAGTACTATCCTTGTTTCATATCTCTGATGAATATTCATCACATCACACAAAGACTATGTGGGAGCCAGTCTGACCATACAGATAGGGTTGCATGTTAAATAAAGAACTACAAGGCATTTCGGGTCACGCGTTTCGGGTCATCATCCGTTCCCTGATAAAGTATTAAAAAAAAAAAAAAAAAAAAAAGCCCACAAATGTTTGTGTTTCTGCTTTCACGAGGGCGATTCGAATCCTTTCCCACACTCCCGACCTTCAGTTGGATTTGCCGTTTAAATGGTTGACACTGGTTGAAGGCCTTTTTTTTTTGTGTGTGTGTTGTAGAATCATTAACTGCACTTTGGTTTCAGTGATGATGTTGAATGAATGTTGATAGCGACTCACTCTGCTCACCTTTGCCCTCCGCACAGCGCTTTCTTCAGAGCGCTCTTCCCCGAAAACCTCAACGCGGAGAAGAAGGGTCGGCCCACTACTGCAGGCAGTAAAATTAAGGTGATTTTCTGTGTGTGTGTGCGTGTTTCTGTGTGTGCATGTAAGTGTGTTTGTGTGTTTTGATTTTGTGTGTATGTCTGTAAGTGCACATCTGTTTTTGTGTGTGTGTACGTATATGTGTGTTGTTAATGTTTATATTTCTGTGTGTATGTTGTTTTAGGCATTGGCTACTCAAGATATCCTTTACAAAACGCCAGATCATTTGTATGATATGCTTACTGGACATAACATTAGAAACAGTACAAAAGCTTGAATCAAACATTCTACAGTACCTTATGCTAAGTTTTGATTGACACTGTCACAGAGGGCTCGCGGTGGTTATTTCCTGGGTTTACCTTTTTTAGCTCCTTGAGCATTTTTTGTGTCGGATCTCTCTATATTTTGCAAAGGTCAGCTTACTAATTACAGTACTGCCTTGTTTCCAATCACCCAGAAACAAGCCAACGACCTGGTGAGCACGCTGATGAAATGTACGCCGCATTACATCCGCTGCATCAAACCCAACGAGACCAAGAAACCCAGAGATTGGGAAGAGGGCCGGTAAGCGAGCTTGTCATCCCGACTTCTTTCTTCATCGCTTGCTTCCTTTCTCCTCCATCTGAACGCCATCTTGACTACGAGTCTGGGACGTTCCCCTTCTTTATCGCTTTCTTTCAGTTTCCCGCTCACGGGGCCGAGAGGTACTTCGTGTATTGTTCACGGTCTTATGAACTTCCTGTTGTGAGTCCGGCCCATTAATTAACACCGGAACCCCTGTTTTGACAGGAAGTCGGATTGTACGAAATAGATTGTTGGGGGCACATGTTAGGGGAAAAGTAGCTCATATGCATACAATGCCAAAGTTGTGAGTCATGTCGTAACATTCTCTGTGTACCTTTGTGTTAATATTTGGAAATCTGTTGGAGGAATTCATGTTAAATCCCAAAACTAGTCCACTATGACTGACACGTGAAAAAAAAAAAAAAAGAATTAAGCAGTTGAATGTTTCAACACAGATTTTTTAAGTCTATTCATATTATAATTACCGTAATTTCAAGCCTACAGAGCGCACCTGATTATAAGCCTCACCCAGTACATTTGGAAAGGAAATACCATTTGGTACATACATAAGCCGTGTGTAAAAGCCGCAAGTCCCCACATTGAACACGAGATATTTACAAAGATGGTACACAAGAGTTTTCAGAGTTTTAATATCTTAGCTTAGCTTAACATAACAACAACACGGTAGCACGAACTGGGATGGTAAAAAAAAACCAACATGGTAGGACAGAACTAACAGGGCCGGTTAGATTAAAAAAAAAAAAAAAAAATTACCTAAATCACTGAGACGTAGCAGTTACACAGCAGCAATGTGCTAGTGCGCCGCTAATGGTAGCGTGGCGCTAACAGGGCCAGTTAAAAAAAAACATACTGGTAAAAATCACTAAGACACGGCAGCAACACGCTAGCGCAGCACTAACAGGGCCGGTTAAAAAAAAAAAAAAAACATACCAGTAAAAGTCACTTCCTCTGCGCATATATTCCTCTTGTCACTCTTACCTTTTCCCCTCGATTGCCCCCTTGCAGCCGTTAGGAAAAATGCACAAATTAGCCGCATCACCAAATAAACCGCAGGGTTGAAAGCGTGTGAAAAAAGTCGCGACTATATAGGCCGAAAATTATGGTACCTCTAAGCAGTCACTGTGATTTGTCGGGCACGAACATGAGCGCGCGCCATCGCACCCGCGAATCTGCACAGTCAAGCACGAAAAATCACATGCGTAAAATTTGTGACGAGTAGAAATACATAGATATTGAACGACGTCGCTTATTTTGTGTAGTATTGACCAATGTTCCCTCAGTGAACCATAGCTTGACGTCTTTTTTTGAAGCACACGGTCTCTTAACAACGAGCTGCTGCTCAGTGCTCAGCCTACTTCTACTTCCTAGTTTACCTGACACCGCCCCGCTGCGCTCTTAAAGGGGTACACTCATAATTACAAACAGAACACACACCTGCAACTTTATATCTGCAGGCATGACTGACCACACCCGTACATTTTTCAAATGTGAGTGACTCCTCAAAGGTAAAAAAGTCAGATGGCAGGTGCTCACTTTACGTACTAGGCTTTTATGGAGTACGTATTAGGCTTTTATGGAGGTCAACACTGTGACCTAATATTTAAAAAAAAAAAAAAAAAAGTCAGCCAACATGTTGTTGATCATAGTGTTTGTTGTGTGTCCAGTGTGAAGCACCAGGTGGAATATCTGGGCCTGAAGGAGAACATTAGGGTGAGGCGTGCTGGCTACGCCTACCGCCGTGTCTTCAGGAAGTTCCTCAACAGGTAACATTTTTGGAGCTTCAGTCATTTTCGTGTTAAACGACAAAGGCCATTTGGGAGGCAGAATGGTTTAAGTTTCAGTTAAAAGTTGGACACCGTGGGGAATCACTACTAATGTCAGAATCCATCCATCCAGCTTCTTATCCGCTTATCCTCACAAGGGTCACGTGAGTGCTTGGGCAGGAGGGGGGTACACCCTGATCTGGTTGCGAGCCAATCGAAGGGGACATAAGAGACAAACAGACACACTCACAATCACACCTAGGGACAATTTAGAGTCTCCAATTAATGTTGCTTGTTTTGGGGATGTGGGAGGAAACCGGAGCGCCTGGAGGAAATCCAGGCAGGCACGGGGAGAACATGCAAACTCCACGCAGGGAGGGCTGGGATTGAACCCGGGTCCTTAGAACTGTGAGGCCAACGCTCTACAGCTGCACCTAATAACAGAATCCATCCATCCATTTTGTGAGCCGCTCATCCTCACAAGGGTCACAGGGAGTGCTGGCTCCTATCTAGCTGTCATCGGGCAGGAGGCGGGGTACACCCTGAACTGGTTGCCAGCCAATCGCAGGGCACTTAGAGACAGACAAACACCCGCACTCACAATCACACCTAGGGGCAATTTAGAGTGTCCAATTAATGTTGCATGTTTCTGGGGTGTGGGAGGAAACCGGAGAGCCCGGAGAAAACCTACGCAGGAACGGTGAGAACATGCAAACTCCACACAGGGAGGGCTGGAATTTAACCCGGGTCCTCAGAACTGTGAGGCCAACGCGCTACAGCTGCACCTAATAACAGAATCAGTTTGTATTTTTTTTGTATCCTTTATTTACACGTGTGGAAAACATCATCATTAAGATTTAAATATAAAAAAAATATATAACTGTGTGGGATTAAATTAAAGAGAATCGGCATTGATAAAAGGACGATTTCAAACAGTTGAACATTTGGCTGCAATCACATCAGTTAATAAAACTCTTTTCTTGATTAGGATAGATGACGCGTGATCTCCAAACGCGTCCGTTCAAAGGACTTTGAAATGCCAAATACAATATACAACGTTACAATATTTCCTGCGGGGAAGTAACTGGTGTTTTGCATCTTAACGGAATGGAAATTTCAATGCGCAGGAACCATCAGCCGTCATTGGCTTTCACGACTGAGCGCTCTGAAATGTGTTCAAAGTGGCTATAAAAATGACTTCAAAACAAGTCTTAAATCTGCAAGTACCGCGCTTTAATTGCCTGCATGCAAAATGCTTAAAGCGTGTTTTGATGTCCTCGTGACAGTCCGAATCTCGTACAGTGCACATCTGTCATTTAACATCATTTTAAAGAGACTGAAAAACTCCCCGGGAATGATGCACGACTGGTCGGACCCCAAAGCGGACGCAAAATAACTCAAAGTCTTCGGGAAAGCGAAGTACAAAACTGAAACACAAATAAGCAAAGCGCTACTGACTGGAATAGAAAATAGTCTTCGACAAAGTTCAAAGAGTGACGAAGCGAGGAAGGAATACAAAGCAGTTGATCTTTCTTTTTGCAGGTACGCCATCCTGACCAAAGAGTCGTGGCCCTCGTGGCAGGGAGACGAAAAACAAGGCGTGCTTCACCTCATGCGCTCCGTCAACATGGACCAGGATCAGTTCCAGCTGGGTCGCACCAAGGTGTTCGTCAAAGCCCCCGAGTCGGTACGTTTGGCCTCACAGCGTCGCCTCCTCTGCGCGTTTTAGTCGAGCCGCCGCCGTACGTTTTGATGAAAGTCCACGGCAAACTAAATTCAGTCGCCAGTAGGGAAAATCTGCTTTGGTCTGAACACAAAACAGCGAATAGGTGGTTAAAAGCCGTCCTTCTCCATGTATGAGTGCGGTCTTTGTCCTCACTAGTAAGATGGTTTTTACACTACTTTACTGTACTATATATTTGCACACTTATAGAACAACTTTGGCATTATAATATGACAAATGTGTTAGTATGAAGGCAAAACTGAAGAAAATATCTCCATGCTACTAGTAAAAATATACAATATACCAGTAGTAAAAAGGAGATGTCAACTAGTTAAAAGTTTTAGCTCACTAGTAATGTAGTTACCATAATTTCCGGCCTAAAGAGCGCACCGGATTATAAGACTCACCCAGTACATTTGTAAAGGAAATACGATTTGGTACATGCATAAGCTGCACCTGTGTAAAAGCCACAAGTGCCCACATTGAAACACGAGATATTTACAAAGAAAGACGGTACACAGAAAGAGCTTTTAAAGTTTTAATACCTTAGCTTAGCTCATGATAGCAACTCACGGTAGCACAAACAGGGCTGTTTAAAAAAAAAAAAAAAAATAGGTACAAAAAAAAAAAAAACAGCCACGGCAGCTACACATTAACAACACGGTAGCACAGCACTAACAGAGCCATATATATATATATATATATATATATATATATATATATGCCTAAATCACTGAGACACAGCAGTAACACAGCAGAAATACGCTACCCCAGCGCGGAGTGGCGCTAACAGGGCGGGTAAAAAAAAAAAAAAAAAACCACAGGTAAAAATCACTGAGACACGACAGCAACACGGTGGCACAGCGCTAAAAAAAAAAACACCGGTAAAAATCACTGAGACCCGAAAGTAACACAGGCAGCAACATGCTAGCGCAGCGCTAACAGCACCAGTTAAAGAAAAACAAAACCGGTAAAAATCACTGACACGTGGTTGTAACACGGCAGCAACACGCTACAACAGCACTAAGAGAGCCGGTAAAAAAAAAAAAAACATACCGGTAAAAGTCACTTTCTCAGCACATATATTCCACTGGTCTCACTTTTACCTTTTCCGCTCGAGTGCCCCCTTGCGGCCGTTATAAAAAATGCACAAATTAACCGCATCACCGCATAAGCCGCAGGGTTGAAAGCGTGTGGAAAAAAAGTCGCGGCTTATAGGCCGGAAATTACAGTATTCTACTAGTATGCTAAAGTTGTCCTGCTACTTTGCTGAAATGTCATTTACCAAGTGCGCTCAATAGTCTTGCGAGAGAGGACAAAAAGCAAACTAGTGCGGTACATGGACTTCAAGCTGGATCTCAGGGGTATAGAATAAATTCTCACATAGCTTTGCGTCGTCATGAGTATCCCAAAATCAAGGGCAGCTGCTCGTCTTTGGGGAGGCGATGCCACCCGAGCCCTCGCGCCGCGTCAGCATTGACTCAACAAAGTACGCAGTGTGGTGAGTTGACTCGGCATCCATTAGGCTCGTCTTTTTTCCACCCCGGCCCTTTTCAATGAAAGCGCCGCTTGTGTCCAGTCTGCGCTCACGCTCGGTAAGATTTGTATACATCCCACCCGCGCTGGCGCGCGCGTGTGTAGAAATGAATGCACAGGCAAGTTAGTCTTAATTCATCCTCACAGCTGATGCTGAATGTCACTTATTCACCAGCAGCCCCCACCCAACCCCCGCTTCACGCGCAAAGTCCACGTCACTGAGGTGCGCTTATGAAAGTCAAATATCACACGGAATGAAAGCGGCTGACAGGCTTCTCAAAACAAACCTTTCGCTGCGATAAGACAGAAGCTGGCTAATTACTTTTCAGACAAGCGAAGATTGTGTGACGCCGAACCAGATGGTCGCAAAGGGCCAAGGTGGCGATTGACGATCCGGTCAGAACTTCGATTCGTGCAGCTAAGCCCGATGTTGCGCACACAACGGCCGAAGTGACATTTTGCGTTGAAACGGTGCACGGTGACTCGGCTGGAACACGATGGCCTCACAGTTCTCAGGACCCGGGTTCGTTCCCGGCCCCGCCTGTGTGGAGTTTCCATGTTCTTCCCGTGCCTCCGCGGGTTTTCTTCGGGCACTCCGGTTTCCTCCCAGATCCCAAAAACATGCAACATTAATTGGACACTCTAAATTGCCCCTAGGTGTAATCGTGAGTGTGTCTGTTTGTCTCTATGTGCCTTGCGATTGGTTGGCGACCAGTTTACAGTGTACCTTGCCTAGTGTCCATTGACAGCTGGGATAGGCTCCAGCACTCCCCGTGACCCTCGTGAGGATAAGCAGCAAAAAAAATGGATGGACGGAACTACAAGCCTAGCAATACACTCCACAATAGTTATCCCGTGTCAATAATATTATTCTTCACAATTTGTTTTAGCTGTAAAAAATTCTTTTTGAGAATTTTAAACTTTATTACTAAATATATACAGTACCAGTACCAACATGCAAAGTAAATATTTGAGCTTTTTTTAGTTGTTTTTTTTTTGCCGTGATAATTTCATCGGCAAGATAATGACGATGCTTCAATGAATTTCTACATGTCAAATATTGGACATAAAAATGCACATTTATAAAAAAAAACAATGAAGAGTTTGTTTTCAAAATGAGACATATCCGTTTTTTTCATTTTGAGAAAAGGGCTTGGTATTGAAGTGAAAACAATAAACTCAATTTATGTTTCTAACTATTGGGCGATGGAAAGAGATGCTAAAAAGTAACTAAACACCATACTACAAAAAAATATTGGCTTTAATATTCACCGAGTTTTTTTTATGACAAATTTCATTTTTTCTCCAAAATGAGACATATCCAAACATTCTATTCTTGGCAAAGTGAGACATATCCAAATTTCGACTTAAACCTTCAGGAGCAGCTGTATTTTTTTTTTTTTTTTAAATAAGTTGCTTTTGATAGGCAATCATGAAAACTATTTGCCCTTCAAGATTTCAAGCATTTTAAAATAATATTTAAGACCATGACCACCACATTTAGAGAGTTAGGTATCAGAAATAAGGGTCAGTCACAATTTTCACAATTAGCTCACTAATGTCAGATGTTGAAAAAGGAGATGAAAAAAATGAGAATTTCTTTTAAAAAGGTGTTTTTCAGTTATTTAGAAACTGTTTGTTTGTTCAGTATGAGGTCTTGGAAAGGCTGAGTTTACATCATTGTAATTTTGTGTATCTGTATGCGATTCTGCAATCCGACATCTGCAGGCATTGTGTCACTCAGTTGATTAATTTTGTTTATACGTTGACGTGAGATCATTAAGAAAGTAAACTGCTTCAAACCAGTCTACCAAGGTTAATATGGGTTGCGAGGGATACCAGCAGAAAAAAAAAATAGGTAGTCGATCTCATACACACATCTCCAAAATGAAATCAGTTTCAAACTCACAAATTCACTGTTTGAAATCTGACTCATTGAGTCTGCTTTCTTGTGATTTTATTTATAGTTGTCGCTGTCGGGGGAAAGAACACTGCAGAATAGGATATAAGTCTGTAGTAATAATAACAGTATTCATAATGCTCATAGACAGATGAGGATGAGAACTGAAGTATTAAATTGCAATAATTTCATAAAGAATTAAAATTAAATGGGAAAAGCACCCTCACAATGGGACAGCCTGCAAGTAAACCAGCACAATCACTGATTCATTTATTCGATATTATTAAACATTGATAAACAAAATACAAGACTTAGTTCTCTCTCAAACGTGGGCGCAGCCATTTTGGATGATGATGTGGAAGATACCGGAACTTCCCTCTAGACGAATTCTGATTGGATGCTGCTTGCTTCAGCAGCGCACGCTGATTGAACAAAATTATGTCGCATTTTGCTCTAAATAAGATCTCGATATGTCGCATTTTGAAATAAAACGCGATCTTCCTTGGCTGATAGAGAACGATATGCCGCACTTTGAACAAAATTCAGAGTATCCCGATAACTCCCATTCGGAGCTGGATAATTTTGGCGCGAGTTTCGTAAATCTGAAAAAAATGCCTATGTCGCGTTTTGAAAACAAACTCTTCAAATACATTTTGAACAGGGATATGACTGTATTGTTCATGGATCGTTTTTATCAAAAATAGTTTTTATAAAGGATGGTTCTAAACACATTTGAGTCTGTCGCCTTCTTTCCCCACTGAAATGAAAAACATTACTAACGATGATTACCGGTAAATATATCATTTGCTTCAGTTCAACGGCTATTGTACACCTTAGTGACCTGGAGATATTGTAATACATACACAAACATGTATCAGCTGTAATAATCTAATAATAATGTAATAAATGAGTTGTTCTTTGAAGACGAGAGAGGATGAATGCCTGTGAGTATTTTAATATTATTAGTCTCCACGCCTGTATTCCACTAATAAAGGATATTGGCAAGATGTCTGCACGTGGCAAACAAAATGGCCCATGAAGAAGATGAATGGGTAGGAAAGTCTGACATTTGGGGGTTAATTTAACAGCTTTCATTGGCTGTTGTTGTTGTTTTGTTTTTGTTGTTGTTGTTGTGGTGGAAGTGGTGGTGGTATGGTGTGGACTGATCCAGTGGCTGGTGGGCAGGATGTTTAGTCTGGCAGTCTTGGAAGCCTCAGTGTTTTCTTTTGTTTTGTTTGCAAGTTTTTGATCGTCTCGCAAGAAAGTACGCGTAGACTAAATCTCAAAACAGCTGGTTTCCTTGGACTGGGAAAATGACTGGCGCTGTCAAATGTTGGCAAAATATCCATCCATCCATTTTCTTCGCCGCTTATCCTCACGAGGGTCGCGGGGAGCGCCGGAGCCTATCCCAGCTGTCAACGGGCAGGAGGCGGGGTACACCCTGAACTGGTCGCCAGTCAATCGCAGGGCACATGGAGACAAACTGCCGCTCTCACAATCACACCTAGGGGCAATTTGGAGGGTCCAATTAATGTTGCATGTTTTGGGGATGTGGGAGGAAACCGGAGTGCCCGGAGGAAACCCACGCAGGCACGGAGAGAACATGCAAACTCCAGACCTCAGAACTTTGAGGACAACACTCTACAGCTGCGCCACCATTCCACTGTGGCAAAATAATAATAATAATAATAATAGTAGTAATAGCACTACTGCCCATTTTGTGATTATAGAAAGAAACGAAAATGTAATTTACTTTTTTTTTTCTCCTGTGAAATCACATTGTAGCTAGAAAGTGAATGAATGTAAATTCCCAGGTTCTTTTTCATTCACACAGCACAGTCGCACGGCCGCTTGGTGCAAGGCAGAGTCCACGGGGCGTAATCATTTGTGCCCCGAAGGTCAAAATGACACGCGCATCATTCGTAAAGTGTCCAATATTTTTATACTGATACACTTTACTTTAAAATTTACTCATAAATCTTCAGTCATAGTCAAAGGTTTTCAAAGTGACTGACTTTGCTGCTTTTGTTAATGTGTTTTTATTTATCTTTTTTTTCAGTTTAGTTGTAAGAAAGTATCTTTTTTTATTGTATGGATGCGCTAATTGCAGAATATCCTTAAAAATACAAAAAGTCATTACAGTATTTTCCAATAAGTGTTTTCGTAGTACAACAGAAGGGTGTTAATATTTAAGATGCTGAATCTGCAAAGTTATTCAAAAACAGTGAATTTGTGTCAAAGCGTTTGTTTAACCACAGCGCCATCTACTGGATAGCTTCGAGCAGTGGCGAACTTGCAAGGAATAGGAAATGGATCGCTTCGATCTGGAATTTGAAACGTAAATTTCCGTCTTTTCCGGATTAAATGAAATATGAAAGTACACAGATGGAACTACTCAACGTGTGTATTGGCAAAACTTAGCCACCTTTACTTTTTTAAGTCTGTGTTTTATTGTACTAAGACTTAATTTGAGGAACAGGACAAAAGTTTTATAGAAATAAGGAATATGTCAAATATAGCCACAAGGCATTTATGCTAACTGCACTGACACTGCGTGCATACAGTGATTCAACAAAAAACATTATTATTAAGAATAGTAATTTGGGTAAAAGGCCTGTGCCGTGATTCCAATCAAATTTGAAATATCATTCAGATATTGAAAAATACTGTACCCAGTAGAGGAGTGAACATGATCTGAGTTTGGAATACTCCAAATTTTTTAGAGGGGGGTAACGTGTTGTCAGGGCTGAGTGCAAAGCCACGGACAAAACTAAAGTGTAGATTGAAAACGTAATGACTTTGAAAGAAAACCAAACACATCTATTTGCGATGAGGAATAACACACCTGTTTAAAAAAAAAAAAAATTTTTTTGCTTTTAAAGGGGAGTTCAAGGTACTTTAAATTCACATTTTAAATGGGATTTGTTCAGTTTGCAATCCTATCAATGTACAGGACACAATGTATGTTTTTATCATTTAATTTTGCCCTCAAATTTGGAACGCTAATGCTCATCATTAGAATTGCGCATACACTTTCTGTCATCAACTGAAACCGCATTTAATTGTTTTGCCTTTTGCTCTATGTTGCTGGCATAGACGGATGAACAAAAATGCACGATTCATAATAAAGATGATTTCCGGATCAACAAAATGAAATTATAGGAGCTCTCACAGCACCGGTTGGGAATCAGCCGTCTGGATAGAACTGAAGTGGTTGTGTGTGTCTCTCTGTTGGCAGCTCTTTTTGCTCGAGGAGACCAGGGAGCGCAAGTTTGACGGCTATGCCCGAACCATTCAAAAAGCCTGGCGGAAATACGTGGCCTGTAAGAAGTACGTCCAGATGCGCGAGGAAGGTGAGCGGGTGCAGCGTTTAGGCGCCGCGTGCAGGTTGCGCTCGGCTAACCCTCAACCGTGCGATTATGTTTGCGTGTGCGCGTAGCGTCCGACCTGCTGCTGAATCACAAGGAAAGGCGGCGACACAGCCTGAACAGAAACTTCGTAGGAGACTACCTGGGCATGGATGACAGGCCCGAGCTGCGACAGTTTCTGGCCAAGAGGGAGAAGATCGACTTTGCAGACAAAGTCACGAAATACGATCGCCGCTTCAAGGTGGCTTTGAAGCTCGGCCCTCTCGTTTTCGGCGCGGATGCGTTTTAACGCTAACTGATGACGTTTCCCCGCTTTCAGCCGATCAAGAGGGACTTGATCCTGACGCCGAAGTCGGTGTACCTGATTGGAAGAGAGAAGGTGAAACAGGGAGCGGAGAAAGGACAGGTGACCGAGGTGCTCAAGCGCTACATCGGCGTGGAGAAGATCTTGGGAGTGTCTTTGAGGTACCAATTTATCCTTTCAGCGTTGGTTCCACATCCTCACAGCCATTTTAAGATTTGGGTACTAGTGCACTGGTCTCCCCCCCTCCCTTCACCCCACAGCACTCTGCAGGATGACTTCATGATCCTCCACGAGCAGGAGTACGACAGCCTGCTGGAGTGCGTCTTCAAGACCGAGTTCATCAGCTTACTGGCTCGCAGGTTCGAGGAAAAAACCCAGAGGACTCTACCACTCAAGTTTAGTAACACGTAAGGACACACACACACACACACACGTGTTTTATCAAAACACGAGAATCGTGTCATGCATGTGGAAATACCGTAATTCTTGGCCTACAGAGCGCACCTGGTGATAAGCCTCGGTACACAGAAAGAGTTTAACAGTAGCGCTAGCGCCGTGCTACTGTTAACTCGTTCTGTGTACAGAGGCTTATCACCAGGTGCGCTAATGCTAACGCTAGTGTCGCGCTAACGCTAGCGTCATGCTAACGCTAGCGCCGCGCTAACGCTACCACACAAAGCCCAAGTTTAAAAAGCATGTGAAAAAAGGCACGGCTTGTAAGTCGGAAATTACGGTAATCGGCTTTCCCTAATTGTCCTGGGAAAAAATGTGAAAAATTTCAAGGAAATCGCAGATCAGGTTAAAAAGAAATGTAAATAAGCGTGGATTTCGAAGAACAGGGATGGTCTCCAGCCAAATTCGCTAATTCTGATAATGCTGGCGTCTGCTGGAATGCAGAACACCAGGGGCAGGGGTCGCCAACGCGGTGCACGCGGGCGTATGGATGCCCGCTAGGACGGACCACTCAAGCTTTGCCGCAAACAGGTCGAGTAGCCCTTCATAGGATGGGTGCTCACAAAGTAGCCCCCGGTCTCAAAGAGACATGCTAACGGAAGTTGTTATGAAACTTCAAGGAACTGCTATTTCATCACAACGTGGCACAGCTACCGAAACAAGCACAGGGTACAACGAAAGACATTTTAACATTGTATAGTGAAACAAAAATGTTCATCTAATGCTAGCGCTGCGCTAACAGGGCCAGACCTGTAAAAGTCACTCCTTCGGCACATATATATTCCACCGGTCTCTCTTAACCTTTTCCGCTCGAGTCCCCCCTTGTGGCTGTTAGAAAAAAATGCACAAATTAGCCGCATCACCGCATAAACCGCAGGGTTGAAAACGTGTGAAAAAAGATGCGGTTTATAGGCCGGACATTACGGTAATTGACGTTAAGGCGGGAGAATGAACGGTTATTTCTTTGGCTGTTAGACTGTCGTTGAAGCTGAAGAAGGAGAACTGGGGCATCCTGAGTGGCGGAGCCGGCAGCCGACAGGTCACCTTCGTCCAGGGTCAGGGAGACATCGCCGTGCTCAAGCCCTCCAGCAAAAATCTGCAGGTCAGCATCGGGCCAGGACTTCCTCGGAACACACGTGAGTAGAACCGCACTCGGCGTTCCCCCCCAAAAAATGAACTCTAATGATGTGCACAAAAGCCACTAGCGCCACCATTTCTTTCACAGGTCCCTCCAGGACCAGCAAGGTCCAGAGCCGCGCCAGATCTCACCACAACACGCCAGCGCGGGTCGCTCCGGGACCTCCAGGTGGGGAGAAATTTTCCCAGGATGCCCTCATAATCCTAACGACAATGTAACATAACTACCGTGTTCCCCCCTGAATGTGGAAGGACTGAAAAAGTTGCCCCTTTTTTTTTTTTTTTGTTCTTGTGAGGGAAGCGACACAAAGACTCCACAAATAGTTGGACGGCCTCCAAAGTTGTAATTCCGTATAAATACCAAAAGATGGCGGCAAAGCGCTTAAAACGGACCGAACCTTAAAGCACCAACAGCGCCATGCCTCTAGCATGTACACAATCCTGAAACCGTGTTACATAAACAACTTCAATTACAAATTATCAAAACACTTTCACTTGAGCCGCTAGCACACGAGCCTGAATAATTTCCCCCTCTCCTCCTCGCAGTCGCTCACCAGAACGGCGGCCTGAAGAACACCAATCACATGGCCAATATGAGGAACTCTCTAAATCAGCACCAGGGCGACGCCGTGCGCCCTCACCTCCCCAGCAACCTCAGCCAGCCCAGGGAGAGGGGCGGCGTACGACCGCAACCCGGACCCAATCTGGACTTCCTCAAGGTTCCCGATCAAGGAGCCGCAGGGTGAGGGATCGCACGCTCGTATGGCACGACGAGACCGTAGCGCTCAAGTCCGCTTTGTGGCTGCTTCGCGTACTTGCTGACCATCAAACGTTTGTATCGATATATTGAGAAATGTGGTTTTAACGCATATAACACATATGGGTCATTCCAGAATTAGAACTAGACGACACATTAGGCTCTGACTTTTATTTTGAAAAACAGACCATTTCTTTTACTTTTTTTTTTTTCTTTCCTGGGAAAATAGCTCATAAATTTCCAATTCATTCAATTCAATTGAACTCCTGTACAGTATGTTTCCCTCCACCATGTTACTGATATTCAGGCAGCAAAAACATGCCGTAATTTCCGCCCTATCAGCGGCAACTTTTTTTCCTGCGCTTTATGCGGTGATGCGGCTAATTTGTGCATTTTTTTCTAACGGCCGCAAATGGGCACTCGACCGGAAAAAGTGAGAGTGAGACCGGTGGAATATATGTGCCGAGGAAGTGATTTTTACCGATCTGGTCCTGTTAGCGCTGCGCTAGCGTGTTACTGCTGCGTCTCAGTGATTTTTATGGTATGTTTGTTTTTTTTGTTTTTTTTTTTTTTCCTTCCAAACCGGCCCGCGCTAGCGTTAACGTGGCGGCACTGCCGTTAAACTCTGTGTGCCCTCTGTCTGATTTGTGCATTTTTTCTAACGGCCGCAAGCGGAAAAGGTCAGAGTGACTGGAATATATGTGCCGAGGAAGTGGCTTTTACCGGCCATGTTAGTGCTGCGCTAGCGTTAGCACTGTGCTGGCGTGTTGCTGCTGTGTTACTGGCGTCTCGGTGATTTTTACCGGTAAGTTGTTTTTTTGTTTTTTGTTTTTTTTTTTTAACCGGCCCTGTCAGCGCCGCGCTAGCTTTAGCACCATGCCTGTGTTAGCGCCGCGCTAGCGTTAAACTCTTTCTGTGTACCGTCTTTTTGTAAATATCTCGTGTTTCAATGTGGGCACTTTGCGGGTTTTACCAAATGGTATTTCCTTTAAAAATGTACTCGGTAACGTTTATAACCAGGTGTGCTCTGTAGGCTGGGAATTACGGTAATTCAATTAATTTATGGTTAAATAAAGTAAAGTTTTATTTGGATAATAATTTAGCTTGAACATTACTCTAATCTGACTCTTGTGGTTTACATTTGCCAAAGGAGACCCCGCCAATCTTCGCCGTCTGCTCACCGTGCATACCACTACCCACGCACGTCGTTTCAGCAGCTTTGTTCCCAAAATCCGCTCGACTTTTGTTTGTTGTTCTTTTCAATTTCTGTCGCCAAAAACCCGGAACCCGCGTTGTCCTTCGGTTCTGGAGTGGCCCATCCGCGTAGCAAACACACCACGACGTCCACGGCGACGTGGGCCACGCACCCACACTTCACAAACGCGTCTCTCTCTAATTTGACATAATTTGGAAAATGTACTCTTTTTATAGCAATGGAGTCAGTGGAGCAGCTTCAGATGGAAGAATGTGAGTTTTTGCTGCGTTTCGGGTGGTGGTTCAGGCCCGGCAGTGGAAAACGCTTTCGATTAGCAACGCTTTGCTTTCGGGCTCGCCCCTGGTTGCTGTTTTGTTCCTTTGTGTGTGTGTTTTCGCAGGTTACACTTCAAATGTTGTGAAGGTTGAACTGGATACAATAACATTATTTATGGCATTTGAGAGGCATTCAATCAATTAATCAAAACTGTTTGAGTGTTTTATAACCTTGATATCCGTGTTAAGTTCGTACGAGTAGGGCAAAAATTGGGCACGAGTAGTGGGAAGGAACAAATGTGTATGTGGGCGTGTGTGTTTTGCATTCAGTGGTTCCCCGCTACGTGCCCAATTGAGCAAAATTTTGAGACACGATCACAGTGTGTGGCCAGTGAACTCGAGCAGTTTGACAAATATTGAACAATTCTTTGAAAAAGAAGCGTCACGATATTTAATGGCACTCCCGTGGTTGAAGTCTACTGTCAAAATAAACGTGAAACAAAAAGATTTGCACTGTGTATTCGAAACAAATGAATAGCATCATCGAGTCCACTTAGCTTAATTTGGTAACAATGTAAAACGTCATAGACGGGCTAAGAAATAGCATCGGTGTTGTTGTAACGTTATTGCTCAGTAATGGATATTTGAACAGCAGTGGTGGAGCACCACACGGCGACAGAAAATCCAACAATATGCACAGGCATATATTCTTCATAAATGATGAACGGCAGCCGACTGAAGTGTTGTGACCACCGGAATGTACATTTTTATGGCTTTTGCCGATCAAAAAAAAATCAGTTCTTGGAATGGATTCATGGCATTAGCGTTATCTGCACACGAATGGGTGTCTGTCATTTTAAGACGAGTCGCTAGAACGATCACAAGTGCAAATCATAACCGTGCACGAGCGAATACGCTGCGATCGCCGCTAATCGTCGTCGTTTTGTCCCGTCAGAGCTTACCGAGCGTCCACCGCGAGGCCCCCGCCGGGGGGCGGACGACCCAAGCCCGCGCCCAAGCCCAAACCTCAGGTGCCCCAGTGCAAAGCCTTGTACGCCTACGACGCCCAAGACACGGACGAGCTCAGCTTCAACGCCAACGACATCATCGACATCATCAAAGAGGGTACGCGTGGCCAAATTGCACAAAGGATAAAAACGGACCTTTGCCTTCCGATCGCTCGCTTCCGGGAGGCGGGCGGTCCTGTTACCATGGCGATTGCAATTTGTTTTTTTTTTTTTTTTTTTTTAAATACGCCATTCATTGATTGATTGTATTTGGATTACAAAGTCATTACAAAGTTATATACAAGTTATTTTAAGAACTCATATTACACCCGTAATAAGTATTTGTAAAATAGTTGTATGAATAATTCAGATAATTACAAATAATGCAAATAAAAGGGTTCTGTATGTTATAAACTTTTATATACATATTTAACATTATATTTATTAATGCTATCATTCAGTAACTTTTTCTAATATATTCTAAACATTTTACACATGCATTAAGTTGTTTAATGTATTTTATGAAAATGTTTTTGAAATGGACAAAAATTAAACATAAAATCAATTATAAATACAGTGATATAATTAACAGTGGGAATTATTTATTGTACTTTTTAAATAAAATATTTTACATAGACAGGATTTAATTTATTTATTTGATTGGTTAATTTAGTATGCATTTCAAACAATGTTAAAAATATTTGTAAAATGTGCATTCAATTGTTAAGGAATAACTGTTTAAGATTTAAAATAAAACAAAATGACATGAAAGATAAAGTACAAATCAGAATGATTAATAAAAATTGCAGCAAAGAATTTAGTCACTTTGGACACTTAACATTGTATTTATTAGGTATTATTACAAATAAGGCACAGGTTCATCTCAATAAATCAGAAGAGTGTCAATTTATAAATATTGTCAAGATGTATTCCACACATTCAGAGTGAAATATTCCATTTTTTTATATGCAGTTCAAGTTAGAAGTGTACATACACTTGTTTCTTTTCAGGACAGTCAGGATAACCAAAATAATTTAATTTTGTTAAATTCCACAATAATGAGAGGCATCATGTCATATTATTCTTCCTTGTTTGGAATCATGGGAAAATGAAAAAAAATCAGCCATAAAATCACAGAGGTCCACAAGTGATCTCATCCTTGGGTGCAATTTCCAGATGCTTGAAGGCGCGACCGTCCTCCATTCAAACAATCATACGCAAGTATAATCATCTGACAAAATTAACTAATTTCGATGACCTGGAACAAGAGAGGTTTTTGTCTGATTTGGCAGTGAGACAAAATGTGAAATATTTTTAATTAATATCTGGCTTTAACAGCCAAGAAACCTTTCCTAAATTCACCATTTCCTGAAATGAGAACAACGGAAAGGATTTTTGGTCGTACGTCGGGAGTGGCTCAGAAGCCCCAATAAATATGAATTGAGCTCAAAAACAGTACTTTGAAGTCCTCTAACGGAGTCGTCGTAATTGTTTGCGTTTCAGACGCTTCCGGGTGGTGGTCGGGACGTCTGCGAGGGAAGCAGGGACTTTTCCCCAACAACTACGTGACCAAGATCTAGAAGGAAGGACGGAAGGTTTCGGTCCAACGTTCCTGCGGCTGGAGCGTGAAGAAGCGCTGTGGGATTTCCGGGTGAATCCTCCACTACTGCCTTTGCGGAGTCCGTGAATGTAAACTCTTGGTTTTGTCGGTCCGCTCCCGAACGCACCGCGACCGCGACCGCTTTCGTCCTCCTCGGAAGCGCCCGACGAAATACAAAACAAATTTATTTATTGTATTTATACATGCTTCCTGTCCTGATTGATTTTTTTTTTTTTTTTTTCCTCCTCCTTTCCGACGTTACAACGTTACATAATCCGGGAACAGGCTGTGATTTCTCGTTGGTTTCAATCTTTTCTGGTCGTCGTTAGATGATTGCTAAAAGATGACGTCATATTTATTGTTATCCCAGGGAATGGATGTTAAACTTGTGATTTTATACAATTTTTTTGAAATTTATTTTTTTTTTTTTCCCTCTTCCACCAAAGATAGTTGGCATCTCGCGTGTGTACTGTAACCTGAGCGCACTGCCTGTGGTGTGTTAGCACTTTATCGGTACAGGTACTACTACCTTGAACACACAATTAAATGAAGGCCCACGTGATTTTTGTTTACACTAAAACTGCCCTTTTTTTTTTTCATTATTATTATGAATATTTTTGTCCCCCTTTCTCTATATGAGGATGGAAAATCGCAGCATTCTTTCCCATATCCCGCGTAATACTGTATCCAGCTTCAGATTTGTGTACTAGTACGCTCTTTCCACTCTCTAATATGACAATTGATGACACTAATAGACCAGCGCTCCCTGCGACCCTTGTGAGGATAAGCGGCTAGGAAGATGGATGGATGGATGGATGACACTAATAGAATGTCTTGGTAGGACTATTCAAATGACTCTTAATATTTTTTTTTTTTTTTGTCCATTACTGTATGATATTTGTTTTGGAATTGTAGGACTAGTACACTGTTTGTGCTCACTATGAAGACAATTTGGTGCAGTCATGGAATGATGAATATTGTCTATTAGTTGAACTCTACAACTAAGTGACATTAGATACTAGTTGGACAACGACATGTTAATAATGAGGCAAAAGTGTGCTCAAGTTGACATCCGTGCGCTACTATCAGTCCTACTGAAGCGCTAGATAATTTTTTTTTTTTATAGTTTTATATAAATCACTTATGGCTACTACACCATAGTACTATACTAGTACACAGATGTCAAGTAGTGCACAGATTTTCCTCACTGGATCGCATACGGAAATGTCATACATGTGATACTAGTTCCATGAGTCAAATACTAGCAGTTAGTTTTTGGATGGCGCTTGTGTGTTTGTTTGAATCCACATCCTAGCCGCGAGATGTGGGGTGGGGGGCGGGGGGGGGGGGGGGGGTCATTCTACTAGTGCACCCCTATCATTCAACTTGTGCAGATTTCTTACTAGTAAAGATGAAGAGGATACTAGTACATAGACCTGAGGTTTTATGTCAAGGATGTGGAATAAATGCTCTGATGTGTCTTCATAGGAGATGTTATTTTTTTTTTTTTTTTTGGGGGGGGGAGGGGGGGGCATGAAGAGTCCCCATCCCGAATCCTCACAGGGTTGCTTTGAGGATCCTCTCACGCACGACGGTGACTGCTTTATATAGTTTTAGTTTTCACACAATTGATTTGGGGATTTTTTTTTTTTTTTTTTTTTTGGTGTACAGTTTTCCATTTTTCTTTGACATTTCTCTCTCTCTCTCTCTCTCTTTCTCTCTCGGTTATGTTTGAGCAAATGACCGCAACTGCTGGGACTTGTCATCATCACTTTGGATCTTGGATGTTGCAAAAGCGTCCTTGTGCAATACAAGACAGAAAATTGAGACATTTAAAAAAAATAAAATAAAAATAAAGCATGTATTGTTAAACATTGTTTGCTTTGACTTCCAAAACTTGAGTGCTTTGTTCATTGCAGACATCTTGGGAACTAATATTCCCCCATGATAAATGTTGGCTAGATTTTCCATCATTACCGTCGTCCATATTTCTCAAACGACCCCAACTTTGAAATATGTAACTCGCTCACTGAGGACATCTTGGGAATTTCTACAACACCCGCAAGTTTCCTAAGCTACTTTGCACGCTTGAAAAAAAAAACATGAAGCTCATTTAGGACTGAAGATTCCCCAAATTCCCACATTAAAATTGTCAAATTAAGAGATGTTAAATTTACTGAGCCACCGTGCCAAACGAAAAGCGGTGGCCTCACACTTCTGAGGACCCGGGGTCGATCCCAGACCCGCCTGTGTGGAATTTGCATGTTCTCCCCGTGCCTGCGCGGGTTTCCTCCGGGCACTCCGGTTTCCTCCCACATCCCAAAAAACATGCAACATTAATTGGACACTCTAAATTGCCCCAAGGTGTGAGTGTGACTGTGTCTGTCTCTTATGTGGTCTGCGATTGGCTGGCAACCAGTTCAGAGTGTACTCCGCCTCCTGCCTGTTGACAGCTGGGATAGGCTCCAGCACCCCATGACCCTCGTGAGGATAAGCGGCAAAGAAAATGAATGGATTGATGTCTCTTTGCATTTAGTTGATTCCATCTTCAAAATGTTCAACTGATTTAAGGGCATCTTGGGACGTTAACGATCACATTTGAGATGGAGGAACTTGAGACTTGGATCATGGCGGTTGTTTGTATACATTCAAACTTCAGCTTAACCATGCCAGTGGTTAAAAAAAGAATGACTTAAATTTCATACATTAATAATTTTTTCACTCAAAGACGACACAAACCACTTAAGAGTTATCCAAGTTTATTAACTTTTTTTTTTTAACTAATATAAATCCCACAGAATATGCTCCTGGTGCCTTTGAAGAATGTTCGATGAGCGCGTGTATACCTGCTTTTCATGAAGTACTGCATTTCTTCACTCCTTTCAAAATATGCTTTTTTTTTTTTCTTTATTTACCATATTTCGTCGTCAAAAGAGCGGAATTACATGGCCTCGGCACGCCGTCGCAATGGCAAACTCATCCTGCCTTTTCTCTTTCCTGTTGTGCAAGTCTATGCCAGTTAACACTTTTTGTGTCATCCCCCCCCCCCCCCAGTTGATGCTCAACTACACAGACACCGAGTGACGTAACGGGAGGCGGTGGGGTGGGGGGGTTGAGTCTAAACGTAGTATCTATCTAGTTATTCGGGACATGACCACCTGCACACGTACCGACAAGCTGTGTGACATTCTTGCGTGTGAAACGTTGCCTTTTGTGGGGGCGTAAGCACGTGTGCCGAGAAAATACTGTGCGCACAACTGTGTGTAAATGAACTAATACAGCAGCTGACCTGTTAACATAGTTTTTTTTCCCTAGTTAGGAATGTCTAGGAATGCTTTTCTTCTTAATCAAATCAAAAAAAAAAAAAAAAAAACCTTTTCATCACTAACATTCCACATCTTCTAAAACAAACTAATCAATACAATGACTGGTAAAAACGAACTCTGCCGTGTTTTGTTGTGAAGGTCGACATTCTAGTCTAGTAAAGCGAGAGGCGTCGCCGCTTTACTAGAGCGGCCCCTCCTCGCTTTGAAGCCCGTGTTACATGTGCAAACAAATGCATTTTGCAAGGAAACATGCAAAAACAAAACCAAAAAAAAAAACAAAAAAGACACTTAAGGAAACGATCAAAAGCTACATAAAAGCTTCATAAATACATATACTCTTAATTAATGGAGAAGAAGTGATAGCCGGCACTGTCGAGATGTTCCTAGTAGTAGTAGAGCTGCGCAGATAAATTCGTTGCCTTCTTTGGTTGACTGCAGTACTCAGGAGGGGAATGAACGAACGACTGAATGAATGAATAGATTTCAAAAAGAAAAAAAAAAAAGTGTCGTGCTGGATGCGTTGTAGAGGGCGAAAATAAAAAAAAATGGAACAGCATCAACTCTCGGCAGACAACTGCGCCTCAATGTCCACTCTGCAGATGGGGCACTTCTTGTTGGTGAGCAGCCACTGGTCCACGCACAGCTGGTGAAAGAGGTGCATGCACGGCAGGCGCCTGACGGGCAAAAAAAAAACGGGACAAAATTGGAAAAAAGCCATTTCTAATATCACCAAATTTCATCAAACGATGCGTTTCAAGAGGTTAGAATAGGGATTAGTGGGTCTGCATCAAATCCAAAAATCAGGGTTAGGTTGGCCAACACTACTCGACAATCGCAACATGTTTTTGTGGTTCAATCCGAAATAATCCGCTAATATGTATTGTGCGCGAAGCCTGCGTGTCGGTAGATGTACGTTTACTTTCCGTTTAAAGCACTCCGGTTTTTCCGTGGAGGTTTTGAAAGCCAACAGCAAGGATGAGAATGACCAATTTGGAGAAACATTGAAAATGGCGTGCATGGGAAGGGATTTCCTTAGGACACAATTTTTTTTTTTTTTTTTAATAAAACACAATGTTAAATGGTGACCTCTGGTTACGTCTAACAGTGTACATACAGGGCAATCATAACATTTTGAAAACTTAAAATAAGAGTCTAAACAACCAGAATAATTTTGCCAAACTTCAGACATAAAAATGTAGACAGTGAAATTTACATCAAGTAGCCTACTGCACTTACAACTTCAGACTTCAGAAATAACTACGCAAGTAATTTGTTTATATACATACTTTTTCATATGCGAGAGAGCGATCGTGAAATATAAAAGTGAGCGATAAAATGAAAATCATCTGCTACAGATAGGCCGAATCGAATTAAAAGTTGTCAATTACATAATATTTGACAAACTTACGTCCAATTTAGCTCTGAGTTTCCTGGTCTGGATACGCTCCCGAATATTTTTTGCTCCTCGCCTTCCATAATTGTTCATAACGGAACACACAGTGCACAGCACTTTGCCGGGAACGTCCACTTTTTGTACGTGTTCGGTTAGACGTGTTCATTCCGTTTTCGTTCCTATCTGCACGGTTGCACTTTTTTCTAGCCATGCCCATCTGAAACAGTTTTTTCACCCCGTGGTTTTCATCAATTTCCCTGGCACGATCTTCATCTTTTGGCTCCAAGACTTTCGCCGTACTGGCAAACGTGCAGACCGCACGATAACATACGCCTACGTATGTCTCTTAAGTTATACCTATGCCGCGTCTCTTTATGAAACGTTAACATCAAAGTGAAAATACCGACAAAATACTGCCAAAATGCTCCTGTAAATCACAATGTTGTTGTTATTCTAAACACCAAATATAATGCAAACAGATAATCCTGTAAACAGGGAGCAATGTCGTTTTCTGCTTTCACAGCTGTGACTAATTTCACGCAGAGTGTTGCCGATAGATGCTGGCGATTTACAGATTTTCCCGTTTCACAAAAACTTCCGCAAATCCGTGGAAAATTCTCATCCCTGCAACAAAGTAAAAGAATCCGGGATTCGCACCTGACGTCCTCCCCCTCCTCCAGTATGGACAGACAGATGGTGCACTTCTCCTCCGTGTCTTCGTCCGCCCCTTCGTCGTCATCCTGCTTGCCGTGCAGCTTTCTCTAAAGGGGGGGTGGGGGGGAGGGACAAAAAACATCCGTGGACATCAGAAGTGATGTGAAAAACAAAAGGAAAAAAAAAAAAAACAAACAAACATGGAAATGCTCACCTAAAGACATTGTTACAAATATTTAACTGTATGCAAACATTTTAATGAAAGAGTTATCTATTTAAAAAAAAAAAAAAAACATAACAAAACACTGAATTCCATTTGGGGACAGAGAGAATGGTCATTTTGTCCTGGAAGAAAAAATAAAAAACAATAAAAAAAAACCAACAAAAAAAACCCAAAGCCCCTCCCCCAAGAAGACAGCTAACACTTGTTTTCCAAATTGATTGGTTCATTATTTCTCACCGATTCAGGGGTTGCGTGCATATTTTTTCCAATAGAGGCCCAAGCTTCGGGGGTTAACTGTTGGTCAATGTCTCTCTCCAACACCTTCTGTATTGGGTGGCAGGGTGTTAGACGGCTCGTTTAGTTACAGCTAGGGAAAGCCTTCCCCGACAAGATCTGCATTCACAGCTAAAAGACACTACAGCACTCGGCTACGTGAGTAACAAAAGACCACTCTGTCCCAGAGCGCACGGTTACAGCCAAGCAGCACCACACAGCACGTGACGCGTAGAATACGGCCAAAAAGACTCACCTTTTTGTATTTGTGTGGGTAAGTGCACCTCTCTATGGTTCCCTGAGAGGCTCCTCGGTTCACAGTCCCCAGTCGCTCCTCTAAATGCAGCAGGTCCTTCGGGGGAACAGAATAAAAACAAGACGTTGACACGGACGACTGCCGGCGTACGTAAAGCAGGGGACCCCAGAATCCCTTTTTTTTTTTTTTTAATCATTTTTTATCATTTCCGGCCTACAATACACGACTTTCAACCTTGCGGTTTTTTCGGTGATGCGGCTAATTTGTGCATTTTTTCTAACGGCCGCAGGGGGGGCACTCGAGCGGAAAAGGTAAGAGTGACTGGAATATATGTGCCGAGGAAGTGACTTCTACCGGCCATGTTAGTGCTGCGGTAGACGTGTTGCTCCCGTGTTACTGGCGTGTGTCAGTGATTTTTACCGCCAAGTTTTATTTGAACCGGCCCTGATAGCGTTAGCGCAGCGCTAGCACTAGCGCTAAACCAGGGGTCACCGACCTTTTTAGGCTGAGGTCTACTTCGTGAGCAGCGATCATATGAAGGGCGACATGACCTGTTAGGGGCAAGCTTCCAAAATGACAAAACTCCTTATACTTTACAAATATATAAATACTTACTATATTATATGACATTGTTTTTAAAATTTTCATAGTAAGAAAGTCAGATTCAAAAGTTAAATAAAGCACAAATAAAACTAAGAATCATAATTTGTAAGCTGTGCTATTTTTAGAACATGCCTAGCGGGCGCCTTAAGTGGTCCTTGTGGGCACCACGTGGGTGACCCCTGCGCTCAACTCTTTCATTGTAAATAGCTCGCGTTTCAATGTGGGTTTTAATGTGGCTGCAAAGGGGGCACTCGAGTGGAAAAAGTACGAGACGGACCGGTGGGATGTATGTGCCGAGGAAGTGACTTTTACCGGTTCGGCCCTCCTGTTAGTGCTGCACTAGCGTATTGCTGCCGTGTCTTGGTGATTTTTACCAGTATGTTTTTTTAACCGGCCTTGTTAGCATTGCGGCGCTAGCGTTAAACTGCCTACCATCTTTCTTTGTAAATAGCACTTGCAGGTTTTACACAGCTGCGGCGTATGTGTGTACCAAATGGTATTTCCTTTCCAAATGTACTCGGTGAGGCTTGTAACCGGGTGGGCTCTGCGGGCCGGGAATTACGGTAGACTAACTCTACTGATTACTCCATTGATTAATCAGATAAAGACTGATAAACACTACGCGCCTCAGGTAGAAAGAAGAGAATCTTGAAAACGTTTTGTCCACATATGCAGTGCACGTTTTTAGGGAAACTTTGGAAGAATTCAGGCCGGGGTGAAGATTTCGCTTTTATTCTGTTCCCTTCCCTTCGCTATTAATTAAACAAAGCACTTTGTTTTGAAATGCGTCTTCACATCCCACAAATATTTGTTATGTCCATCATGTGCTGTCACAAAGCCAAATTTCTGACTTTTTGATCGTACCTGCATAAAAAACTTTTGTTATTCTATAATGGTATATTTTTACATTAACACAGTTAAAACCGCTTATATGCTAAATTAGTAAGTCCAATAGTTTCATATTTTGTGAAATGTACTTCTTATCAGAGTACAAGTATATGTAAGAAGAAGAAATGTAACAAAGTTAACGTCCGCTCTATTCATGCCATTTAAATTACACATATTTATATTTCCTATAGCCAAAATTGCTGTGGACGTGGCAGAAATATCCGACGGATCCTCCCCCTTCACAGTATTACGGTCGTAACAAGTCAATGTTCAGTGATTTCTGTTTCGAAATTCTGACGTTACCTAACATTTGGGATCTCTGCGCGTCAGTCGTCAGACTAACACCTGGCTTTCATCAATTCCTCATACAAATGCATATTTTTAAAGGCATAGCAAATTGATCGTAGTACACTTGACCTCGTTTTTGGGGAAAACTGTTTGGAATATTTTGAACCGCACAGAACTATTTGTATTAAAGACATAATGGTATTTTTTTTTTTTTTAAGGGTTAGGTGTCACACAGGCACGTCCCGCCGGGAGGAGACCCCGGGGACGGCCCAGGACACGCCGGAGAGACTCTATCTGCCTCCCGGGTTGCCTGCCGGCCTTGCTAACAAAAGTCCAGCGTTGAATTGTTACTCATCCACAATGCAAAGAGTGCATGCACTCACCTCGTAGGTTCTTCCAAAGCCAGTCATTCGAGATGAGATGTAGCGAATGTGCGGGTAGGTGACTTCGGATATGCCAGTGTGCTGTCGGGGAGGAAGACAAAAACCATGCATGCTACTTTTAGCTATTTAAAAAAAAAAGTGTATTTTTGTTCCCCTGTTTAAACAGTTAAGTAAAAAGAGCATCTAAATGCAGGCGGTCCTCGGTTTACGGCTGAGATCCATTCTTGTGGACATAACCTGAATTTATTTACATTTCGGAATGCGCCATTGTCAATCACTAACCTATACTAAATCATATTAGTGCGAAAAACTAGTATGGCGATAACTGAGTGTGCTTTCTTCTGCTGTGTGATGAATTATTATTACACGGCTGCCACGACTTAACATCAAAACAGCGTCTGCCGCCATCATCGTAAACCAAGAATGCCCAGGTGTTGGTATGCCACTGTGATTAATGCGCCCTTACAAGTGTGTAATTATGGGGTGCCCTTCCCCATTTGCAGTCCACCTTTCCCACCCCACATATTCACGGATTTTATTCTCAGTTTTTTTTTTTTTTTTTAAATGTACCGCATTTTCACAATCATAGAGGTGTTAAATTCTCTTCTAAATAGACCAGGCGCCAGATTAGACATGGCTCCTGACAAAGTGGTGCACATGGACCTTTCCGACGTGTCAATCACTCGTACAACAATAGCAATCAGATAGCCACATTATCTTAACCCCTGGCTTGACACGCCCCTCTCGCCGTATTGTCCCACAAGCAATGCTGGTTGTCAGTAGCGTGCGCTTGGAAAAGTTAATGTTACGAACAAAATAGTCCTCAGATGTGCTTGGGGAACGTGCAGTTCTGATGAAAGATATCCTGCTAGTTTACAAGGGGCCCGATTGATTCATTTTCCGAAGCCTAAAACACAGTTGAAGTGTCTACGGTGGATTAAGGCTCGCGGAAGAGCGCACGTACAACTAAATGTGAACAACATCAACAAACACATGGCTGTATGTTTGAAGGTAAGTGAGGGAGAAGTATCTTCTCTGAGTTTGATTTAACTATTATCAGTGCTTAACACGTTGCAGGAGAACAACTTTCACTTTGTTAGTGTATCACTGACCTGCTGAACGACGTGGGTAATGTTTTATGCCGAAGAGTCGGGTTAGTGATCCTAAATGCGCCATGTCACGCAAGAGAAATGTCTATTTGCCTATTTGTATCACATCAGACTTTTAAGACAGAGCACTGGGTACCATTATGAGCCAAGTCAAACCTTTTCATTTGGTGACTACGGTACTGACTGGGTTAATCGCCATTGTTGAAATGTAGAAAATCGAACCTAACTCACTTATAAAGACTACAATGATATTACTCGTGATCTTTTCCAAGTAAAAAGTACTCAGCCTGCTTTATCTCTCCTCTATCTATCATATTTCAATATGAAGTTCGTGAGGCGTCAAACTTTTTTGCATCGATCGCCAACGTTTCGCTGTAACTCTGACATTGCGTCCTGCTCCGTCCAAAATCTTAATTCCGTGTACATGGATATGTATACCCTACATGTATATATGCGTGAAATAGTTGAGACCTCTCTGGAGAACTCTCTTGGACAAGTCTGACGCATTTGGCAAAAAAACATACCCCAATATCATGTGTAATACGCGATAATCGACTTTAAACATGTTCTGTTCAGTCGCCATTTTGGAAGGTTGTGGGACGTGGCAACTGTAGTTAATGGGGCAGAGCTTAAGCTCACCAATCGGAAAGGTCCATTATCTACACACTAAGACACTAAGTTCCTACATTTGCAAATGTTGTGTGACTTGTCCAATAAAATACACTTGAACACACTGGTTACATCACCATACATGCTACCACGTGTATGTAGGCTACCATATGATGGCGCTCACGAGGCAGTGAGGAACAATTGCATTTCACATCTGAAAGCAGAAGACAGATTGCCCCACACACTGCCTGTCCAGGCAGATCATTAGTGACGATGTTATACACACTCAATGTGTTAAAGGAAAACGAAAATTATGTGCGATCCAATGTGACACTGTGAGTGTGTACAACATCATCAGTTATGACCTGCCTACACAGGCAGAGTGTGGAAGCAATGCAAGTTTCTTCTGCGTGTATTTTACGGTTGCGAAAATATGGTACATATCGTACATGGGTATATTAATACTGCATCCTTTATCCGCGGGTGAATAATGGGGGAACGCTGTATACAAAAGTAAGGTAAAACCGATATGTTCCACCTGAATTCACTTTCTTGTCCATTAAATCTGAGCATGCTCGCTGTGATAAACTTGTACTATAGAAAGTCAGCAGATGCTTGAGGGCGTCTAAGAAAAAAAAAAAAAAAAGACATCAGGAAACAGTCGGCTGTATTTTTGCTGAGACTTTTCCTCGAGGCTTCTCGGGCGCGCACTTGAAATGCCTGATGAGCCTTTATTAATTGCCTTTGCATAATTCATGAACTTCATCGCACCATTCTTGAAATAAGCCGTGTTAGAAAAAAAAAAAACCCTCATCATTGATCTAAGACAATTCAATTAAAAGTGAGTGGTATTTATGCTAATGTATGCTTATGCGCAGAGATGTTACCATGAAGGGGATGGGGAAGTGGTGCAGTCTGGAGGTGGGGTGGTAGTGGTGCAAGTGGGAGTGCAGATGCCCTGAAGGGTACGACGCCACGGTCACTCCGGCCTCGATGCCGAGCTCCCTGTGGACAAAACACATTCGCCGCCTTTGAGTAATGGTCATCACAGTAGCCCCGAGCGTAAAAACTGCAGAGACCGAACGGGCTCCGACACAAACCATGCGGTTCTCTGCTCTGGCTGGCGAGGGTGGGAAGACATAGTTTGAGGCACGTGGATGTGGTGCCCGTGGCCGTAGTTTGGGTGCATTCTGTGCGGGTGAGGAGGCGGCCGCTCGTGCGCTCGTCTGCAATGAAAAAGTCACGCAAGATTGATAAGCTCATTAAGATTCAAAGCCTTTACCATCGTGCATTAATACGTAATCAGTACAATTACATTTTAGCTCGGCCGATGTTCCTGTGCTTCATAACACCTCAAATCAAAATTACACATGTAGTAAGATGCATCAGGAAGTTTGTTGAAATCAGCAGTTGCACCAATTCGATATTTTTTTCCGTTTGTGTTTGAGATGTCCTGTTTCGTTGGCGTCCTTTAATGCACTGTCAAAAATGCTTCTGCTTCTTTTCCGACGCAGCTCATAAATGACCCTGTAGCCTACTTTACTGTAATAATTTGGCTCAATTTTCTCATACTTCATATTGTGTGCAAATCCCCAAAAGGTGAGTTGAATGACATTACACCATTAAGGTAAAGTGCGAGCGCTAATATCCGAGCCAATGCGATTGATTGTTTGTGTTGAATAATTTAACTCATGAACACATTTGTGTAATATAGATCCATGACTGTCTATATGCTATATGCATAATCATGGTGCCTTATGGTTATGTCCATTGTAGGTGCTCCGGTGGTATCTTATGGCATCTTTACTCAATTACAAACTTAATTGCGTGTTTTTGCAGCAGGCTTACTGTACATTTTAAAAGACACCGTATATAAAAAACACTGTTTTTAACGCAACGGAAGACCGCGGCACTAACGTGGGGTGCTGCATCATTCTGCGCCTCTGGACCTCCATCCTCTGCAACATTTCGTGTTGATGGAGCCGCTGAACTGATCCCAGTGGTGGCATATGGTGCGGCAGAGTCTGGTGGTCTGTGGGCAGGTGCTGGGCTAGCGGTGCGTTCGAGCTGGAGAGGTGGTGGCCAGGTAGAGGGGGGGCGCTAGGTACGCTGTGGCCTGACGGGTGGGATGGAAGGGCGGGGTGAAAGGAGTGAACATTATGGGGAAGGACATAATCGCCTTGAGGAGGGGGTTGAGGTGTAAGTTGGGGGTTCCCGTGGGAATGAGGGCAGGCAGTAGAGGGCTGATGATGCAATGAGCGTGCCAGAGAGCCATCTGGAAATATAGGAGAAATGTAGAAGGAAATGTAAATAAAAGACTACATATGAGAAAACGTTTGCAGCCATTACATTTCCAACTGAAGCTGACCGTCCAATAATGGAACACCTGATGAAGATTATACTGTACTCACATGAGGGGTGTATGTAATGCCTGCATGGCTGCTGAAGTGGCGTTTGAGGCTGAGCCCCCATGCCAGAACCGAAAGAGTCCACCGCAGTTGGCTGGCTGGGGCCGGGGGTGGCCTGGGAAACGTACGCAGGAGGCCGCGAGGTGGAGCCCGGGCAGCAGGGGTCAAAGGCTGATGTGCTGCCATGGAAACTAGCACCGCCGCTTCGAACACTACTGTTGCTCAAGTCTACTGGCAAGGTTTGCTATGAGAAGAGAGAAGAAGAAGAGAGAGAATCTTTAATACATTGCATATTTCACTACCAGCCTCTAGAAGTTTCTATGTACCAAGAAGCCCTTCAATTCTGGGTAACTCCACAACGGAACTGCTGTACTTTTACTACATACCTGGATAGCCTCTAAAGGCTTAACAATTTCATATTCAATATTTGACCTTCTGAAAAGGATTTTCCTGTGACTTTCATGATGTACTAATGTTAACAAGTAGAATTTTTGGTCACTAGTACTCCGAGTGGGCAGCACGGTGATCTCAGCTGGTAAAGCGTTGGCCACACAGTTCTGAGGTCCTAGGTTCAATCCCGGACCCGCCTGTGTGGAGTTTGCATGTTCTCCCTGTGCCTCCGTGGGTTTCCTCCGAGCACTCTGGTTTCCTCCCACATTCCAAAAACATGCAACATTAATTGGACACTCTAAATTGCCCCTAGGTGTGATTGTGAGTGTGGCTGTTTGCCTCGTGAAGATAAGCGGCAAAGAAAATGGATGGACAGATAGTATTCCTAGTAGTGCACAACTGTCGATTAGTGCACAGTTGGACCTCACTAGCCAAATGGAGATGTCATACTAGTAAGCGAAGTTATCCCTCTAGTGAGGACAAAGAGCGTACTACTACATGATTTTTTAGCTGAATATCAAAGAATCTTTCCGGAAAGCTGTTAAAGCAGGGGTGCTCTATGTGTCGATCTCGGGCAGTTTTGGTCGATGGCATGACCAAAAAAAAAAAAAAAAAAAAAAGATGTCAGCCTATCATCCACGTCGTTACTTGATTCAGGTGTGGCAGATATGTCGATTGCACGCACATAAAGCCGCGTTCTAACAAGCTGGCCTCATATTTACGATGTCTCTTTTGCTTTCTCTACAGCAGTCACTTCCATGACCTGGTCGTTCTTACTAGTGAGGATAAAGAGCGTACGAGGACCTCAAGATGAATATCAAGGATAATGAATTCATACTCAAATGGCATCCGATAGCGACACAGACTATTAATACACTCACAATTAACTAACTTCTGTTAGCAGTGAAGGCAGGATTACCTGATCGTGATAATGGGCAGTGTTGTTGGCGCCACTACTGCTAGCGCCACCGCTTACGCCGGCACAGGGTGCGGGCAACGCACTGGGTCTTTCCACAGCACAGCTCGGCTCTTGAAAAGGCAGGGTACCCGGGGGCTGTGGTGTGGGGTGGTGGACATGAAGGACAAAATGGTGTGTGTTGCCGTGAGCGTGCTGAGAGCCGTTGGCCTGAGAGGACGAGGCCTGCATGCAGCTCGAATGGGAGTGGCTGAGGGACAGATGACCCGGGGAAGGCCTCCCGCACGGCGAGTGCTGCTGACAGCACGACGGCAGCCTAGGCATGGCTGTGCCTGCGTTTTCTCCTGTGGAACCTGACAAACTTGGTCTGCTGTCAGCTGGTAAGAAGAAGGCAGAGGAATAAGCAAGCTGTAGGCCGGTTGTCCGAATGCAATGCGACACCAAACAAAAGAGCTTTTGACAACACATCTGTGGCGTATGCAACGGAAGGAGAGAGGTATTCTCGGACTTAAGGCCAAGTTTAAAATAAATAAATAGATAAATAAATAAATAAGGGAAAGCTTCCCCATTATTCCGGTCTAACAGCATCTGGTTGCAACATGCTGTCTTACCCTCTGCGGCTGTTCGGGTCGAGCCGCTCGGCCTCGGTGTGTGCATACTGTCTGGTATCGAGCCTCGGCAGCTCGTGGAGGGGCCTGCGGCATCATTGAGCTCTGAGGTAGAGGCATTCTGGGAAGATGAGGACGAGGATGACCTGACCGTTTGAGGGTGACCGCTGCCGGAGGTTGTTGGCACAACTGAGAGGTCTAAAGAAAAAAAGACAAGAGTCAAGCTAGTTCTAATATAAACAGAGGCAGCTTTACCCAAGAGATTAATTTACTCCATGACTGCACTCGTAATTCAAAACATTTTAAATACGCTGTATGTCTTTTTTGGGCTTTCTTTCTAAATGCATTAAATATGTTTGAAGTGCTGATAGACCCCCCGCATATATGTACTGAGCACCAGTGGCTAATCTGCCCAACTGTCACTCCCCAATTGAAAATAACTAGGGAGGATAAAGATTATATGCCTGTATTGCTATATCGTCTGTCTACCTGTGTTGCTGCATCATTTGTGCTAAAATATCCCTTGTAACACTCGTTGACACTCCTTAGCCCCTGTGTGGCGTTTTTGTTCACAAAGCAAAAAATTATCAGTCAAGCGATGGTTCTTGTCGCAAAAAATATTGAAAATCGGGTTACTCAGTCGCAACTTGGGTAACCACTATTTCAGATCACCTATATCTCTAGAAATGCGATTGAAAAACACCATTTTGTTGCTAAAACGTCGACGACTAGTAAAACGCATCTGAAATTTAGGAAAAAAAATGATTATCCATTCAAATTTACGTGCAAAGAAGTTGGTGTACATGGTAACCAATTTTCACGTTAGCCCATTTTTACAATCACCATTTACTGGATAAAAGACAATCATGTTACAACAAATCTGATTTTAAAAAAATACTTATGTTCATAGTCAAGAATATAAATCTGTGTGTGTGTGTGAAGAATAAATGGATCTTGGTCTGGTCAGCATAAGCCAAGGAGAAGACAATCTCAGTATTATGATGTGTGCACTCCATCCACAGCACATATTAATTTTGCTCGCATACTCGGCTCTATATAACTTTTCAGTCCACTCAACTTGGACTTTAATAAAACGAGATTTAGATATGGATAAAAACCAATGTCCAAGTAATTAATATCAATAAAACCTGTAGAATCCAAGATTCCAGTTCATTAGATGGTAAAAACTGCAAATGCTAGAAAATGTATGTCAGTGATATAAAGAATCCATTTTATCAGGTAATTGTCTTTACAGTTTTAAGCCAAATGGACCGGTTATATAGGGCCTTTCAGCCTTTGAAATGTTGCCTCAGTCACCTTTTTCACACAATGATAATGGTGTATGGTGCCATGGGAATATGTAAAGAGCTGGATTAGCTTTCTCAAAACACTCAGTGTAGTCATGTGTTTTGAAGTATATTGAGCTTCTAAGTAGCGCTGGGACGGATCATCATCATCAGCATCAACATTGAGCCGGCCTGATGTTTTTTCTCACCATCTTCATCAACAGTGAGGTCCACCACCTCACCAGAATTTTGACGCAGCGGTTGAATGACCGTGGACAGTCTGTGACGTACTCTGGGTTCCTGGAGACGGTTTTGTGAGCAACTGTTACCCCATATCCTACCAAGACCACCCAGTGAGCGTGACCTGTCAACACAAAGGCATAATGGTGGTTACACATTGCCTTCACTAAAGGCACTCTAGCATTTCCATGGCGATGGCTGCCTTGGTGGGAATGGAGAAGGAAAACAACATTACTTACAATACTTGTGTCACAATTTAGTAAGACAAGATTGAGAGAACAAATACATTTTAGGGTTGTCCTCTTCTGGTCCTTGTTTGTTGGTGGTATTATGAACCCTAAATGATAGTAGAAACTATGTTTATGTTGCACATCAAAATGACCTCGGCAACATCACGTATGCATTGTTCCCTCGCTATAAAGTGGTTCATTTTACGCGGCCTTGCTGTTACACAGATTTTTTTTTTCGCTACAGTGTATCAAGATTTGTATTTTCTTTTGTTTTTTACAGCGTATGAATGCGCTTTGTGTCCTCCATCCTGATTTGCGAAAGAACTGTAGACCATTGTCATTCTCCTTCAAGCCATGTGTCCTGTAATTAATAGAATGCAATCAATTTGACTAATTTACATAATTGTTCAATGCTAGCAGCTCTTAAGTGCTGTGTGGTTAAAAGTTTTCTCCCAGACAATCTCCAAATGTCGATGAGTGTTGAAGACCCGGCAGAGATGACAAAGACAGCAAGTGAGGATAAGAGAAGAGGACACAAGTGTTGAGAAAGACAAAAAAGATGGATTAACGTTTGATCGCTTGCCAACAATGGCTAATGAACTTCAGCGAGCTGTACAACAATGGGCCCCTTTGATGTTCTGCTCATTCCGGTTCTCAAACATAATCGAAGGTTGCGTGTCTGTTCATAAGAATATTTTCACCCAGAAGGAAAAAAAAAAGCGATAACAATGACCCATAACTATTTACTTCACTCGCAAAAAGACTAATGGAGAAAAAGACGCTAAAGCAGAGCCGCGCCAAGATGAAGAGACACGGCCATAGGAACTATAAAATACACGACTTGCGATGGTAAAAATAACGATTTCTTACCATAATTTCTCGTTTATGTGTCTTAAAGTATAATACGCACCCCCCTAAAGTGGAACTAAAAAAAAACAAAAACAGGAAAACCTTTCTACCAATGTACAATGCGCACCACCAATTTTCTGCTATCCAAATGCTCAAAATATTAGGAATTAGCTGTATTTCTATTTTGCTAGGTTTGTAGTTCCGTCCATCCATTTTCTTTGCTGCTTATCCTCACGAGGGTCACGGGGAGTGCTGGAGCCTATCCCAGCTGTCAACGGGCAGTAGGTGGGGTACACTGTAAACTGGTCGCCAACCAATCGCAGGGCACATAGAGACAAACAGACACACTCACAATCACACCTAGTGGCAATTTAGAGTGACCAATTAATGTTGCATGTTTTTGGGATGTGGGAGGAAACGGAAGTGCCCGGAGAAAACCCACGCAGGCACAGGGAGAACATGCAAACTCCACACAGGCGGGGTCGGGATTGAACCCGGGTCCTCAGAACTGTGAGGCCAACGCTTTACCAGCTACCCTCGTTTCTACTTGTATTGTTTAAAAAAAACAATCAATAATAATCTTTGTGCATGTGGTGATGTGGATTGTAGATTACCTGAAGAGAATTGACAACAATGACTCAAACATGAGGGCACTAAAGAACTCATGACAACTTCAAGAAGTGCAGGCCACCCTTCAGGTAAGGCCAGTGTTCATGACAACACGATCGAGACAAATGACAATTGGCACCCATGGCAGAGTTTCAAGGCAAAAACCAGTGGTGACAAAAAAGAACATAAAGCAAGTCTTACTTGTGCCAAAAAAAAAAAAAACAACAAAAAAAACATTGTGTCTTCATTGTGTCTCCTGTGCTTTATGTAAAGTAAATGAGTCTTTCTGAAAATGTTGTTACTCTGGGGGGTCTTGCTTCACTCTGTATGAATGGTGAAATGGGGTAAAAAGTTGATCATGGTTATACTACATTAGTGAACCAGAGTCACGTGACAGCGCCTAAGGCAAAAGTCTCTCTAATAACCAAAAACAAATAGCTCAGGGAAGCAATAACAGACGCTGGAACTAGAAATAAGTCTAGCTGAATACAGCTCAATGTAATGAGTGAAATGTAGTGCATTACTACACACCTGGGTCCATACCCACACTAACCGTTTCCTAAAATTTGCACATCTTCAGCCTTTTTCACTTTCATTTATTTCATGTTCCTCTAAAATGTTCTTTTCACATACTGAAAGTTCTGAGTCTGGAGCGAGTGTGTCCAGGGAATAGCCGCATTTACCCACTCCGGGCAATAAAGTGAAGAGAGGGAGGAGGGGTGAGCGAAGATGAGGAAAGATAGGAGCCCAGACAAGAGTGTCATAAAGTGGGATGCCATGGAGCTTTGCAGTCACGGAATATCATTACAACTCTCATGAGAGCTTTGATGACCTGCAGGTGTACGGGGAAAAAGGAAATGCCAAATTGCAACGTCATCACAACTATACTGCTTCTGACATGACTATCCTTCAACATAAGTGACTGAATTGTGCAAAGTGACTCATTTCATGCATTATGCAGCAACAGATGTCTTGCTCAGAGTAACAGGTAAATTGCCTGAATAGAATTAATTTCATATAGAAAAAACGATTTAAGTGGAATATACTAAGTTTTTCGAGTTACCCAACGTCATTTATATAACAAATGGTATGCAAAAAAGGGCACTAATTGGCAAGGCTCCTCAGCTCCTCCCAGGGCAGAGTAAGAGCCACACGGGGAAAGGTCCCCTAATTAAGTAGACCTGGGATTATTTTGTAAATATCTGTTTGCCACCATAAGCCCCAAAGGACGGGAGGAGAGAACCATGGAGAGCAACACCTCATTGTAAACATGTACACTGGTGGAATTGGGTGGTGGGGGGCAAAGCTACAAGTATGGTCTAGACAGAATTAACTAAACATACAAAATGTGACTGATTTTCCCTATTTTCTTCATGGTGCCACCACAGGAGGGTACCAGAGCTGGCAAGATTTAAAAAAAAAAAAAAAAAAAGACCAAAATGGAACATTGCAGAAAACAGATACTGTTGCTATTGGAAGAAAATTTGGGTCAGCACTTTGAAATCTAACACAGACTCCCAAAAATGCTTAACCTCAGCGACCAATAAAACAACAGAACATCCAAGAAAGATAATGGGCCATAAAGTCAGCATATTTCATCAAGATAATTATACCCATTTTGTAAAATGCCACAACTTCTCATCTTTCATGTATGCCCTTAGAATGTAAGCGTCAAACCATTGTTCTACACTTTTCTGTGACTAAAAGGTTTACGTGTCCATATACAGTTGAAGTCAGAAGTTTACATACACTTGTGGGGGAAAAAAAAAAAGTTTCATATTTTTCTTTCACTGTCTGAAATCAAGACAGACTAAACCTCTTCTGTTTCAGGTCAGTCAAGAAAACCACATTTATTTAATTTTGTTGCCATAATAATAAGAGAATTTGAGATTTTTATATTATTTTCTTCAAGGTCAAACGTTTACATACACAAAAAAGTACCATCTTCAAAGAACATGGAGAAGCCCAGATGAAGAGCTCATGGCTTTGGAAGTTCCTGATAGGTTTACTGACAATGCGAGTTAATTTATGTCACATCTGGGGATAAATTTAAGGTCACACCTCAAACACTCAGCTTCCTTCTTTGAAATCATAGGAAAAATCATAACAAATCATCCAGGAAATTAGAGAGAATCATGGCACTCCACAAGTCTGGCTCATCCTTGGGTACAATTTCCAGATGCTTGAAGGTGTCATGTTCATCAGTTCAAACAATTATACGAGAGTATAAACATCATGGGAATGTCCAGCTATCAGATGTCTCAGGAAGGAAATGGGCTCTGTGTCCCACAGATGAATGTGATTTTTTTTTGAAATGCGCTAATGAACCCCGGAACAAAACCTAAAGACCTTGTGAAGATGCTGGATGAAGCTGAAAAAGTGTCATTATCCACAGTGAAACGAGTCCTGCACCAACATGGGCTCAAACCACTTACTGAGAATGAAGCAATCACTCTTGAAGATTACAGCTTGTAAAAAGACACCAAGACAAAGATGTTAAGCTCTTAACTTCTGGAGACATGTCATGCGGTCTGATGAAACTAAAGTGGAGCTGTTTGGCCATAATGACCAACGTTACATCTGGAGGAAAAAGGGGGGAAGCTTGTAGACCTGAGAACACAATAACAAGTATGAAGCATGGAGGTGGCAGCATCATGTTGTGGGGCTGCTTTATTGAACCAGGAACTGAACCTCTTCATAAAATGACATCATGAATAAAGAACATTACATGGCGATGTTAAGGCAACATCTGAAGAAAAAAAAATCTGCCAAGAAGTCACAATTCAGGTGCAAATGAATCTTCCAAGTGGAAAATGGCCCTAAGCATGGTGCCAAAATAGTTAAAAAGTGGCTTGAGAATGAAATCGATCTCTTGGAGTGGCCATCAAAAAGCAGCCCTGATCTGAATCCTGTCAAAAATTTGCAGGCTGAAAAGGCGTGTTCGAGCAAGGCAACCGACAAACCTGACTCAGTTACACCAATTCTGTCAGGAGGTATAGGCCAGAATTCCAGCAGAGCACTGCCAGAAGCTCGTGGAAGGTTACCCAAAATGTTTGACCCAAGTCCCGCAGTTCAAAAGAAATGCTACTCGATACTAAGGAAATATACGTAAACTTTTGACCTTGAAGAATATATCAAAGTCTGAGAAATTGTCTCATTGTTGTTATTTCTCACAAATAATTTTGGTGATCCCGACAGACCTCAAAGCAGGACAGGTTTAGTCTGATTTGACTTCAGACAGCGAGACAAAAAATGAAATATGTTTTTGCACAGTGTATGTAAACTTCTGGCTTCTACTGTAATTTAAGACCATTTTTAATAATGCCTTTATGAACATTCGCCGTTATTGGCAGTAGACTTCTACTTTGAACTGTTATTCAATCATTTCTTGCTAGGATATACATTTTATAGGCAATATTATGGACAAGAAGAGTAAGATGAACAAAGTTAACCGGCCCTTTTAGGCTTGTAAAATAATAATTTTCCCTTATTTCAAGTTAGAACATCAAATTGCAACTTTTCTACGAACTATGAAATAGCACATACAACTATAATTCTGTTTCTACTTCTAGAATAGATTAGTTTCTAAATTAAACCATTAAATATGGAAGCATAATATTGAAATGGTGATAAAATCAAAATTGTGCTTTTAGGGTCACAGTCAAGCTGAAAAGAAATTTTGTGTCAGCGTTCATGTCCTGAGCTCAACTTTATCATGAGCACAGTGACTGATCAAGTCTGTTTTTTTATTGATTCATATCAACTACACTGTTTGTTGTAACCCGCTGCCATCTGGCCGGGACATCACCCAAAGCCTCCCGCTGTGTACTGCTCAAACACTGGAATATTCCCTTAATCCATTGCTTTGGCAGAAGAGCAGCATCAATGAAACAGCCAGCACACCGAACAACACATATTCATTGGAAAGAGGTGCTCCCTGGGGAAAAAAAATATAGCAGTCCCAGTCCCGGTCCCCACAACTGGGATAATACGAACCTGCTTTATTGCCAAAAAGTGTGGGGAAATCCAGAATAATTGCCTCTCCATTTTCAATGAAGCAAAATGGTACCAGTTAACAGAAACAAAAATGATATAGGAAAATTAACTATGACATCACTCGTTCTCCTGGGTGGCAAAGCCGAAACGTTCTTTGATGGCTCCATTGATAAATGAACCCTTCTTCTGCCGATTTTGAAATGTAAATGGCTGGAAAAATTGATTGGTGCAATGCGAACTGATCATTCACACGCTGGGACCTTTGTTGTAGTTTGAATACTTGATTTGTCAGCTGAAAAGATGATGCTAAGCATGCTAAAATGTTTATAAGGGAGACCCAGTGTGGAAATTACAACTTAGTTTGGCTTAATAATAAAGAATGCAATAAATGAAATGCTTTGTTTGCTCTTCATAGATGCACCGTTGGGCTGCTAGCGTGTTCCATAGTAATCTCTGTTGATGCACCGAATGTTCCTCTTTCTACATGTTTTCTTCATCCTTCTACCTGGTGTCAATGGCAATCCTGCCAGAGATGGTGATGTTACTAGCAGACTGGTATCAATGTCGTTGCCGTCGTCATGGAACTACTACTATTGTTGATATGGCTGTCGTTGTCTTGCATTATTCTCTCATGCTCAAGGCCTTTATCCTGATCTCTCTCTGCTCTCTCATCAGTCCCCTTTACTCTGTCTTTCCATCTCAACACAACTGACCATGACCAAGGTAGTACCTCAAAACAGCCAACTTCATATTTAATCCATTATGAAATTTACAATTTATCGCAACATACTCAGCAGGTCCGCTGACTTGTTTTCTGGGCCTGGTCAAGTAACGGTCCGCACTCCATATAATTGTTCTTCATAAACAAACAGTAAAGCAAAGCAAAGCAAATTTATTTGTGTAGCGCATTTCATACACTAGGTAACTCAATGTGCTTTACATGATTAAAGGCATTTCAAAACAAAGAGATAAAACATTTAACACGGGATAAAAACAATAAAAATGACAAACAAAATATAAAAAAAGACAAAACTGCATACAGTGCAAGTAATATGATCAAAAAGTGGATATATTCTAAAAAGCATCAGAAAAAAAAGAAGCGTTTTCAACCTGGATTTATAAATCTTCACACTTGGGGCTGACCTCACTTTTGTTGGCGACTTAATTCCATTTGTGTGTAGCATAAGAGTTAAAGGCTGCTTCACCATGTTTGCTTTGGACTCTGCGCTCCACTATTTGACCCGAGTCAGTCGATCTCAGAGCTCTACTGGGCTTGTATTCCGTAAGCATTTCTTTCATGTATTCAGGACCGAAATCATTCAGTGATTTATAGACCAATAGCAGAACTTTAAAATCTATTCTAAGGCTGACTGGAAGCCAGTGCAAGGATTTTATATGAATGGCATTATATGCTCTGACCTCTTTGTTTTGGTCAGAACGCGAGCTGCAGCATTCTGAATGAGCTGCAGCTGTTTAATACTCTTTTTGGGGAGTCCAGACAAAAGGCCATTACAATAGTCAAGTCTACTTGAAATAAAAGCTTGGATGAGCTTTTCCTGGTCTGCTTGACACATACAAGACTTTAATCTAGATGTTTTTCCAGATGGTAGAATGAAGTTTTTGTGATTGATTTGATATGATTGTTGAAAGTCAGGTCAGAATCAATCAGAACACCAAGGTTTCAGACTTGGTCTTTGGTTTTTAAAGATGGAAAGTGCAGGTGTTTACTAACAGCAATTATCTTTTCTTTATTGCAAAAACAATTGTCTCCGTTTTGTTATGATTTAGTTGAAGAAAACTTTGGCTCATCCAGTTATCTGATTTAGACAGTGGGACAATACCTCAATTGAACTGTAGTCATCTGGAGAGACTGCTCAACATAACCCTGTGTCATCTGCATAGCTATGGCAGTCAAAATTAAAGTTTTGAAGAATTTGACCCAAGGGTAGCATATACAGTCTGAACAGGAGAGGTCCAAGAACTGACCCTTGAGGGACCCCATAGGTCATTGCCATTTGCTGAGATTGAGCACATCCAATGGTCACAAAGTGGAGTGATAATTACTATAATTTCTTAAGTATAATGCACATTTTCCCCGCCAAAATGGGCAAAAGTCAATAGTGTGGATTATACATAGATATAAGAGCAAGTTTCACATTTTATAAATCTATGGCAGTTGTGATGAATAGTGGCTATGAAAAAAAATACTTTCATTCCAAAATGTCATCGCCACCTAGAGGTTGAGAAAGGTGTAGTCTACACTTTCATTCCAATATGACAAGGGTACATGTATGTGCCGTTGTGCTCATAAGTTTATAGATTTTGTGATATATATATATATATATAATTTTTTTTAAGATACGTGCTTTTAATAAATGCTTGACAGTTTAATATGAATCATTAAAATTAAAAAAAATGTGGTTTGCCTAGTCCATCATGTTTTCTTTAAAAGAATCGTACCCATCTTACAAATTCTGCCTGTATTCAAACAGAAAAGCATAAAAGCATGTCTGTTCAAATTTACTAAATAAAAGTAGGACAGTAGATTTCAAAATAAGACCAAGTAGATTTAAAAAAAAAACTCTTACATGCCCAAATGACATATTTGCCTTCAGAATTATTTTTTTAACTAACAAAATACAGATAATGTTACATGTTATGTATGATATTATGGGTTGATGCAACGTCATGCATTGTAAAAATGAATTAAAGTAGAAGGGTTTGAGAAGTTTGATGGCAACTTTGGGGGAGTGTATTATAAATAGGTTTTGATTAAATAAGAAATTACAGTAAATGGAATGTGAAGAAATTAAACCATTTTTGCCACATTTTTTTGCTCCCATTTAATGGATGTGTTGCTCTTTCTGGTGTGAGTCTTAGCGGGGCAGTATAATACAAACATACGCCAAACGACAGCTTTTGTCTTGAAAAACGATTAAGTTGGATCGGTCAAGGAATCATTGTATATCTGGGAGCTCAACCCAAACACAGGTTGTTATTATTGCTTAAATGACAATGTTTTTGACTCCTTCAACAGGAGGCAGCTGAATGTCTTCAGGCCAGTGGTAGTCACTTACTTTCTGCCACTGAAGTATTCTGCAGTCTACCATTTATAAACATTCTGAATTATACTATACGGGCAGCAAGACAGGCTGAGGCAAGCTGCATCTCGTCCACCTGTTTAGCCAACGATTCTCAAATAAAATAAGGGATTTTCTTCAGATTTAAAATAAAATGTTTCCGACCTGAAACCATCTCCGACTGTGACGATCTCCACCTCACTGTCTGTTGAGGTGACATTGATCTCCTCACTCGCAGGGACAACAGGTGCTGGAGCTGGAGTAGCCTCAATCACCACCACGTCTTCATCCAGAGCACCTGAACACATTAACAGGAACATGATATTCATCTGGATAAAATGACAGCTTTTGGCATCAGCTCATTTAGTCTCAAACACTGTTAAATTACTGTAATATATGTGCACTGACACTGACGGGCGACCAGTTCAAATGTGTAGTCAACCTATCGCCCCGAATTAGCTGCGATAGACGGCAGCAACCCTTATGAGGATAAGCAGATGGAAAAATTGATGGCTGGATATATAAATATATTAGAGTAGCTCAAAAAGAGTATTTAGTTAGCCACCAATAGTGCAAGTGCAAGTTCTCCCACTTCAAAAGATGAGACGTGTAATTTTCATTAGACTTTACACAATCAGGATTTTTGGGGCCAATTACTGATCATGAAGTTTAAATACTGATAAATGATCTAATCACAAGATGGAGCAATGAGTCTATTTAAGTGACCTGTTCATTTACTGAATACACTTGTTTACATAACTATTCAAAAAATATATTCACAATAATGTTATCTTTGCTCATCTATTCATGACAGTGATGCATAGTGAAAGAACAAATTAATGGTCTTCTAATAGATGGCAGTAAGCACATACAGAAATCTACTTTTAGTGACATTTTTGTTTGTTGGTGTGTCGTATAAAGTTTTTCAACTGTATAGAGTATGTGCATCAGATACTTATATTCTCAGATATTCACAGTGAGTAGTTTAAGTATTTATGTATATTATATATATTTTATTGATCTTCTGAAAATTAAAACCTAGAAACAAGTGACTGAATGGTAAAATAGTAAAGCTTATCTCAGAAAGTCCATGTCATCAATGTTTTGTCTCACATGCTATATGCACAAAGAAGAAAGATTTTCCAGCAAAATTAACAGCCATTTGTGATTACAGCATGTTAAAGCATTTTAACATTTCTAAATCTTTTACCTGAAATTTGTGTTTTTTTTTAATAGTAAGCTATTACAGTTCTGTACTTAAAAAAACCTTTGCCCTGTATTATATGCTTTTTCCCTTCTAATTATGTAAAGCACATTGAGTTACTTTGTGTATGAAGAGAATTATACAAAGAAAACTGCCTCCCTTGGCCTAGAAAATCATGATAGTTTGTTTTGCACAGCAGTGGTGTTTAAGTGCCTTGCCATGCAAATGAAGTTCATGGTTCCCAAATGGGATTTCTATTCTGATTGTCCCTTGAGCGCTGCTGCTAAGCACCCTCACAACTAACTGGGACTTTGGTGATGGGGTTGAAGTGATTAAAAAAACAACATGGATGTCACAACCTGGACAGTAACTGAATATGTTTGCTCAAGAAATGATAACTATAAACACAGTATGACTAATAAGGCATTACTAATTCTTGCAAGTAATGCATAATGTGTCACTGTATAAAGAACTCAAGGGTTATCGGGAATAAGAATTGGGTTAAAGATATCAATCTTCTACCATGCTTGAGGTCCCATATGTGTGCTGGTACCTACCACAGATGACTTAGAATAAGTGACGAGGTACACCCTGGACTGGCATACTTTTACTGTAATGTTACCAACTGGTTGAAGATAATTGTGGGAAAAAATCAACAGTGGTGATTAATTTCATATATTACCTCAAACTAGAAACAAGTGCCTTGCACCCCCCCACTACTTTTACTGTTACTAATCAGAATATACATTTACCTTTTGTGTACTTTGTAGTTATGTAGTTCCCTGGGAATGGAACAAAACATTTGCAATAGATCTAGGAGCTACGCAGATGTGTTTAACAGGTAAGGGTGACGATAGTTTCCATTACATTAGTCTCGAAGGAAAAGAAGGGATAGAAGACTCATTCATCAACAGAACTCTTAAACCAACACACTAGGATTAAATGATTAACAGAATAAATGAGAACAAAAATGTTTGGAGGAGATTTGTATCATTTTACACTTGCAAAAACAACATAAAAGTAAAACTGGCTGTCATAAAAGCATGTCCACAATTGCCAACACAAAGTGGAGTTAAACACGCATTAGCTAATTTATTATACCCTACCACCGCTAGTAACAATGTATTATAATGACCCCAGATGTGGTCAAGGATGGACATAGCCGCCAGTGAACGTTCAATCACTTTTGAGTAACAGGTAAGCAAACACGCAGTACCCGCCTACCCACCATTGACGACTTGCATTCTGCCAGAATTAAGAGAAGAGCATGCAAAATCCTATTGGACATTACAGCTCCTTCCCTCAGATAGGCTCTACCAAACAATGCAAACTAAAACTAGCAGACATTCTAACAGCTTCTCTCTTGACTTCTTCGAGTTAACTCACAAGTCCATTGCAATATACTGCTAATTTTTGTATCTTGAGTTTGTTGTCTCATTCTGTGGGGCCAGTTATAAATCACTCGTGCACTCACTGTATTAGTTTCGGCACGTTATGCTATTTGCATATCTCTTGTTGACCAATACTAGCCACTTATATCCCTAAGTAGGATCTGCACCATTTGAACAATCGACTGAGTAATATCGACAACATTTGCGCAATTGACTTTGTCCCAGATTATTGCACTTTAAACTGCATACATTTCTTGAAGTCTCGGCATAACTTTTTCCTCAATGTTTTTATGTCTCAAAAGTATCATCTGTCAATTGACTGTCTGTTGTTTTACTAGCGCGTCTCCAACTACCCAAGAAATATTCCGTGTGTGTGTGTGTGTATATGTATATATATATATATATATATATATTTTTTTTTTTTTTTACATACTTAGCAAAATAAAGGTGATTGTGATTCATAAACGAGCTTCTACGGCCACAAGTTCCACCCATCCACACAAGATGTTGACTAATGCTTAACCAGTTGCTAACCCGAACGTACAACAGCTAACTCTGCACTCTCATTTGCTGTGCAATGTTGTTGATTGGGCAGGTGGGGCTATAAATTAATACCCTAACAAATCCGTTCATCGTTGTCATTAAAGGAGCTCACGTGCACTTTGTGGGGGCTTGGCTCCCCTTATCTGACACACACTTTGAACCCTGACATTACCCTTTACTGGATAACCAGGAGTCATGGCGGTGGAAGTAGCTGAATGTCAAATTTTCAACATACGTTCTCTTGAAAGCCTTTCTGACAACAGACACCTGGCATACTGACATTGGTGGTGGGTGAAAAATCTACTTGTAGACTCTCTGGCCACGTCGAACTAAACTTCTTCCCTGTTTTTTTTTTGTTTTTTTTTTTCTTTCGGCTTATCCCGTTAGGGGTCACCACAGCGTGTCATCTTTTTCCATCTAAGCCTATCTCGTGCATCCTCCTCTCTAACACCCACTGTCCTCATGTACTCCCTCACAATACCAATCAACCTTTTCTTTGGTCTTTCTGTCGCTCTTTTCCCTGGCAGCTCCATCCACCCTTCTACCAATAGACTCATTCTCTCACCTCTGAACATGTCCAAACCATCAAAGTCTGCTCTCTCTAACCTTGTCTCCAAAACATCCAATTTTGGCTGTTCCTCTAATGAGCTCATTTCTAATCCTATCCAACCTGTTAACACCAAGCAAGAACCTCAGCATCTTCATTTCTGTTACTTCGAGTTCTGTTTGCTGTTGTTTCTTCAGAGGCACCGTCTCTAATCCGTAAATCATGTTCGGCCTCACCAGTTTTATAAACTTTGCCCTTCATCCTAGCAGATACTCTTCTGTTACATAGAACACCAGGCACCATCCACCTATTGTTCCATCCCACTTGGACCCATTTCTTCACTTCCATACCACACTCACCATTGCTCCGTAATGGTGACCAAAAGTATTTGAAGTCCTCCACCCTTTCTATCTCTTCACCCTGCAGATTCACTCTTCCTCCTCCGCCCTTCTCATTCATGTCGAACTAAATTATGCATGATTATTTTGTAAGGGCCAAATTTCTTATTTGCACTTTTATTCGGTCTCTTTGCACAGTTGTACTCAATGTTAAGGGAGGTGATGTTTAATTTTTCATAAATTGAAAAAAATACTTGTGAATGACAAATAAGTGTAATTTATTTCACTTTGCTAAACCCACCTAAAGAGGGATATGTCTGAGAACATGCCTTAAGAAAGGCAAAACTGTAGCAACATGATCCTGTTTTCTATTTCTTGAATGCACTGGGTCTTAATATAATTTAAAATATTAGTGCAACTCAATAAACCTAAATTCTTTGTTGTGTGACTGTCCATTGCCCTAACTCATTCGAGAGAATGATTAATTCATCCCTAACTGTGCAGAGAAGTCCAAAATGAACTACATCAGCATTCTAAATTGTGATTGAAATCTGCTCTAAAAGCAAGTTATACAACCTGTGTTGGGTTCAACTCTTCATCGGCATATAAAGCTTTAGTTTATGCAGGACTGCACTTAATTTTGGCAACATTGGATTGTGCTGCCTGCAAGCACCGCAAAGCGATACGTATCAAACAGTAGCATTAATGAAAGTGTCAGGGTGATGAGGTGTATAAAACAATACACTAAACACTGTAGCAACTGTTCCATTACAATTTAAATTCTTGGCAGAGAAGCTATGCAAAAATACATCTTGATGTGGAAAATAATCCCAGGTTTCTGTGATATTAAAAACAAGACAAATCATTTCAAATGTTATCTTAGTATTGCTATGGCTGCGATTTTGTTGAAGCTGGAAATCCATTCCGTGTGACTATCACGCAGTTTTGGTCAGAGACTCGAGAGGAGGGGGGGGGGATTAGTGAAGTAAGACTACATTCAAAACAGTTGTACCACTTTAAAGTTCCCCTTTGAAAACAGAACAAAATGTTGACGCTTAAAATGATCCCGTTGAATTACCAGTGAATTCCCATGGAAACTTTCCAATTTAAAATCCCAAATTCCCCATCTTAAATTCCCATAGAAATTTACTGAAAAATTCCCACCCCTTTGCAACCTAATTAGTATACCCATTCCCATGAAAGCCTACAGTATAGATGTGTGCACATCAAGTCACTACAGTGTTGACGGCGTATTGTAACAAAGCTGTACTAACACACACACACACATAATAGATGGTGAAAGAGAACTAGTACATCAAGGTCACTAATTACCTGTGGCCACTGCAGCGCTGTTGGGCTGGCTGCTGCTGCTGCTGACATCCACGTACAGCTCATCCTCCGCTTCGGTCGAGGAGGGGGACGAGGATCCGCTGCTCAGCTCCTCACTTGAACTACTTGTGCTATTCAGTAAAGCGTATTTTCTGCGTGCAATCACTTCTCGTTTCTTCCTCTGCAGTAGTAGTCGCTCCTTTTGCTTCTGTGTACGCTGCCCTCCCCCAGGAACTGCTTTCACAAACCGTTTCCTATGCAGAGGCCGCCGACTGCTCAAACACGGTCGCTTCAGCAACACCGGCTCCGCCTCGGAGCGCACCCACTTATGGGAGCGGGTCCGCCTCGTTCGACTCACAACAGGGCGAAGACCTACTCCAGTGGCTCCTGTTGGGAGGACAGGGGCTTTATGTTGGCCCTCTGTTGGTCCAGAATCCACATCCTCCTCAGAGCTCAGTGTATCCGAGTCCCCGAATCGTAAGCTAGAGGAAGGGGACGAGGCACAGTCACTAAAAGATGACTCATGATTGTGTTCATCCTCGCTAGAGTGACGTAAAAGTTCTTCCCTGGGACGCTGAGGGGTGACAGCAGTCTCACTAAAATGGCCGACTTTAAGTGAACAGTCAGAAGGTCCTGCCTGTTGGACCTTTCTTTTTCTGCGGGCGGAGAGGCCGCGCTCAGAGTCCTTGTGGGATGCAGTGTCCCTCAAGGTCCGATGCCTCGATTCGGAACACAGGGTTGCAAACTCACCGTCTCCCATTCCAATCACCTCCATGTTGCTTGGGAAGCTCTTAGCTGCCTCCAAGGGTTCGGGGTTTACCAGGGACTCCTTCAGATGCTCCTGTCTGCTGGAGGCCTCAGATGGCACTTCACTCTTCATCGTGGCAGCTCTGTCCACACCGAGCTAACAGAGTGAGTGTGCAGCTCCTATGATTCAAACCCATTCATCTCACAACACCTACAAAAGGAAGAAAGAAAAACAAGAGATAAAGTCACTGTGCTGAAAGCCAACTAATAGTGACTTCAACCTATGATGCAATAACTAAGATGAAAGGTACGCAGAATAAAAGTAATTTAGAAATGGTCCGTTTTATTAACAGTGATAAATTCAGGGAGCGTGCAGCGATCCGCTTAATTATCAGATGACATGGAAAGTTAGCCGCTTTAGAGAGATACAGATGTGCCACACCCGAACAAGAATATCAACAAACGTGGAATTGTTAGCATTTATAAAAAGAGTGGAGCAAAGTGCTGGTCTTTAGGGTGCCTCCCAAGATCTTGGGGCTCTAAACTTTGTAAATCCCTTCCTGTAGAAATCAGAGGCGCTACCTTGGTAGAAATGTCAAACTCTCGAATGACGACTTATTTTTACACGCTTGCATTTTGTTAAACTCACTCCCATACATCTGGATTTTGACCAGTTCAACTCCCACCTCTCATCTAACCCCACTTATCTTAGGTGGCGAAGAGCGAAGTGAGACAGTTGCTTTGGATAGCATCATATAGTGAATAATGTTGCTCACTTGGGATCTATTGCAGCTTGATGGTCCTGGAAGAGGGATCTAAGCATACCGTGAATAAAAATGACATGGTTTGAGAACTGAAAAAGCCTGAATTTGAGGCAAATATTCCCAAGATAAAACAAAAGTATGCTAATATCTCCTTAAGTAGGACAAGTGGTTTTACTCAGTGAGTCATCAAATTGCGAGGCTAATGTGGTTGGATGCCACAATCACTTGGAATACCTGAGCTAATAGGCTACCATGTGGAATTGCTGTACTGCAGAACTCAAACTGGGATAAAGCAATAGCAAAATGTCACATTAAAGAGGAAGAGAATAGGCACTTTATTCTGGTAGAGATTTCATAGCAGCGTAAATTCTCTCAGATTAACGCTAGATACCAGCCTGGTGACGTTTTAACCACTTCTGAAATAAAACAGATGTCTCTGCCTAAATTGCATGATACACATTGACAATAACAAAGGTATCTCAAGTCACCAAGTATCCAAAGTCACTGAACTGTGAATCAAACAGAAAAATCCTTATACTGTCGCAAGAATGAAAAGAAATGACTCACACCAATCTTATGACCTTCAACCATGAATTGCAGCATTCAAAGAATTTCTGAAGGCACAACAATGCCTACTTGGAACTAAAACTGATGTTAATTTATCTCTATGCGCTGTTTTTCACCCAGCAGTGCAGATTTGGTTAAATTCTGTACAGTACAAATTCAGGGGGATAGGCATTAAATACGCTCAGATAATATCTATCCAAGTTCGCAATACCTTTAAAGTCTAAAACGACACAGAACAATGCTCTTCACTAATGTACGGTCGCGCTAAACATTGGAGCTTTCTATGCATTTGGTCAACAGGGAATAGTCACTATAACTTTAAGAGTGGTACGGAAGAGTGTATGAGAAAAGGTTAGCCTGACTACAGAAATATTTCTTACTGCATGTTTGTCATGTTGAAACCGGCTCAGTTTAGTGCAGTGCGGCATCCCTCAGCCAGTTTAATTACTGCTGGGCTAATGGCGGGCCCAGCTTTGTTGCAATGACAAGCAGTGGGTTGGCTTTTCCTGCTAGCATTTAGCCCTCTCCCAGGAACGACACAGGGTATATCAAATGTTAATTTTACTACTAAGAGCAGATAAGACAAGAGATGGCTAATGAATCTATTAATTAAGCTAAACTGAAAAACTTCTTCATATGGAGATATGGCAGCTAAAACACATCAGTCAAATCACATCAAAAGCCTTTATTGACATTATGTGACTGTCCATACAATGAGATAAGGAGCGCTACTTCACAACGTGCTGAAACCAATATAAAGAATAACACACAATCTCCACTGATGAACAGTGGGGCCGGGTCAATGCCGCATTTCCGGAAGTCCAGGATGACTTCCTTGGTTTTTGTGGTGTTTAGTGTGAGGTTGATAATAAAACAACACTTTGGCAGTTTTCCAACCTCATCTCTGCACAGAGACTCATCTCGTTCTATCAAAAAGTACCGTAAGCTCTTAATGGTTCAATAGTTTTCAAAAGGTGTTTATTGAATTTTTCATTTGTTGGACGATTTGGAATAGTACAAGGAGTAACAATTCAATTGTGATTTACGAGTCATTTATCACAGTCAATGTGAACAGTATTTGGGGTTTTACGAGGATGAGTCCAAGTACTACAATACGTTGTGACTTGCGTTGGTAGGCTATATTAATAAGGTATCATATATACCTTGTGTTGGTGATCATAGACATGCTCCGGTGACTGCTTTGCTTTTCATAAACTGCAGTTTATTTTAAGTAACAAATGATCCCAAACTTTGGACATTCTGTTTTATGCAACCTTTGCTCCCGACTGGCAACCATCTTGCCAACATATTTCAATGCCGAGTGTTGCATGAGAATGAAATAATAGTCCTGCGAAGCTTTAAGGTAGATTTTGTTTTAGTCCTTTAGTAATCAAATTATTTGGGTTATTAGAATAATCCATTATCTGAGCCGCTTACCCTGACAAGGGTCGCGGGATTGACAGAGCCTATCCCAGGTATTTTGGGGCAGTTGCTGGGCTACACCCTGAACTAGTTGCCAGCCAATCGCAGGGGACATAGAAAGAAACAACCATTTGCTTTCACAATCACAATTTAGGGCAATTTAGAGCCTCAAATTAACGCAAGTTTTTTTGGGATGTGGGAAGAAACCAGAATGCCCAGAGAAAACCCCCACAGGCACAGGGAAAACAAGCAAAATCTACACAGGCGGTGCGGGGATTTGAACCCTGATCTTCAGAATTGCGAGGAAGACGCTCAAACCAGTCCTCCACCATGTCGCCTATTAGAATAATCTTTTGGGATTTACAGTCCTTTCCAAAGGTATTGAAACAGCAAAGCCAATTTCTTTTATTTTTCTTGCATACTGAAGACATTTGAGGTTCAAATCATAAAGATGAATATGAGAAAAAAGTTCAGAATTCCAGCTTTTATTTCACGATACTTGCATATAAATGTTAAACAACTTGGGAGAGAGTACCTTTTGCTTGTACCCACCAAATTTTCAAGTGAGCAAAAATATCAACACCAGGGTGCCCTGAGAAAACTCACACAGGCACAGGCAGAACATGCCAATTCCACACAGGAGGGGCCGGGAATTGATCCCCGGTTAACCAAACTCTAACCAGTCACAATCCACTGTTTGAAAATACTATATAATACATACTACATGATGCACACCACTCATCAGCAAAAAGAATCGGAAGGCCAGACTGATTTTTGCAAAGTAAGACAGAGATGAGCCACAAACATTTTGGAACAAAGTTTTATAGACTGACGAGACAAAGATGAATCCCTACCAAAGTGATGGAAAGGCCAAAGCAATGAGAATATGAATCTGCTTATGATCCAAAACAAACTCATCTGTGAAGCATGGTGGAGGTAATGTCACGGCTTGGGCTTGCATGGCTGCTCCTGGAAAGCCCTGACTAGTTGTTATTGATGATGTAACTCAAGATGGTAGGAGCAGAATGAATTCTGAAGTCTACAAAACCATTTTGTATGGCAATTTACCCAAAAAAATCCATCCAAATTAATTTGGAGAAGATTGATCATGCAACAAAAGACTTCATCAGGGGGGAAAGTGGAAGGTCTGACAGTGCCTAAATCAATCACTGGTCCATAAACAAGTGCTTCTCAAATAGTGGGGCGCGACCCCCTTGTTGCAATACGAGGGGGGCCCATGAGAGACACTGAAGAAGATACATCCATTCATTGTCTTAGCCGCTTATCCTCACAAGGTTCGCGGGAGAGCTGGAGCCTATGCCAACCGTCATCAGGCAGGAGTCGGGGTACGCCTTGAACTGGTTGCCAGCCAAGCGCAGCGCACATAGAGACAAATAGTCGCACTCACCATCACACCTCGGGTCAATTTAGAGTCTCCAATGAATGCATGTTTTTGGGATGTGGGAGGAAACCCGAGTGACTGGAGAAAACACACACAGGCATGGTGAGAAAATGCAAACTCCACACAAGTGGGGCCTGGATCTGAACCCCAGTCCTCAGAACTGTGAACCCAACACTCTACAGCTAGCTGCTCCACCATGCCGCCTCCCCGAAGAACATGATTAACATGATTATTTTTTGGATTGTAAATTGAGTGATAGCGTTCTTTTGCATGTCAATGTTTATAAGGATTAGATTATCCTTTATATACAATGCTATATAGAGGTGTACTCGCGGGAGCTTTTTCTTCTTCCTGGGGTGCAGGGGTCATAACGGAAAACAATTGAGACGCACTGCTTCCTTAACAGGAGACTGAAAAGAGAAACCTCCAGAAAAAAATAAATGAATAAAAGAGCCTGCAGTCAAGGCCTGGAAAAGCATTTTGAAAGAAAAATGCAACAATCTGGTGAAGTCAATGGGTTGCAGGGATAGTGCAGTTTTTGCAAGTAAAGGTCATGCCACCAAATATTAAATGTTACTCACTTTTAAGTTAATTTCCTAATGTTCCAATACTTTTGCTCACTTGAAAAGTGGGTGACTGCAAACACCCTGATCTAAAACCACCCAAATGTCTTCAGAATACAACAAAAACAAAGGAATTGACCGTGTTGTTACAATACTTGTGGCGGGGACTGGAAACGTTTAGTCTCATTCATGGTTGCCCGGCCACTTCAGAGACCTATTTGTATATGAATAAGCAATGTTAAAAAATCAATTTTCCCATGGTGCCTTCAAAGGTGAGTATCATTTAATTTCCAAATTGTATTATCCAATTTTGAAGTTACCCTTGTATGACAATTATGGTTAAATTGTTACTTCAAAAAGGATAATAAGATCCATGTAGGATCATAAGAGATAGCACCTGAAAATTCATTATTGAATTTTGTTAAATTTCGAAACTGATCAGGATCCTGAAACAGAGTGTGCTTGACCTCATCGCTCCCATTGAACATCTGTTCACTCTTTTCAATGGCATACACCGCATTTGTCCAGTTTAAATTTTTCCAACTGGATTTAATGGCTAAAATATTGTTTTTCCTCAAACCAGATACTGATCAGCTAAGAAACATTGGACTTTTTAATTCATGAAGATCAAAGCCTGTTGTGATCCTGGACAGAAATGATGCTGTTATTATGGTCTCACAGGAAGATCTGAGCAGTTACTCAGCAAACAAGTATCTTTTCATCCAAATAGTCATGGAAAAAAATGTTACTAGTCATACAGTCGTTTTTTTTTAACCAGCTGCAGTCATTCTACTTGTCCGTTAAGTTGTCTTACTAGTGAGGATGAAGCTCATACCTTAATTTACAAGTTGAATTTGTTTCATAAACATTTCTCAAATCATCTTTCCTCACTGATATGAACGAAAAGGCCGTTATTTGGTTCCCTCCTTTTGGTGAGTTTGTCTTGGTCACCAGGGGGGCTGTTTAATAAATGCAAACCAAGCGAGTCAGTCAGCAGTAGTAATCAGTCATTTTTTGACGAAGAACATACGCCTGCGAGAATTGTTACCATTTCTGTCTCGATATGTTGCTACTGTTATGGTTTAAATATCAGTCAGCTGAAAGGTCGTAAAACCACAAAACCAATCATAGTTTCATCATTCCATCTATGCTGTCTTGCGTTGTGTGTTAGCATTAAGCAACAACCAGCATTTGTGTTTTACATCCACATGAACCAATTTTTTTTCGTGGATCAAACTTAATTGGGAGTGAAAATAAACAGAAGCTTTTTGAATGTAATTTTTTGTCACACCTCTAGGGGTGAAGATGTGGTGAAGAGATCAGTCAATCTTGTTTCTTGTAAAACAATTAAGTCAGGTCACTCATAAATTAATGTACCACTGTACTATAATACATGGAGCGTAGGATATCCATATCAAGCATATCTTAATAAAAGCTCAAGCAGCTTTCCACATGCATTCATCATGTATCATCGGACATGCAAAGGAGTTGTGTTTGAGTCTGAAGGGTACCAAATGGAAAATTTGTGTGTGGCGTACACTTTTCCTCCACAAATCACCATCACAACTCACAGGACACATTCTCTGGCGTACTATGATTCCAGATTTATCCCCATTTAGATCAAATGACGGCATACATGACTAGTGAGGCTAGAAGCGAAGAAACAGTTTTACAAAAGCATTTGCTCCTGTAAAATAATTCACGATGTGCAACTGTGAAAGCACTAAATAGGCCTCTTGGTCTAGTCACACACACAAAAAAAAAAAAATTACACCAGCGTATCATCTTAACACAATTTTGAGTCATGGCTTCTAGCAGGGTTGGTTAACAGGTAACTATCCGAATCTCTCTCACAGACGCCTTCGAATCCACTATTAACTTGTTTTCACGTATAAACGCAGAATACAGGAGTTAGCCACCTCCTTGGAATGATAATGTGCAATAATAGTTAATAGAGACAAAACTAGATGGGGGAGCGACCAGCCACTTAGCCTGTCACATACGAGTCCACACAGAACACAACAAAGATTACACCACTGTTTCTACATGTTTAATAAAAATACGTCTTTGGCTTCGACGGGCGGGTCAAATCTCGGCCGAAAATAACGAAACGAAACGTGGATACATCAAGGTTAACACTAGCGGTAACTCAGAGGGCCTCCACAGAAGTCGCAATTGTTAATGGCTGGGATTGTGAAACTGACAACAGTACCGATGAGAGCTGAAAAGCGGCATCGAAAGCATTGGGCCCTCAAGCGCTCTACGCTAAAGCTAACGTAAAGGCAAGCGCAACTCTACTGAGCAAAAAGACGATTTCATACCGACGTTGAGACGGGTCAGCCTTTCATTTTAACCCTACAATAACAGAACAACGTCTCTACTATCCCCCCATGATATAAAATGGAAATATCTCACTGATAGCCCTCGACGACGTTGCCATTCCTGTCTCTCGAGTCGACACTGTTGTTTACCCAGCAGGTCGTCTGTTCGCTCTCGCTGGCTACAATACTGGGCTTGTGTTCATTGCCGCACGGGGGCGCCAATCGTAGAAAGCCATTTTACGACACTTTTACGACAGTTAGTTTGGTCAACCCGGCACATCCCGTGATTACAGTATTCTCAATACGTATGCCTTTTCACTGCTTTAATTTTGTTAACAATTGAAAGGGGGAAAAAAAGCTTATGAAATGCTCCAGGTACCTAAGGGTTACATATTAGGATTTTGAAGACCGTCATTGATGTGTTATTACACCTACCGGCGAGCGAGTGAATGTCTGCAAATATAAGCGCGCCCCCTGGTGGTCATAAGGAAACCTGGGTGCGACCTTAAATTGAGGGAATTAACCCACTATTTTATCACGCGATAATAATTGTAATTCTCCAACTTTCCAAGGTTTTATTCCTGAAAGGTATATTTCATATTATTCATACCATTGCCACCCGGTGCACAGAGTAATTAAAAAAACTGTCCCTGTAAAGTGAAAATAAATGATAAATAAAGCACTACAAAGACATGTATTTTTGAAACCCTGTCGAATTTAAATTACATCCATCCATTTTCCAGTGTGCTTATCCTCACAAGGGTTATGGGAGTGAAAGGCACCATGGTAGTTCCATGATTTCATACTACGTTGTTCCCATTCTTTGCACATTTTTAGCAATGATCTGCAAAGATGTACAATGGATTTATATCAAATATTTGAATTCACTTGACATTATCTTTAAATAATTGCTAAATTAAAAGACAGTGCATATGAAAGTTAAAGAAAAAATGTTCTAAATAAATTATTTAATGCAAATCTTGGATTTTAGCAATGATCTGCAAAGATGTACAATGGATTTATATCAAATATTTGAATTCACTTGACATTATCTTTAAATAATTGCTAAATTAAAAGACAGTGCATATGAAAGTTAAAGAAAAAATGTTCTAAATAAATTATTTAATGCAAATCTTGGATTTAAAAGTTAAATATAACTGAACTGGATGTGGGCATTTTTTTTTTCATGTACTGTAACTTTAGGGCAGCAGTGTGTCGGAACTGTAAAGTTCTGAGGACTGGGGTTCAATTCCAGCCCTGCCTGTGTGGAGTTTGCAAGTTCTTCCCGTGCCTGCGTGGATTTTCTCAGGGCACATCCCAAATAACATGCAAAAATTTACCTTATCCTTGTTTAATGAAAACATGACTTTGGCAACTGTGCTATTTGGCTTTTTTCTTTCTTTTTTTTTTTTTTTTTTGCTATTCCAGATATCCAGTATAACATGCTAGTGCTAGTGTGCTCATTTTCCTCACTAGTGATACAACATTTTGTGATACAAGTACTACTAGTGATGTTACACAATTTTAGGGGTTAATTTTCAGGAGTTGCCTAGTATTAGTTTTGGATAACTAGAAACATATGTCAAAATAGTTCTCCAACATTAGTGTGCATAAATGTCACATCTAAGTTTTAAAAAAAAACGTGACTAGTAAGACATTAATTCTACTTCCGAGCTCTTGTCGTTCTACTAGTACGCTGAAGTGTTTGACTAGTACAGTAGTAGGAAAAAGTGCGTGGTCTTCCACGCCGATGTGTAGCGCTGTCGTGTTGAAATGGAGCAACAAAAAAAACTGAGAAAGCTGCTCGAATTCTCTTGCGCACGTGAATGCACAAATCAGTCAGCAAAATGGCGTCGGTGGCCATTTCCACGACGTTGAAAAAAATTACAGAATTAAAAGTTGTTGACCTGAAATCTGAGCTCAAGCGACGGAATTTGGACACGTCGGGTATTAAGAGTGTACTCCTTGCCAGACTGAAGCAGGTAAGTTTGCCAATGCTGTGTTTTTATCACGGTGGTGTCGATTGTTTCGGATTGTTAGCCCACGAGCTAGCTGCTTTCAAGCTAACCCCTAAAAAGCAGGTGACCCGAACGGCGTAGATTAAACATAAAATAATAAAATTGTTACTTGGAATGACCAAAGAATTTCTCAGTGTATTGTAACGTGACTATTCTTAACAAATGCAAAACGATTGCGAGTGATATTTCAATAAAGCCTCGGTGGCCGAATTAAAAAAAAAAAACAAGATGGAGATAAACAGGAAACAAACATTTGTAAGCGTTTTTCCCCCCAAATCGATAAGATGGAAAGGAGGCGTTAATGTTGAAAGACAACCAATGCTGAAGCAGGGACACGTTGTCTCTGTTCTGTTTTAACCCTTGAATTAAAGAATGGGGTTGTGACGTTTTGGATTTCATCATTTTCTAGAGTCATTGAAGTTATTAGAGGCCACATGTTAAAAGATATTCACTTGAACTGCTTCGAGTTCATTAAACTATTTCCGCTTAACACAAGTGTGGTGATTTGCTACTTTACCAATACTGTCCAATTTCTACATTGACTATTGTAAAGCTAATCTTTTCATAACTTTGAGTTTGCAAATGCATTGCTTCTTCTTGGTTCTTTTAAAACCAATTGTGCAGTTACTGAGGGGGTTCCTGTATCCTCCGATCACTTGTGTAGCCACCTATTTTTCTCTATAAAGTTTTATTAGGATGAACTTGGCTGGGTTTAACTGATAATCGTATCTGATGCAAGGCTATTGAGAGTGAAGATGCAGACTCTGACAGTGTTGAGGCACAGGCTCCAGTAAGCACACCAACTCGCAAATTTGGAAAAGGCAGAGGTAATTTATTATTTGTAACGCTCACTTTGTAGCCACCAAAGAAGTTCAAAGGTTTGTATTCCACCTTATAGGAAGGAAAACTGATTCAGACTTGGACACTACCACGGAAGATGATATGGTTTCTAAGGTACGTGCTATACATTTGTTTTTCTGTGACAAGTGGCACCTATCTTTGTGGAATGAAAGAAAATCAAAGCCATGGAATGCACACTTCAAACACCTAAAAAATCCTCCGTAATGAATATAAATGCACAAAAATTGCAGAAGTACATGGTATATACTAATGGTCAAACTGCTCTACTCACGAATAATGCTCCATTTGCTATATTGTAGTTATGGGATGATGATACCTCAAGCAGTGTATTGACACACTACAAAAACTGTCCGCACTGTGTTGGTTACACAATAGTGACCCTTGCAGTAGTTTTAAAATCATAGCTCAACAAAATGAAACTAAGATGGAAAAGCTTACATGCTTGCAAGCCCAACATCAGCCTGTCAAATGAGTCCTCTATTTAAAGTATGATATCATTATTGTATGATTTTATTTGGACAATTTGTTGCCCGGGTTGTTTGAGAAGTTTAAATTTTTCTAAAACCTTTTTTGTGTAAATGTTAAAAGTAGTTGGGATGTATCAAATTAAATTTGGTTAGTTTTTAGATTAAGAGTTTAATCAAAAGAAATAAAATACAAAAAATTTATTTATGCATTCTAATTGAGGAACAAAAGTCTTTGCGCCAAAGATTATTTCTCATCTTAGACACTAGTTCCCTTGGCTTTCTCTTTCAAAGTATAAAGATGAAAATGGTGTGCATAAAAATTTATGTGCGTGTTGATACGCTTCAGGAGCTTTCTGAACAATTATTTCCAAAATGGTAAGTGGCTGAGAGTTAATAATCATTAACCACAACCTCATCCACTGCATGCTTGTTTGGAACTGCAAGACAAAAGGAAATATTTTATTGAAAGGTTATTAAAGGACTGTACCTTTAACAAAAAAATATTCAAGAGTCACGCAAAGCCTTTTGTGTGTAATAAATTGTCAACATTACCGACACGAGTATCTGCCAATTCTTCATTTGTATAGTAAACTTTATGATGCCTCTGTCTTGATGTAGTACTCTTATGATTTAGAACATGGGCGTCAACTTGGTTTGGTGAATTCACGTAAACTCGTGTAACTAACAGGAATCATTTCAGAAAGGCGTATGAATGGGGGCACACTGCTTTATCGGTTGCTCAAATTGGCGTTGTAAAGCGTCTGTCGAAGCTCTCTCTTCGTCCCTCTCGGTAACAAAAACGAAAATAAGCATTTACACCTCTTTCGTTGGTATAATCAACCTAATTTAGCGCGGACTATAATCACGCGGTACATATTTAAATTGCATTGTGCGGTAAACTAACCTTAGCAGTGTGGGGAGACAGGTTGCATACAATGGATACCGCCGCATGACGAACCAAGCCATTGATGAATCGGTTGTAAGCCTCCAACCTTTGTAATTCTTTAGTTGGTCCACGGTGTGAGCACTTGTCGAGAAGAGGAGATGGATGATGTCTGGATAGGTTACCGACGCCCACAGTCGTGTACTCCATTTGTGTTTCTCCAAGGCATTTGGGTCAATATTGTCAATCAAAGCACACTTCTTTTTGTAACTGTTTCTTGAAACAACCTCTAATGAGCACCAATAATTTTCCAAAGTCTTTTTAGCCATCATGCGTCACTTTACAGCCGTACGAATGTTTGTGTAACTCCAGTCTATATGCAAAAGCATTAGAGTGAACCCATCCAACACGGCCAGGTGCCCCGGATGTAGTTACGTTGTCGAAAACAGTCTGTCGATGTAAGATACTGCAATGGAGCAGAGCCACCACTTCACCTACAATAAAATAAGTTAATTTATCTGAAAACAATTCAAACCTCTTACCAAAATAGAGTACAGTTATATTTAACTTGGAAAGTATCAGTAAACAATGTGCAAATAAGGAAAAAATGTACCTTACTTTGTGTCAAAAGATCAAAATTAAACTAGACTAGGGAAAATGTTGGTGACATAGTGACGTAGCTGTAGCCTCACAGTTCTGTCACTAATAGAAGTCTTCTGAACAATGTTATGACATACTTGACCAAAACACAAATATTTAATGGGTTACTTTTAATCCTTTTTTAGGAAACAGAGGAGTATGAGTCAGAGAAAGGTATGTATGCTGAGAAAACTATATACTATACAAATCACGTCCGAATAGTGACAATAAATATCTTGTGCACATTACATTTATGTTTTCTGCTAGTGGCTTCATTTTCCAGGTTACTACACTCTCACTGGACACGTTTAATATCAATATAACCCACATTTTATGCACTTGAGAGGAGTTCCACACAAGCATTGTGGGAAGTATGCAGTTGATTTTCAACAATTAATATGTATTGGAATGCAACTGTCACATTTTCGGAGGCAGAAGATGCTATGGATAGCATTCTAATTGACGTCTTAATCTGAACTAATGAACACTAAAACGATTTGAAGATTGAGGATAATCATCTGTTCCTTTTGAAATGATCGAATGTCATCATGGACAGCTCTGAATTTGAGTCAACTGGACTCATTAAAGATCTCATCATGTGAAATGGCTGGAAGAGAAGAGACATTTTAAAACCTCAAAATGCATCGGCATTTGGAATGTCACAAGATTTGGACTCCTCAAGGAAGTTATCAATCCAAGCAAGATTGCTTTGGCGTGAACGACCGTCAAGAGTTGTAATCTACAGCGCGGCAGTTAAATGGGCCTTGGACTGCAACCGCAAAGACTGGATTTGTTACAGAGCTACATGGCGCACGCACACTTGTTTTCTCACCGGACATGTTGGACAGTGGTGGAAGGTTATCAGCATCAGCAGGATGGACTCAACATTTTTTTTAATCATACAGGTGACCTGTCACTGACTGATCTCTACGATTAACGAAAAAATGAATGATTGAGACTTCATTCGCCTTCATTTTTGATGTGAGACTCCCACCAGGAATGGTTCCCCACCTTTATGAGGCATCTGGAATGAGACAATGAATTGTCTTTACTGGAGACCCATTCGAGTGATTTGAATCCTCCCTCCCTTTCAATGAAGATTGTGTGTGTTGTCTTCCTGTGGTGTCTACACCCTCGATGACTGCTAACACTAAATGTGCTTTCTATTCTACTTTTAGGTCAAGTAACACGTGACGTCCATGTTAAACGTTGTGTTTTTGCCATGTGTATCCTTATTAAATTCCTCAGATGTAACAGATACAGATGATGGTACACGGGAAAATTGTAAGCCTGCGCTCTGCGAGGACAACCTCTCTCAGCCCGAGACTACTGCTGTACCCGAGGTTGAGCCCGAGACAGAAGGCGTGGTCACCGAGGCCGATTCAGAGCCAGATGTGGCTGACGCAGACACAGATGTTGAGCCGGAGCCGGAGGCTGAGGCAGATGTGGAGCAAGAGGCTGAGGCAGATGTGGAGCAAGAGGCTGAGGCAGATGCCGAGCCACAAGTCGACGACGAGGCAGAGGGAGAGCCGCAGGATGATGGGGAGGCCGAGCCCGAGGCTGATGGGGAGGCCGAACCTGAATTGGAGTCTGATGAAGAGATGGCTGCCGAAGCCAAAGATTCCTCGAAAGAAGTAGAGGAAGATCACCCGTCTGTGTCGATGCAAAACGAAGATGCCATCACATTAGATGTTGATGGCGACGATCTGCTGGACACAGGTAAACACGTGAAACTTCCAGATTCAGAGGCTGACAAGGGCAACGATGAGCCCGAAGCCTCTGCCGAGATGGGCACAGATGATGACATGAAGATTGAAGACAGAGATGGCAAGCAAGACGGCGAAGCCTGGGGCGAGCCCTCAGAGAACAGCAGAGATGCCATGAAGAAGGCTGAAGCTGGAGATAAAGAAAAGGATTCTGGGAAGAAAGGCCCCTCATCCACAGGGGTATCAGGTCAAGCAAAGAGGTTTGTCTTTCTATGTCAGTTCTTTGATACTACTATCAAGTTCACCCCTCTATAAGAGTGCAAGCAGCATTGTGGGTAGCATGAAGATTTTTTTTCCCGTATGGGAAGTGTCCACAGACGATCCCAATCCCTCTTTTTTTCACATGGTAAATTGCGACAGTACCCTGGAGTTGAAAAAGTCCACTTTATTACTTTGCCTCTTCCAGCGCTGTAAAGCCTTTCCCATTTTTTGGCTGAAGTGCATTAATAAGAGAATTAGTTCCCTTGATGGCACCCTTTTTTTTTATTTTTTTTTTTAAATTCGCTGAGGTTGTCCAGAAACCTGAAGAGTTCATTGGTCAAGGGACTTAATTGGTGATCATCCTGACACATCACCACTGGAAAAGCTCTGAAGCCTTTGAGAAATGTCACATCTACGCCTTGTTCACAGGATTGTTTCTTTCTGAGAAGTACAAAATGTGTTCCCCAACCACCCATAAAAGATGTCCTTGTCTCTTCACATTAACTTTATTTTCTCAAGCTCATTTGTTTTTTGTTGTGGCAACATTTCCTTTTTAGCTCTTCACGAGACAGAGATGGAAAAGCTGCTAAGGATGATAAGGGTAAGGGATGTTAGAAAACTTTGAATTCCTTTTGATTCATTAATGCTCAATTGTTGGATAATTTGTTCTCGCAAAACAGTTGTCGGGAGCAGCACCAGCATCAGGTCTTCCCATAACATTTGGGTGAGTGGCCTGTCCTTCAACACCAAAGCAGCAGATCTGAAGAACCTCTTTGGCAAATATGGCAAGGTAAACAAGTTGTACTGATTAATTTTCAGCCCTGTGTGGTTGAAATTAAAATCTCTTTTCTGTTTCGGATAGGTTTTAAGCGCCAAGGTCTTGACAAATGCCCGCAGTCCTGGCTCAAAGTGCTACGGCCTGGTCACAATGTCTTCCAGTGCTGAAGTGACGCGTTGCATCTCTCAATTGGACTGCACTGAGCTTGATGGACAGCAAATATATGTTGAATGCGTAAGTGAAGTAAACTTGAGAAATTACATTTTTTCCCACGATTTGATGATTTGAGTTGGCTTTTTTTTCTGGGGATTCACCAATACCAGCATCACAGTTCTCGCACTTGTAAAAACGCTCCCATACATAACACCCAACACTTTTCCAGCTTATATACTATGCTTCAAGTTGTGTAATGACACACCAGGTTGAAGTTTAGTTAAAATAGTTAATTACACTTTCTTTCAAGTGTTTGCTCGCCATAACTTAATTCTAATGGATAATGCAAAAACGCAACATATGGGCTAACAAATTGCATTGATCTTGCAATGTGAACCTTTAAATAATGAATATTCAAGCAAACAGTGCAGCAATCTATACAGAAATCTGATGAAAAAAAATAATGGGCATTTATTCTTTTTACTTTAAAAAAAAAAAAAAAAAAAAGGTAAGGATGCTGTAGCTTAGCCGTGCATGGCTTGTCTTTTCATCAAATCTTTGTGGTAACTGCATGTGTGGATCAACACTTTCCCCTGGATGCCAAGGCGCGCACATCCGAAGAAACACATTCACCACCTGGGCAAGTGGAATAGGATTATTTTGTGTATAACAACACTGATCAACTCCACTTTATGTATAGAGTACTTAAAAAAAATTCAAGTTTTAACAGTCTGAAGGGAAAAACACTAAAATAGCAAAAATACTTTTTCAGTGAACATTTTCTGTTTTGTGGAGATTTGATTGTGTAGAAATTATTTTTGAACCCATATCATATTTTAAAATAATTACAATTTGAAATGTATTTTCATCAAAGTTTTAAGACATTAAGGTGGGGGTGTCAAACTCATTTTTGTCACAGGCCATATTTTAGTCAGTTTCTCCAAGGGCCGTTCTGAACCTCATCATATTTAAAGATGAAATTTCTGGTAGTTTTGTCAACATAAATCAAGGGAAATGGGATTTTTAACTATTCCTGTTGTTTGGGCACTGAATATTGCCTGGAATATCTCAATGTTAACATTTATGATATGGCGATTTGAAACTTTAGTACAGATTTTTTTTTAAAATAATGGTAGCTGATCACATAAATTAGCTTCGCGGGCCACATAAAATTATGCGGCTGGCCAGATTCGCCCTCCGGGCCTTGAGCTTGACACATGCATTAAGGGATTACCAGGCATTGTTGCATACACTGTGTCAGTATTAAAATAAGTTCTTGTACTTGTTGGTCTGGAAAAAAAAATGGTACCAGTGCATCCCTCCTTTTTTCCTTTTAATGGATTGTTTTTTTTTCTAGGCCAAAAATCACCCCTTCAAAAAAGAATCCTCAAAGAATGAATTAGATGACAAAGCAAGTACCAGCAAATCAAGTGAAAAACGGAGCGCCACAGGGACCAAGTTGTCTAACAAGTGGGTGAGAATAAAATGGAGAAAGGGACTTTTTCCATAAAATGACTGAATGATCTCCTTCCGTTAAGATCACAGCAACGAAAAGAAGAGCAATCTGGAGAAAAGGACAAAGATTCATCCAAGGACACTAAAAGTGGCAAATCTGATTCTGGTGCATCAAGTTCTGTCCAAGGTTCCTCAAAGAGGGATGACAGATCCTCTGGACGTAGGTTTTCTGTGTGTGTGGGGTGGGGGAATATATTTAAATACTTTTTAATAGATGAAAAGTGTTTTTTTTTTTTTTTTGTTTTTATTTTTTCTTACCTCTGCTCAGGAACAAAGAGTCCAGGCGCTATGGTACAGGGGGATCAGACTAAAGGAAAGTCAACTTTTTTCAAAATGAGACCTTTAAGAAAACCAAGATATATTGATAAGGTAAGACTTGGGGTCAGGTTTGCATTTGTTGTTTGCACACTTAGTCTTAACACAAGATGTTGAGTGTACTTGTTGCGTACTTTGTTACAGCCTTTTGTTAACATGCCAATGCAAAGACGTCCCAAATGGCTGTTACCCCCCGAAGAGGTACATTTACATTATTTTCCACATTTCTTGTTTGATCAATGCTGTGCTTCCATCACTGTACATTTTACTGACACCCACCCCAGATGGAGATGATTAAACGCAAACATCAGTTGGCCAAGGATGGTGGCTTTGTTCCTTTTGCGAAGATAAAAGAGCAGAGAATGCGGGAGCGGATGGACCGTGCTCGTAGACCCCCAGACCCGCGCAGGTAGATGATTTAATGTGCAAATATACTTAAATTGCATGGATTCTTTTACATAAACACCAGAAAGAAATATACAGAGTGGATGTCGTCATTTGTCAATGTGTTAACTAAAAGCAGGACCTGACATCACACGTCCATTTAAATTTGTAGTGAAAAAAAAATGTCCCATCTGATTATTCATAGGCACCGCGAATTGGCTGAGCATCACGAACAGGAGTGCCAAGAGCGTGAGAACCTCTCTCGTGAACGTCATAGACTGGAGATGGAAAGACAAAAGTTGGAGAGGGAGCGCCTCGAGAGGGAGAAGCTCGAAAGGGAGAGAATCCGAATAGAGCAAGTATGTACACAAAAGTCAACGTCCGGTGGAAGGGAATAGCGTGAACAAGAATTGTTTTAAAGAATCGTTTTTGAAAAGATTTTGACATGAGCACCCAACCAAATTTGAATTGTGCCTTTTGTCTCAGGAGCGGCGAAAAGAAGCTGAACATATGGCGCGCCAACAGGAGCTCAGACGACAGCAAGAGCACCTCCGCTATGAACAGGAGAAGAGAAACCTCAAAAGAGGCCGTGATGTAGAGCATGGGTGTGTACACTCTGCCATTTATGTATTCCTCTGTCAAAGTTATAGGTGGTACGCAAACAGTATCCACTGCAATGGAAAGTGATCAGAAACATGTTTTTGCAAGATTAGCGTTTCAGCCATTGCTAAATGTAATGATCAATATCATGAAATTTCTAACTAATTATTCGATGTTCATATAGTATTCTGGAGCCAGACACTCATGTTCGGGTAGCCTCCGTTTCTGGTTATATTTTCAGTTATGCTGTTCTTCCACTACCTCACTGTTACCTTTCTGTGGTGTCAACGCAAGACAAAAATGAGAGAAGGGGCCTCTAATCTAATCTAATCCATTCGGTCAGTGGTTCTCTCCTACCAAGAAACAATTCGCACAATAATTAGCTGTAGTCCATATGCTCAAAATATTAGGAATTATCTGTATTTCTGTTTTGCTAGGTTTGTACTTTTTGTTTGTACTTGTATTGTTTTTCATAAAAATCATCTGTACAACAATCATTAATAATAATCTTTCTGCATGTACTGATGCAGTGGTAATATATATCTCGGGACAGGCCACAGGACACGCTTGCCCTGGTCCCTGCAATTGTTAGAACAGAATCCCTCAACCAACTAAAATAAATGCTCAACGTTGGCATGACATTTTAGTCATACTGTTAACACATATTACAGTCTTAAGTAATTTTACCCTGTTTAAACATTTTTTCTTTGCATAAAACATTTGTGCATAGTGAAGTTTATCCACTACATTACACATCCTTGGCCAAGACTTCAAAAGAAGCATCTGACTCATCGCCAATGTGAAAAATATCCATTGCAGCTACCTTTGTGGATCGCTGTCAAACTCATCATTGATGACTTGGTCCAGTTCTGATGCCTCTTGCATTCATGAACAGTGATCCCATCTTCTTGCCACAGCATGACATCCTCTGTGCCATCCGTGGCGTTTGTGAGGAAGCATTTTTTGAATCCCAAGAGTCTTTGTTCCCTTTATTCCTCATTATTTTCAGCGCTTTGAGGGGAAGGTCCACTGTGCGAACAGCGCAGCCTCTTGCCCCTCCGTTCGGCAACAATCTCTCTTCATAGTGTCAGGTCACGATCAAAACGAGAGCTCAAACTATGTAGAAATGAGCGCTAACGAAAATTTTAAAAGCATTTCAATTGTGTGCGCTATTTTTTCTTTTAAAATTTCTTTCAAAAGCAGCTGCACAACTAGCCCTTGTATTCGACATTTTGTCTTCGTATAAGTTAAAGCAAACTTAGAGGCAGTCGTTTCTGATGATTGGTGCAGTAGCAACAAATATGCTACGCTAACGATCATAAAATGCAAATCTCCTGTGCCCCTGAGGAGGTCAGAGTTCAGGTTGGTGAAGCACACTACCGTAATATATATAAATGAGTAACATAAGACATCTAACATCGAAATTTATATGCATACCTTTTTTTTTTTTTTTTTTTTTTACCACTATGTACCTGTATCCAACTATACAATGTGATTATTTTTATTTTTCATCAATAACTAAATGTAATGCACTCTATTGACTTTTTGAAAATATTTTTGGAAAAAATCGCACATTTTCGAGAAATTACGATACTTGTCATAGGTGTTTGATAGACATTTACACGGCAGAAAGAGCTTTTTAAAGGAAAATAATGGTATGGCGTTCATATAAGGAAAAGAGTAGTACTGTATACCACCAGCGCCATCAACTTTACATTGTTCCATGTCTTTTCCCGATTCACAGTTCCACACTAATCAAATGAAAAGCAAGATTTTTAACAAGGTGTATTTAAAACGCTACTTCCAGCAATGACAATGAACGTTTCACATTTCAGTCGGAGAGATAATACATACTGGAACGGCAACAAGAAGATTCAGTCCGATGCTCGTCTCAACCAAGGTGGCAACTTCGAGCGACAGCAGAACCGCTTCTCCAACTTAAACCAACGCCAGAGGGGCCGCTTCCCACAGGGCGGTGTCGACCAGAGCAACACATTTGACAGGTTTGCTCAAGTTCTTAACGGGGTTTCAGCTATGTGAAGTACAGGAGTAAATTCAACTGACATTATTTATCAATGAGTTATGAAAATCTGCCATGTAGAGACCATATTGGGGGAAAATGGGGAAAACTCTTTGAAATACACAAACCAATAAAACGTGCTTTTAAAGTATTCCTTAGGGTAAATCTGTCTTTCTGTCAAGCAATGGAAGTCTATTGTGCAGTAGGGACAGAAAGGATTCAAACTCCCTACAATTTTTCTTTATATTTTAGCCAGTTCCCAAAATATTTTTTTCCCCTATTCATTACACACAACATCCCATTTGGGTAGGGAAAAAAATTAATTTTTTTTTTTTTTTTTTTTTTTGCAGATTAAAAAATAAAAACAAATAGTCGGGCCCTATGAAGTAGTTATCTTAGTGGATTTGGCCTTTTGAGCTGATACAGCCATGAATCTTTTGAGGAATGATGCAACAAGTTTTTTTTCCACCCCTGGATTTTGGGATCCTCTGCTCCCGAGGGATCCCTTAAAGGGTAAAAGTGTCTGCGGAGTTACCACTTCTTGGGTTTGCAGATGATCTTGTGAAAGCAGGGAGCCGGCGGAGGAACAATTAGATAGATGAAGGCACACTGGAAAGGAGAGGAATGAAGATTAGCCGAAGTAAAACAGAATACATGTGCATGAATGAGAGGGGTGGAGGATGAAGAGTGGAGCTCCAGGGAGAAGAGATAGCGAGGCTGGATGACTTCAAATACTTGGGGTCAACAATACGGGGCAATGGTGAGTGTGGTAAGGAAGTGAAGAAAGTGGTTCCAGCGGGATAGAACAGTTGGCGGAAGGTTTTTGGTGTTCTATGTGACAGAAGAGTCTCTAGTAGGATGAATGGCAAAGTTTATAAAACAGTGGTGAGGTCGGCCATGATGTACGGATTAGAGACTGCACTGAAGAGACAACAGGAAGCAGAACTGGAGGTGGTAGAAATGAAGATGTTGAGGTTCTCGCTCGGAGTGAGCAGGTTGGATAGGATTGGAAATGAGCTCATTAGAGGGACAGCCAAAGTTGGATGTTTTAAAGACAAGGTGAGAGACGGCAGACTTCGAAGGTTTGGACATGTTCAGAGGTGAGAGAGTGAATATATTGGTGGAAGGATGCTGAGGATGGAGCTGCCAGGCAAAAAAGCGAGAGGAAGACCAAAGAAAGGTTGATGGATGTTGTGAGGGAGGACATGAGGACAGTGGGTGTAACAGAGGAAGATACATGAGGTAGGCTTAGATGGAAAAAGATGACACGCTAATCGGGACAAGGTGAAAAGAACATCGCTGAGGTGGTATTGTAACTACACGATGAAAAAATATTAGCGCTTAAAAAGAAGTTATCTTGAACATAACACTAACATATAGTACATGTGTGAGAAGGTCAAGAGCTTTGATGATCGCCGCGGAATAAAACCACTCGTGCTGTCATTGGTCGATGTCGTGCCGGGAACCTATCACGCGCCTTGTATCAATGTTTCTACAATATGTTGATCTGGCTGTATTTTATTTTATTTGTTTTAATTAATAAAAACCCACAAAGTGAAGCGCGAAGTTGCTAGGGAATCCTGTACAGTGAGTCCTTGGTCTACGACGGAGATCCGTTCCTACAGTAGCGACTTCATGTGAATTTCGACTTAAGTCTGATTCCACCATTAAACTCAGAATTTACATCAAAATGCTTTGGACAAAAAAAAAACAAATACATTGAGATAAACAAGCTGACGCACTTAGCATTACTGCTGAGAGGTGGATGGAGAGGAAGAAGGGGAGGCTGTGCTTAGCTATTGCGAAGGAACCTGGTCCTCAATCCTCTCCATCTCGACAAATATCAAAGAACCTTGTTTTGTGATCATTGTTTCCGACATAGGAACGCTAAAATATGGGCTTTGTCTTTCATAATTGTCACCACAGTCGACCGACTGAAGCAGTGGTGTTGGTGTCTCTCCTTTCTCCATTTTTTTTTTTTTTTTTTTTTTTTTTTTATGATCTTGAGCTCCGTTTCCATGGTCATGGATTTTCTTTTGGATACAGAAGCATTTCTAAAAGACACAGCTTTATTCTTTGGGGCCATAATGTCTAAAAAGGAGGGTGAAAAATACGAAGATACTCCCGGCGCACAAACACGGACAAGCAATAGGCAGACAAAATGACGGACAGGGGACGGGCGTTGTATAGTCAAAACTTCTTAGATCGAGACGGTCTTAACCTGAGGACTCGCTGTGTGTGTGTGTGGGGGGGGGGGGACTATTTCACTTAATAGGTCAAAAGTTCGTAACTCGGCTAACTGATCAGAAGTATGATAGTGTCTATTATTTTTCCTCCTCCCTGTCATTTTTTACAGGCGCAACCGTTTTGACGGAGAGCCAGAAGCAAAGAAGAGTCGACCCGCTATTCAGCGCGAGGGAGCCGGCTTCGAGCGCTACCCCAAGAACTTTGAACCCGTGCGCCGTGCCGAGCCACCTCCTCCTCGCTCCGCCCTCCGCGACACCGACCGTAGGGATCGAGACGAAAGGCGGCCCATCCAGTTGCACGATCGGCCGATGGGAGCCCGGATGTCAGGCGTGTCTAACCCCCGCTCTCCCAGGGATGGGGGCCAACCCTGGAAGAACAATGCCAACATAAATGCCAACAAGGGCGAGCTACGGTAGCTTTTCTCAGCATTTGTCACAATTACAACCCTCCTTGACCCCCTCATTATTTTTTTCCAACATGTACACAGCTTTACTTTATCCTCTATGGCATTATTGTGGTTTACACAGCGGACCCATGCGAATTCGTACCGAGAGGTCGGGCCGAGATGGCCCCGGTCCAGTCCAAAGAGGAGGTTCTTCAGCGAACCGAGGAAGAGGCTCCTTTAATGATCAGGATGGAGGAAGAGGCATGGTGATGAATGATCAGGTCTGATTACCATTTCTCGCAGAATTAAAAAATAAATAAATAAATAAATTTACACTTGAACAGTTCTTTGTCGTGAAGTCAAAGCTGGACATTTGAACTTTGATCTCATTCTTCTTTTGATCTAAGACCAAATGTCTTAAGTATACAACAAAAAGAAAGGCATTAACGTCATTCCAATACTTTTGGAGGGGAATGCATGCGCAGTGAATCAAAATGGTGGTGTAAACGAACAAAACAAGAATTTAGTACTGTATATGATTCTTGAATCCATTTTGAGTTCATTACAAAAATTTTGATTGAGGCGGACTGAGTTGGTTCAAATAACGATAGATTCTTTTGTAGCTCTACTAGCAGGACAGTTAGTAAAGCAAAACTGTATTAGTTGACATTTGTGTGCTACTAGGACTATTAGTGAAGTGCAAAATGTTAACTGTTTTGATGTCACTAGTAGTTGTGATCGTGCAGCGGTTGACTAGTAAACCTCGATAGATTTCACATGACGTCTTGAGTCACATGATTAGTTTACGACGCCTACTGGACGGCAAAACCTTTTTCGTGATCTTTTTGTGAATATTGGCCTGCTTATAAGTGTCTTACGGCCTTTTCATCACGGTATTTCATTGTGTGGCTTATGGTTGTAAGAACAGACAGAAAAAGGGGTCTGACACTTCAGCAATTGTTTATCTTTTGCTGGCCATTCAGCTAATTTACTGTGGTATCCTCTACCCAGATTACATATCTTTACGGAGCTCTTTGGGGTGTCCATATACTTACTAGCACCCCCAGTGAAACTTTGCTTTCCATGTTTGCGGTGGATAACGTGAACCTTGTGACTGTCGCTAGCCCTTAGCTGCACTTTTGCTAACTCGTGGGAACAGGCTATGTTGATCGCTTTTTTGAGCGTGTCCGCTCCGGCCCATGGCTGAGTAACTTTTCGCGAACACTTGGGGACTTGGTTGTGAAAACTATGCGGTTTTGACCATCTCATCTCTGTTTGTGTAGTTACAGTCTTTGCCCAACAGCTTAAATTATGTCACAAAGTGCTCAAATGATTCACAATTACCTTGCGCCTTCTCGTGAAACTTACATCTAGCAAATAGGGGGTTTGCTTTCAGAGTGAGGTAAGTAAAGGTTTTTAGCAATTTATCTTCATCTCCGGTCAGTGTCCACAAATTACCAACATCCCGTCCTTTACCTCCGATCCACAGCAGGAGGAACTGCACTTTTCCTCTTCAGCTCTCTTTTTAAGCGGTCCTGTGAACATGTGTTCGGTGTGTTGCTTGAATCTCTTCCATGTATCTGGTAAATTGGATGAGTCGCAGTCCATCCTCGGGCTTGGACCACCGAACGTACGCCTCCATCATTGTCAATTTGTTGTCGTCTTCATTGGTTCTCTCCCCCCCCGACTTCGGTTTTCCGTAGTTGTACTACTGTCACTGACACCATGTTATGATCTTGCTGTCGTGTTATTGAATAACGTAGACACGAGTCTAACTGTACTTTTTAACGTGGGTGACATTTTTCTCGCTTAACCCCCGCCCCCGACAACCTCTCTAGCTCACTAGCTTATCGTCCTGTCTCGTCGGGTCCCGCTTACGTCAACACAGTCACAATCGCACCACACTTGCTATGTACAAGAAGTACCTATAGCCCAATCTAACAATAACGAGACGATAACTTGCTCTCAAGTTGCACATGTGGCTTTCTTTTAGTCCTCACAAGTGCCTCAATCACCTCTGGTTAGTGTTCGTTTGTCAAAGGATTTTTCAAAATAAAACTAATCAAACGATAACCAAAACATTACAGTATACACTTGTTGGCTTCCTCGCCATGATATGTAGACACGATCTTCCCGTCCAAAATGGCATTGTAAACAAAAACTACGTTGTCGCCGTGATGTCGATGTAAACGTATCTATTGCCTACGAGTAGGCATGAAGTGACAAGTAGTTGGGGTGGGGGAGGGGGGACAATAGACTTTGTCTATTAGTGTCTTTTAGCTCAAATGGCTTTCCATATTTCCCTGTAGTCTTTCAGCTCAGGCCGTCGGGTGGTCGTGGAGTGTCACAGCAGAGAGCAGGGCATGAGGAAGGAGTGGCACGGTGCCTCGGCTCCCCAAGGAGGAGGAGGAGGCGGCGGCGGCGGCAGCTTCTCCAACAACCGCCGGATGACCGACAGCCGTCGCAACATGATGTCGCAACCTTCTGGGTAAAGCGCTGTCATTATTAGTTCTTGGATTTTACTTAATTAGAACATGTACAGTTGAAGCCAGAAGTTGACATAACCTGGAAAAACATGACATTTTTGTTAAAATAATTTTGTTGTTGTCAATAATACAAAATAAATCTGTATCCGACTACTTGATTCAGTGACTGTTCTTGACTGTTAGATTCTTTTAAAAGTAACATTCTTTTAAAAATGTCTCTCCCAGTCCCTCATCTGGAATGAGTCGCATCGTCCAAATCACCAGCAGCTCCGTTCCCAGCCGCGGTACCACGGGCGGCTTTAAGGCTTTCAAAGGGACGCGGCAGTTCTAAAGTCAACTGAAAAAAAAGAAAAGAGGGTCCTGTGGTGGTTTTTCGTTTTGTGACCTAAGTCTTTTAGGTGGCACGAAGAAATTGTGTGAATTGGGGGGGGGGGGGGGTCACTTATTTTGTACAAAGGTTTTCATCGTAGGATTTTTCTTGACATTTGATTTTTCCGCAATTTGTATGTAGGAGTTTATTGTATGTATTTGTAACGTATTTCCTCCAGCGGTCTTTTTTTTTTTTTTTTTTTTTTTTTTTAATGTATTCTAATGCAGGCAGTACATGTCCTCTGTTCTCCATGACTTTTAAAATATTTATCATGTAGAACAAATATATTTGATTGCTCTCCTAACTGGTAGTATGTTTTCTAAAATTCTAGAATTGTGGATTCATATTTCTAGAATTATTACAGGCTGTAATTTAGTCCACACTCACCTCCTTTTCCTAATTTTTAGTTTATGCAAATGTCAAATAAAGCTTTCAACCAGGTTGTTATATTGACTGTCTGGTGCTGTCATTTGATGAATTACAGAAGTCTGTTACGGAAACCCATCGAGCATCTGTAGCAGACTACAGACTTGAAAATTGCCGTTCAGACATTCTCCAATACCACCTTGCCGAGCTCGAGGTATTTTGCAGAAATTCAGCGTCTGCGTGGTTGTGCAAAACTGGTCGAGGCCCATAAGACAGGCAGGGCAGCATAATTGCTGGACATGAAAGGTATGGCAGTGATTACACAATATGAAACCAATCACACTCCACTGTAAATGTGTGGGGAAGATGTAATGACAACAAAACGTTGCATAGCCTAGCACGCTAGTATTACCGCTAGTGATTGTGTCTAACCATGCTGCCGTTCTGTTGAGCACATGACCGACCAGAGCAGTGAATCCAAAACTGTTTGGAATGAAGGTACATATTTTACAGATGAACAATCTTCCTGCCATCTATTAGATGATTAATTTGTCCTACCACCATGCCTCACTGTCATAAATAGATGAACAAATGTAACATTCTTGTGATTATATTTTTTGAGCAATTATGTGCACAAGTATATTCAGTAAATGAACAGGTCATTTAAACACTCATTGGTCCATTTTGTCATCTGATCGGTGACTGGTTACTGTTTTTTTTTTTTTTTTTAACTCGCTGATTGGCCCCAAAAATGATGATCGTGTAAAGCCAAAACTGTAGTAGGGATGAGAATTTTCTGTGGATTTGCAGAGTTTTTTTCAGCTGAAAATGTCATTGTGAAACGTGTAGATTCGTTGAGAAAATTTGGAGGGGGGTGGGGGTACGGCTTGACGCGGGGTGAGGCTGTGATCAAGACCGGCCGCCAGCGTTTATCAGGAACACTCGTGAAATGAGCCACAGCTGTGATAGCGGAAAACGGCATTGCTATCTGTTTGCGTTAAATTTGGTGTTTATGATAACGACAACGTTCTGTTTTCTGGCAGCATTTTTGGTGGAATTTTCGCTGATATTTTTTCATAGAGAAGCAGTCTGTTTACTACGGCATTATAGACATATGTACGCATATGTTATCGTGCGGTCAGCACGTTTGCCAGTATGGCGAAAGTATTGGAGTGAATAGATCACCGTACCAGGGAAATTGATAAAAACCACGAGGTAAGAAAACAAGTTTCAGATGGGCATGGCTTGAAAAAAGTGTAACCGTGCAGATAGAAACGAAAACTGTATCAACACGTCTAACCGAACAGATACAAAAAGTGGACGTTCTCGGCAAAGTGCTGTGCACTCTTGTGTTCCGATAGGAGCAAAAAAAATACCCAGGAGCATATCCAAACCAGGAAACATAAAGGTAAGTTGGATGTAAATTTCTCAAATTTTATATAATTGACAACTGTTAATACTTATCTGTAGCACTGGCCCTGTAGATCATGCATTTAATCACTACTTTTATATTTCAAGATATATATCTCAACAAATTACTTGTGTACTTATTTCTGAAGTATAACTTGTAAATGCAATCGCCTATTTAATATAGCACTGTCTACATTTTTATGTCTGAAGTTTGGCAAAATGATTTTGGTTGATGGGACTCATACTTTAAGTTTTCAAAATGTAATGATTGCCATGTTATTTACACTGTTAGTAGTAACCAGTCGTCACCACTTAAGTGTGTTTTATAAAAAAAAAAAAAAAAAAAACTTTGTGCCACCCCCGGCCGCCACTGCCTCTAAAGGCATACATTTTCAGTGTTTTTCCAAAATGGTCATTTTCATCCCTGATACTAGATATATTTCATTCCTTATACAATTTATAAAACTTGCACATTAAAATTGGTGATCATCCTTTGACCATGCTTGCTGCCCCCAGACCCTCGGCTACTTTTTAGTCTTTTTTTTTTTTTTTTTTCATTCAAGCAAATCACATGCCTGAACTAATAAAATGTTATTGTCACTAGTAGTACTAATAGCACACAGTAGTTGATTTACAGTTTTCCCCAAGTACTAAAATGAATTAATGCAAACTGCAGAGGAGTTAACAAGCTAATATAAAAAAACTAGAATTATGTCACTCATTAGTAATATGAGTGCCGCGTGGATATCAACTTCATAGTTGTGCCTCATCAGTAACAGTTTTCATACTATTATACCAAAGTTAACCTCACAGTTAGGATGGAGCTTCCTACATCAAACGAGCAGTTTATCCTTGATCATCTAAAGTCTATGTACTAATAAGTCGTCTTTACTGGTAAGACGGTCATTTTTTACAACTACCGAGTTAACCAAAAGCGGCACTAGTAGTGGGGAACTAGTGTGCTCTTGTTATTGCACTACTTTGCTGATGTTGTCTTACTAGTGAGGACCAAGTGTGTATTAATACATGGACTTTAAGATGTCGGCAGGTTTCCTGTTCCAAATAATGACAAGAGAACATGAAGTAACGATTGATATTTTATTGGCAATTCTAATCAGGTTGAATGTCCCTCGTCTATAAGGCATCTAGTTAAATATATATATATTTATACCACCATATACATCGTGTGACTGCAATGTGAAAGGCTACATACATTATTTGGTCATTTATTGTCAATAAATGAAATTAGCACAAACGAGTCCCGTCTCGATGACCGCGTTTGCTGCAAAATGTCCGAAGGGGCTTCCGACAGAGGAAATGCAAAAAGAATCTCGGCGCAAACAAGAAGGACAGTGAAGCGTTTCCGTCAACACTTGTACATGCAACAGAGGTGCGTTTAAAACTAACCTGCAATTTGCAATAGTCGTTAACAGCCACAATGTTAAAAGAGCCCTTTTTTTTTTTTTTTTTTTTTAAATGTTCATAAGTTAATACGAGTTCAGCTGGCTTAAAATTGCTACCAAGTTTTGATAACTCTTTTGGCCAACAGTCTTTATTTATTTTAATTTTTTTTTTTTTTTTTTTAAAGGTACCCAACAAGAGAACAACGGTGCCCTTTGCACACTTGTTACGATTCATACAAAATGAGGTATGTTGCTTTTGCTGTTAGTGCATATCAAAAATGAAAACCACTACTATTAGGTTCTGTGTCCAAGTACACATTTTACAGCATTGACCTCATTATTATACATTTTTTTTTTTTTTTTTTAAAGACAAGCCAAACAAAAAAACACATTGACATACAGTATGTCCTTCCCATCAAAGTAACTTGTCTTGGGGGGGGGGGGGGGGTTGTGGGACTCTGCCTCTCAATGTCATTTGTAAAATGTGTCGCCAGGATATGTGAATCCCGGAGCCCCCCTCCAATTTATTATCAGTTGATGAATAAAAATGGTGAAATAAAGACTACCCCTCTAAAAATGTTCCCCAATAAAATACTGTTTTTCAACTGAATTATACAACTTATGTTTCATTCTACAGCGGGATGTTGACCTTTTTTTATACTCACTGGGAATATTGCTGAACCCTGTTGAATGGAAGCTTGTATTCATTTACAGTGAAGCCCCAGTTTTCATACGGTGAGTAATGTACACTCCCCCCTCCCCACAAAATGTTTACAATTCACAAATGATGCCACCAAATCCTCCTCGAGTCACTTCGCGAACTTTTTTGGCACCAAAATGAAGCCAAAGCACGATTTGAAGCTCTACATCTCATTTTAACATACCGTAATTTCCGGCCTACAACCCGCAACTTTTTTCACTCTTTCAACCCTGCGGTTTATGCGGTGATGCAGCTAATTTGTGCATTTTTTTTCTAACGGCCGCAAGGGGGCACTCGAGCGTAAAAGGTAAGAATGAGACCGGTGGAATATATGTGCCGAGGAAGTGACTTCTACCCCTTGTGTGCTCTGCTAGCGTGTTGTTGCTGTATTTCTGGCGTGTCTTAGTGATATTTACTGGTAAGTTTTATTTTAACCAGCCCTGTTAGCGCTAGCTATAGCTCACCGCTAACATTAGCACTGGCGTTAGCGCCGCACTAGCGTTAAACTCTTCCTGTGTACCGTCTTTCTTTGTAAATATCTCGTGTTTCAAAGTGGGTTTAATTGTGGGCACTTGCGGCTTTAACAGCAACTTTGCAGCCTATGTATGTACCAAATAGTATTTCCTTTGCAAATGTACTCATGAGGCTTGTAACCAGGTGCGCTCTGTTGGCTGGGAATTACAATAGTTCCTTGGTATCAGAATCCCTCAAGATGGTGGCAAAAACTACATGAAGCTCCTCAAGTAACTTCCGCATGCCTGGTTCTTTGGCACTAAGATGGCGGCAAAGCACAAGATGAAGTTCCTCAACTCATTTTAACATAGTTCCTTGGCACCACTATGGTGACAAAACAGTACAATAAGCTCCTCAACTCACTTTCGCATTGTTCTTTGGAACTGTGATGGTGCCAAAGCACTACATGGAGCTTCTCTGCTTGCTTGAACATAGATCATTGGCACCAACAAGATGACAGTAAAGCACTTCAACTTCGTGAAAATCCTCACTTCACTTCAATGTAGATCCTCGGTACCAAGATGCTATGAGGTGGCGGCAAAGCACTATACTTTTCTTTAAATGAAGCTCCTCAAGTCACTTCAACATCGTTCCATGACAATCATTATAAGAAGTTCCTCAACTTATTTCAACATAGTTCTTTGGCACCAACATGCCATAAGTGGGCGCAGAAGCAACACTTTTATTTGGCCTAAGCCCACAAATAGTGAATGGGTGAATTGGACAGCGAATCAGGGAAATGTATGACAAACTTGGGGAGGGGGGTCAGGGGGTCACTGTACTTGTACGTAGTCCGCATGCAAGAGCAGCTTTTTGTCTGGAGCCAAGTCCACAAATCAAGTGCCCCTAAATGGTGTACGTGTGTGCTGATAGTTCCGAATGTCACCGCAGGCCAGAGGAAGTGCGCCCGTACAAAGCTTGAAAAAGAGCTAGACTAGTTTGTCCCTTCGCAAAAGAGCCTGAGTAGTTGGGACGTCGGCGGCGGATTGTCTCACACGGCTCATAAGCCTGCATTTGTCCTAGAAAACGTGGTAAGGCGCCTTGTACATTTAAAAAAAGAAAAAAAAATCAGAGAGGCGTTTTCCCCTCTCAGTAGGTAGCCTGTCGCCTCCGCGTTACCCTCCGGTGGCGACCCCGATGAATATGTTACGAAAGCGGACGCCGTTTTCCCCGCAACGTCCAACCGCCCGTCTCCCTCCTCCTCCTCTTTCGTCCCACAGGAATGTTGCCAGACAAAGAAAGCAGTCAGGGCCATCCGCACTTGACACATATCGATAAGCGCATCTGTGCGGAAAGTCGTTTGAGCATTTACTCCGTATCCTCCACATCCAGCGCAAGTTCAGTGCACTAGTACCTTTCACTGGAAAACTCGTAATGTTTCTTTTTTTTTTTTTTTCTACATCTAATGCCTCTTTTGACCTAGTAGTGTGCAGACATGTCCAGGGATGAGAATTTTCCACAGATTCGCAGAATTTTGAAGTTTTTTTCAGCTCAAAATGTCATTTTTTGTGAGGCGTGTAAATCCGGTGAGAAACGACAACATTCCGATTTCCGGCAGCATTTTGGCGGTATTTCGTCGGTATTTTCACTCTGATGTTAACATTTCATAGAGAAGCATTCTGTTTACTACGGCATATAAACATAGACATACATACGCATATGTTATCAAGCGGTCTGCACGTTTGCCAGTAAGTCTTGGAGCAAAAAGAGGAAGATCGTGCCAGGAAAATTGATAAAAACCACGGGGTAAAAAAACTGTTTCAGATGAGCATGGCTTGAAAAAAAGTGTATCAACACGTCTAACCGAACACATACAAAAAGTGGACGTTCTTGGCAAAGCGCTGTGCACTCTGTGTTGCGATATGATCAATTATGGAAGCCGAGGAGCAAAAAATATCTAGGAGCGGATCCAAACCAGGATACGCAAAGCTAAGTTGGATGCAAATTTCCCAAATATTATATAATTGACAATAAAAAAAAAAATGAAAAAAAAAAGAGTTAATACGATTAGGCCTATCTGTAGCACTGGCCCTGTAGATCACACATTTTATCACTCACTTTTATATTTCATGATCTCTCTCATATATATATACACACAACAGTATACAAACAAGTTACTTGTGTACTTATTTGTAAAGTATAACTTGTAATTGCAGAAGCCTATTTGATATAAATTTCACTCAGTCTACATTTTCATGTCTGGAGTTTGGCAAAATTATATATAATTAGTTTGGACTCATATTTTAAGTTTTCAAAATGTTATGATTGCCCTCTATTTACCCCTGTTAGAAGTAACCAGAGGTCACCATTTAACAGTGTGTTTTATTAAAAAAAAAAATCTCGTGCCGAAGTGAGACATTTTCAGTGTTTTTCCAAATTGGTCATTCTCATCCCTGCATGTCACGTTACTCCATTACTGTCACCTTTCTGGACATTAGTAGAACATCTTTGGAATACTCGTAAAACAACTACATGCCACTAGTAAGGAATAAATGTGCACTAATTGACATCTGTTGCTACTAGGAGTACGAGGAAAATGGGCCAAAAATAGCCACAAAAATGTGAGCATTTGTTCACTATCCTTGATATTCATCTTAAGGTCTGTGTACTAGTACTCTTTGTCCTCACTAGTAAGACTCACACTAGTAGACAATCTATACTGATTCGTCACTAGTAGGACAACTTTACATTACAGGGGAGACAAAAGTGTGGACTAGTTGGCAAATGTCTGCTATTAGGGGCATTATAAAATTATATATGTAGTGATGATACTTGATACTATTAAACTAGTGTGCTGAATTATCTTAGTAGTGAGGTCAAATTGTAATGTAGTGTCCGGGGTCTCAGAAGAATTTAAAGGATATGGACTAAATGCTCAAAGAGGTTTCCATACACGTTTGAAACAAGGTGAAATACGGAAATAAACTATTAACTTGTACACTACTACTCCTTGGCATAACAATGGGTCAATAGTGTTCATTCCATCCTCTGCAAGTTGTGCGGCGCAAAGAAAACCATCCAGGTAAAAGTCCGGAACTAGTGTAGTGTAAAAATGTCTGCATGTTGCCGTAACTGGTTGAATATACTGTACTGTATTTCGCACAAAAGGACACACATTCGAAGTGAGCAGACCAGAACAACGTGCGCGCTCTAGTAAGGGCCTAACGAACAATGTTAGCATCGGGTCAACAGAACCTTTTTAGTGGGCACAGAAAAACCACTATACCGTATTTGTGACCAACGCACACAATATTTAAAAAAAAAAAAAAGGATTTGGGCTCACACAGAAAAGTAAAAAAAAAAAATCTAAATTTTGAGGAAAAATCTGTAAAGTTGCAAAAAGGAAGTCTTTTTTTTTTTTTTTTAAAAAAGTCATAACTTTACCAAAATATACTCGATGATAAAGTTGTAACACTACAAGCATGAAGTCACCGGGCTCCGTTTTTGTAGACGGCGCAACTGAAGCCGAGTGCAGAATCGGCCGAAAATTGATTCCTGTCAAAACAATTAATTAAAAAAAAAAAAAAGGAAAATGATGAATAAAGTTTTTAAAAAATATGTGAATCAATATACATTTGTAATATTAACAGGGAAAAAAATAAAAAGTAAACTTATGAGAACAAAGTTTGTTACAAGAAAAGAGTTGTAACGACGGAATGTTACGAAAATTAAGTAGAAAAAATATGTAACTAACGTTAGTACGTTATGAGCATTAAGTCGCACTGCACTGGAAAAAAAAATATTAGAATTAAGTTGCAATGTTGCAAAAATAAATTCCTTATGTTAAAGTTATATAAAGTCATAACTTCACAAGACTCCAGTCATACTAACATGGGATTAAAATCTGTCCAGTTATAAGAAAAAAAGAAATAAAATTTAACGGGTTACAAGAGTATGTCGTAATAGTGCAATAAGGGAGTCATAATATGAAAAATGTCATAACGTTACTAAAAAAAGTCTTAAAATAAAATCATGTGACTGAAGTTACAACAATACTAGCATAACGTCTTACAATATTTAAGTAGCTCTAATACGAGAATTATGTCTGTAATTGTATCGGGAAAAATAAGGAAAAGTTGTAGTGTTACAACAATAAAGTCAAGATATAAGAAATAATTTAAAAACATTACCACAACGTAAATACATGTGTAATCCTACAAAGGGGGGGGGGGGGGGTCACATTACTAAAGTAATGCAACATAAAAGTTGAACAACAGTTGTAATACTACGAGAATAGAGTTGTCAAGTTCAAAGAAAAAGTGTCAAGTTGCGAGAATAAAGTAACTTTACGACAATAACATTGTCATGTTAGCAAAATCAGCGACTCCAAGGCGGAATATGTATTACAAGTTACAAAAATCTAGCGTTAGCTGTGTTAATATCGCAAAGGCTAGGCTGTAATAGTACTACTACAGTACTGTTACACCTTATTATCGTAATGTTACCGAAATAAAGTTGACAGGAAAAAAAAAATTAAGACGTAATTATCCGAGGATAAAGTCATAATGTTGTATATTAAAAGAAACTGCAATCTGTTTTTAAATTGTGCGGTGTAACATTAAGTTAAAAAAAGGAAGTCGAAGTACCAAAATTTAACATTTTTGGAATGTAACATTTCCCATATTTAAACAACACAAGTTCATGTGATACTACACCCGAAATCTACTAAAATGTATTTTTTAAAAAATTTACTTTTTTCTGTAATTTTCTTCAGATAAAATATTCTATCCTCGTAATAATTCAAATGTATTCTCATAAAATCACATCAGTTTTTTTCTTACAGCCTTTTGACTTCATTCTTCGAATTTAATTTTTAATAATTCTATTAGGTTTTTTTTTTTTTCCTTTTCAATGTGGCCCAGTCGTCATTGGCGGAGAAGAATCCCTCAGAAAGTCATTTTTTCAATATCTTTGAAATCCAACGCAAGGCCCGTGTACTAGTACATGCTTTGTCTTCAGAATTCAGTCTACTAGTTGAATGATTTATGATTTATTTATTTTCTTTTTTAGTACTGTAACCTTTTTCTCCACTACTGTATGAAATATCTGTATACTATAAGGACAACTATGTGTTACTACTGTACCAAAGCTATGCAATACTTGCCATCTGTGTGCTACTAGCATTACATGCTAACTATAGTAACAAGCAATTTTGCCCCACTACAAACATGTAGCTGTACTATTCGCATGCCAAATTTGTACTACTCCCATGCAGAACACTATTAATTAGACAGTTGGTTTACTAGTTTGCCTTAATCAAAACGTATCAGTGCACTGTATTGATGTACTGGTGAGGACAGAGCACGGACAAGTACATAGTCCGTAAATCTGGACATCAAGGATAGCAAAGAAATGCTCAATCCTAGGTAAGTTGAGAACTCCAACTAGTTAGCATCTAGTTTTTTACTAGTAGTACTAGTATCACACAACTGTCAGTGAGGACAAAGCACGGACTAGTACACAGTCTGTAAAACTGGACATCAGGGATAGCAAAGAAATGCTCAATCTGAGAGAAATCAGACAAGTTACCATCTAGTTTTTTTACTAGTAGTGCTGGTATCCCACAGCTGTCAACTACTCGTGTACAGGTTTGCCTCACTAGAAAGATGTAGTTGTAGTACACTGACCTTAAATTGAATGTCTTAAATAGTGACCTAACACTCAAGACAATTCAGCACACTAGAGGAACAACTGTGAGGTTAGTAGTATCGTTTTCCCTCAGAACTCCCTTCCAGTAGTGTATGACTTTTTCTGCACAGAGTTAGTTAGGACAACTACTGTACGTTCCACAAACGAGGCAAAACTACTAGCGGGCATTTTAGCACTATAAGTAGGGTCGAAGAGGCTACTCATGACGGCACGTTTCTAAAAACTTTTGTTTTTTAATATTTACTTAAAATAATTCTGTACTGTAGTGTTTTAGGCCGCAAACTGCCAACCCCCAATCCTACTAGTGCGCTGAATTGTCGTACTTGTGAGGACAGAGCGTGTACTACTCCATAGTCCTGTAACTACACCGCGAAAACTCAATCTTACTCAGGAAATTTATGGTTTCTAATGCAAAGTTGCTAAACTAACTCTCATTTTTACAATTATTTGAAGTTAGAAAATTAGCAAGTAAACCAGTGAAAATTGTCTAAAAATGAGTGACTTACGATTTGAATTCGTTTTAATAAAAAATATTCTCTAAGAATTTTGAGTTTTTTGTAGTGCGGAATAAACGCTCAAAACGGCTTTCCTTACCTTTCGGCGTAAACTCAGGCTAGCCATGGCGTTAGCATCAACGCTTTCTTTTTAAGGGCGTAGCTGTGAGACGTGACGAACAAATAACCAATGAAAAGCTTCCGACGGGTGAGGTTTAGTTTGCCTTTCGCTTAAAAAAAAAGTTAGAAGACAAATGTAGCGTAGTGCGTGTGCAAGTCGTAACAAAGTTTGGCCGACTCCGTCCCGAGATCCTGGGGGCGGGGCATGGGGATCAGGTGGGCGGGGTTTGTTGCGGTCCGGTGACGGCGGAGGAGGGCTTTGCAGGCAAGGCAGGCACCGTTGGTTTGGGAAGCGAATCCTCTAGCGAGCGTCTCGCCTTTCCCTCGCTGGACGCGCTGAACATGCGCGCACTCGAGCATGCACGCGTGCGCTTCGTGAGGTGAGCCGGCTGAGCATTTGCGCCGTGCACTAGTGCGCTAGTTGTCCTCACCGGTGCGGCTTCACCGCCACCCCAAATGTGGAAAAACGTTGGTGATGCTGCTCGTCCTCACGATTAACCACACTAGTATATCAAATCGACGGTCAAACGTCTTCATGGAAAGCTGTTTCACAACTTGCATGCTCCCTAGTGCTGCTAGTGTGAGTATAAAATTGTAGAAGTGAACGCAAGATGTTTCGCTAGTTTTGCTTCACTAGCAACGTAGTTTGTCCTACTAGTGCGCGGACCTTAAAGTGAATATCAAGATATCAAATCCGTTTGATCGTTTGTTTATCCATCCCAAAGTCATACTACTAGTATGCCTCGTGACACTAGTAGTAGAATTTATTTTTACGAGTAAGACAGTCATTCTACAAGTGCACCCTTGTTGTGCTAGCAGTGGGCTAAATTGTCTTTTAGTATACTAGTACATGGACCTTAAGGTGGATATCAAGGCTCTCGAATAAATGCTCTCGTAATACCATTAATGATATCAAAAACGGTTCTAGTAGATTAACATCTGGTGCTTCACCAGTAGTAGTGTGCAGATGTTTAACTTTTGCCTCACTAGTAACCTGCAATTGTCCGACTAGCGTGTCAAAGTTGTCCTACCAAAGAGGACAGAGAACATACTAGTACATGGATTTTAAGGTAGCTATCAAGGATATTGCCTTCCATTTCTGTACACAAGACAACTACATGCCGCTAGTGAGGCAAAACTATTAGTGACCACATTGGTGCTACTAGTAGGGAGGCTACTAGTGTCACATGGCTACTATCATGTATTAGTGGAGCAGAGTAGTTTACTTGTAAGGTTTAATGGCATACTAGTAGGCCAAAAGTGACACTACTTGTGTCAAAAACACTCGTAATAAGACACCGTCGTCGTGGGAGTGCTCAAAATTGTCTTATGAGAGAGGACAAATGGCGCACTAGTGCACGGACCTTGAGCTTGATATACAGTATCAAGCAAACGGACTAAATTCTCAAACGGCTTGCCGTACGCTGGCTTGATGTTACAAAATGACGCATTTGTCTTTCTCCTTGGCTTCCTTCTTAGCCTTGCGCTCCGCGCCGGACGACGGTTTTCCCGGGCTGGCGGCGGCCTGGCCAGCCGCAGCCGTCCCGGCGCCACCTGCTGGACCGCCGGATCCCGCCGCCCCTCTGTTGGCCTCGTCTCCCTCTGCGGCCTCTTGCTGAGCCTGCGGCGCACACATGACCACAGAGACCTCTTGGATTGGAACCAGGTAAACAGGTATCAACCAAAGACTTTGCATAATACTTTGCTTCCAACCCCCAGGAAAGGTATGTTTTTGTACATTTCTTGCAGTTTTAATTCTTTTTTTTAATGTATGAAAATTACTACATAAATTAATTCGATTACATGAAAATGCCACAAGGTAGCAGCACAGCATCACTTTACTATTCCAGTAGTGTGATTGGCTGATTTGCTTCACCAGTTCCTTGGTAGTAAAATGCCACAAGATGGCGCCATAGCAATACGTTTCTACCAGACAGGAGCAGTCTCTTACCAGACTTCCTAGTTTTTCAAGATATGCGCCATCGTTTGCTACATTGCGGATTTCACCTGTTGCAGGTGTAGTCTGGAACTGCAATGGGTGAAATCAGGGAAGTAGTGACAGTGACCACATTTTTATTTTTTTTAAAGATTTATCCAAATATATGCTGCACAGCAGTACTGTACAATGTCCATGCATCCATTTTCTTAGCTGCTTATCCTCACAAGGGTTGCGGGAGTGCTGGAGCGTATCCCAGCTGTCAATGGACAGGAGGCGGGATACACCCTGAACTGGTTGCCAGCCAATCACAGGGCACATAGAGACAAACAGCCACACTCACAATCAAACCTAGGGACAATTTAGAGTGTCCAATTAATGTTGCATGTTTTTGGGATGTGGGAGGAAACCGGAGTGCCTGGAGAAAACCCGGGCAGGCACGGGGAGAACGTGCAAACTCCACACAGGCGGGGCTGGATTCAAACCTGGGCCGTCAGAACTGTGAGGGGAATGCTTTACCAGCTGCGTTACCGTGCCGCATAACGGGACCCCAAATGATGTTAATTTTCTCTCTTTATAGCAGCAACACCCACACCGGTGCATTAAGTGTTTCAACCTCTTCAGTCCTGGTTTGACCTTGTTTCCATCTGCCTTGAGGACCCCCACCGCCGCCGCCCACCCCATCCCCTAAACACACACATACACACACACACCTGCGCCGCCGCGGCTGCCTGTTCCTGCTCCTGTTCCTGGTAGTACTGCGATGCTCTGCGGTCCTCCTCCTCCTGCAGCTTTTTAGCCAGCTCCAGGTCGCTGATGCCGGGCAGCTGCTCCCACTGGAGGTCCTGACTCTGCTGCTCCTGCTGCAGCGACAGCGCCATCAGGTAGTCCTGACGCACACGCACACAATGTTAAAATATTTTGGGCGAAGAAGACAACGAAGAGTCAATATGAGACTAGTCGTATGTGGGCTCCGTCTAGTGGTATGTCAAAGAATCACTGAGTGAAACCTTCAAACTAAATCCAGTACAGTACATTTTAAGTACAGTTTAGTTGTACCGTAATTCCCGGCCTACAGAGCGCACCTGGTTACAAGCCTCACAGAGTACATTTTTAAAGGAAATATCATTTGGTACATACATACGGCGCAGCTGTGTAAAATCCACAAGTGCCCACATTGAAACACGAGATATTTACAAAGAAAGATGGTTTAGTTTAGTTTAAACGCTAGCGCTAGTGCCGTGCTAACGGTAGCGCCGCGCTAAAGATAGCCCCGCGCTAAAGCTAATGCTAACAGGGCCACTTAAATTCAAACTTACCGGTAAATATCACTGAGACACGCCAGCACAGCGCTAACGCTAGCGCAAGCAATAACAGGGCCCGTAAAAGTCACTTCCTCGGCACATATATTCGACCGGTCTCATTCTTACTTTTTCTGCTCGAGTACCCCCTTGCGGCCGTTAGAAAAAACACACAAATTAGCCACATCACGGCATAAACCGCAGGGTTGTAAGCGTGTGAAAAAAGTCGCGGGTTGTAGGCCGGAAATTACGGTATTTAACTTTTAAGTGGAAAACATTTGCAACTTTCCGAAGTTTTTGTGCATGTTACAATGGCTTAAACTTTTTTTTTTTTTTTTAATCTGGTATGATACATTTTTTAAGTACAAAATATATATTTGCATTCCATCTTTTAGAACCGTTTTTAAACAATTCTATTTAGGTAAGATTTTAATCTATCCTTTTTAACTACGACATATTCATTCTATTCTGGTCTTGGTTACAATCTTGGTGCAAAAAAAAAACATACTTGCACCACAGGCCTCATTAGTGCTTTTTCTCATGTAAAGATGTTGATTCAGAAATTGCCCCCCACCCCACCCCAAAATAAGACATCCATCAAGTCTGCCCTCAATATTGTTGAAGTGCCGAATTTGTCAGCAAGTTCTGCTTTTGAACAGATGGCTGTGAAAGCAGCAAAATTGCAGAGGAGACAAAAGCCTGATGAATTTATTGGAGGGCCACAAGGAAGCTTTGGAGAGAATTTGAGGGGTTCAGTATGACTACCGAGGTGGGTTAGGGGTCACCTGGATCAATTCTAATATTTATTACCAATCATTTTTTTTGCGACAGCTACAATTGTATTTACATGGAGAAGCACGTCAGCTAGTGGTTAAAAAAGCTGCCTCACAGTCGAGAGGGCTTGCGTACGAGTCTATTATGTGTGGCATTATTTTGCTACTTCACTTGGAACAAATGTCTCAATTTTTGTGTGGGGAATTTAGTCAAATTAATTCGTTTGAAACAATTTAGGGTAATCTGACTTCAATTAAAAGGCTAGTTTCAAGGGGGAAACAAAAAAATGATGGTGTAGTGGTACACACGCCTGCCTTTGGTGCGGGCACCGTAGGATCGAGTCCCGCTCAGTGACGGGTGTCGATATCTGGCCTGCAACTGACTGGCGACCACTTCAGGGTGTAGTCCGCCTTTCGCCCGAAGCTAGCTGGGATAGGCTCCAGCTTTCCCGCAACCCTCGTGAGGATAAGTGGCTTGTATAATAATTTTAAAAAAAAATGTGAATTTTATTTCTAAAAAAATCATTCAAGTCCAAAATTTTCACATAACTATAAAATTACATTGTAGGCTATGTGAATGAAAATTAATCATAGGTTGAATGGACTTGTGTAGTGATTGGGCGGCAACCAGTTGAGGGTGGGTGTACCCCTCTTCCTGCCCGTTGACAACTGGGATAGGCTCCAGCACTCCCCGTGAACCTTGTGAGGATAAGCAACAAAGAAAATGGATGGATGGACTTGTACTCATCAATCTTTAACTCCAGCCCCTTCAGAGGGTACAATGATTTGGCACTTGTCTTTTTCTGAAATTCATACATTTTTTTTTCATTTTATTTTAGACAAGTTTCACAAAGGAGTCGTTTGGTTTTGTACAGTTCTAAAATGCAACATCGAACAATGCCGCGATAGGCATGGCTCTATTTTTGTCTGATTTGCGTGAGGCGGACATACTGTACTCACCACTAGGCGACCAATCATGCTGCCTTGGGCATATTTATGCAACTTCCTAATCGCATTCCTCAAATCGTGATTGCTCTTTGTTCTTTTAAATTTTTTTGTTTACACCGCATGAAGGCATGCAATTGACATCCCAATTAACGGTGGCGCAATTCACAGATTCTGCTCGCCTCAGACCTGGTCGATCTGATCCTGCTGTCCTCGGTACACCGTCTCCGGGTCCGACGGCGGCCTCAACCGGAACTCTGAGTCGCAGAAATTGCCATCTCCGTCCACGTTGTGAAGACTCTCCCACACGACTTTCTCTTCTGTCAGGAAGCCTTGATCTGTCACCAGCAGGTACAGCTGACCCTGGAAGAAAAATACTATAAATAAAAATAGTAATATAATAATAAATCATTGGTGTGGTGGCTCGAGATACGAGTGACTCCACCTACAAGTTTTAGATACAAGACATGAACTGTTTTTATTTTGCGTTAATTTTCCTGTCACACTACACTCTGTGTAATGAAAAATACAAAAACAATGCTTCGCCTTTTAGCTTTATGCTAACTAAGTAGCATCTATGTTGTAGTAGTACAATGATTTAAACAATGGAATGAACACAAATGGTGCAGTAACACATGTAGACATGACAATATAACAGTACTCAAAGTCATATATCGAGACGTCAACATTTTCACGGCACCATATTGCCAGTCTTTTTGAGCTGCTCGACAGTGTGGGGGGTACACTGAACCGGAGCAGAATATTCACAATGCCGAGACTTGATTTGCTGTTGGTTGTTAACAACGAACGAGATAGTCAAAGAGGTCATTCTGTAGAATACCAACTGAAAAGACCAGAAAAGATTGATGGATTTCGGCAATTAAATGTGATGGATGGTGCCCAACCAAATACACACACACCTAGCGATCACTTCATTTCCCGCAGGAATTATTCTTCTCAATCTCAAATTCCCAAGAAGTATTTATAATGCCAAGTTCGCTCATTCGAGAACAAAGCGTTTATAAAAAAAATAAATAAATAAACTGCAGGGAGTCATGTCCAACATACACGGAAGCGTGTTGCGGCCACACGTTAAACTTTGGTAAACTTCGCCAGCCACATAAAATCATGTGGCGGGGCGGATCCGGCCCCCCGGGCCTTGATTTTGACACCTACCCTGTCACATGACTTACCTGGTACTTAATCATGGTGCTGAAGTGGTTATTCCTGAAAAAGACACAGAGTTCGCCCTCCTGCACGGTGGACGTGAGCTCACACAGGCCGTGGTAAGTCAGCTGGGTTGCTGTGCTGTTGAGGAACTGCTCTGCCACAATGCCTGCCACACACAAAGGGGTGGGGGTGGGGTGGGGGGGTCGCACAGTATGCCTTTAATCTACAATCACCACAACACCCACTTTACCCGAAAAACCCGCAATGGCGGCTGCAGTAATTTATCCCCAGCTTTGAGGGTCACTGCCATGGAGGCCATTCTTTTCAAAAATGTTTATTTTTAGCTGTGCTAAGAAGGTAAAGCTGTTATTGATGTCATTAATTAGGAGGATTATGCAAAAAGTGCTCAAACTGTATCTCAATTTTGTAGTCACGGTTTGGTACATGTTGAGCATTGGGAAAACCTATTCACATTTAAAATGGAGATTTTAAAAAAATATATACTGAAAGTATATGTACAGCATTATTCCATCCATCTACCCATTCCCTGACCTGCTTATCCTCACAAGAGTGCCGGAGTCTTTCTTAGCTATCATCGACACACCCTGAACTGGTTGCCAGCCAATCACAGGGCACATGGAGACAGACAACAATCGCGCTCACTATGGCATCTATGAGCAATTTAGAGTGTCCAATTAATGTTGGATGTTTTTGGGATGTGGGAAGAAACCGGAGTGCCCGGAGAAAACCCACGCAGGCACGGGGAGAACGTGGAGTTTGCACCACCTCACCGTGCCTGGGGGAATCGGGATTTGAATCCCGGTCCTCAGAACTGTGACCCCAATGCTCTAACCATCCACGCTACCATGCAGTCTTTAATTTCTGCATTACTGATTAATATTTGTATTAATCAGAAACATTTACTGTTCTAGCTATGCCAGCGGCATACAGTGACAGGTAGAACAGGATTCAAGACAAATGTTTTCAATGAAACAGTTTTTGGCAAATTTTCTGCTTCGGTTCAGTGGACATTGTGCCGCTCCTTCTGGTGTGTGCGCGCCTCGGCCACTTGGGGGCAGCATAATACAGATATAGAAAAACAGATCACTGCAGTAATATTATTATATATATATCGCAGCAAGTATTGTTATATTATTTGTCTGGTGTCCACCGCCTGACATCACGACAATGATGCTACTCATTAGCCCGTCTATGACATTTTGCATTGTTTGCTAGCATTGAGTTGAGCTCATTGCCGGTACACGTCGGTAGTAAGTCGGGCCGCTCGTATGGGATGCAAGAAAAGATTCTGGACCAAGGGACCACGGGGGGAAAATAGCTTGAAACGTGTTGCAGTGCAAGTGTAGAGGAGCGAGCCCGGTGAGGGACGGACTGACCTTCGCCTGCCAGCTCGCTGTTGTCTGACTGTTTGCAGGATATTATCTTCTCCACCAGCTGGTTGTAACTGCAGTTGCCCACTGCCTTGACAATGTCATCCATCTGCGAATAAAGATAGTGCGGGGAAAGAACGTTTGCCAACAACGGCACAAAGGGACTGTTAGTCATGACGGAAAAACTAACGCGCACCCCCAACTTGCACCGCAAATTGGTCTGGCTCATTTGCCGAGTCCCGGCGTTGCACGGAGGTCCATCTTACTTACCTGGGGGTCCACCAGCCAGCCGTGGTACAGCGGGATGTCCAGCAGGTCGAACACGATGCATTCCGGGGTGTACTCGAAGACTCGCACGCCCGTGAACTTGACGTTCACGTCCAGGCCCGTCTGGAGCTTGTGCAACACGGCCATGGCGTCGCTCATGTTCTGGGGGGGGGGGAGAGAAAAGGAACCTGTAGCGTGCCGTCCTAATTTGGGTTGAACCGTCCATCTAGGACTGCTGCTGTGGACTATTTTTTAGAATTTTGTATATTATCCTAGTGATTAATCAAATAAAATTGGATTTTACATGATTAAATATGAGACAGAGGCACGGTGGATCAGTTGGTAAAGCGTTGTCCACACAGTTCTGAGGTCCCGGAACTGCCTGTGTGGAATTTGCATGTTCCCCCCGTGCCTGCGTGGGTTTTCTCCAGGCACTCCGGTTTCCTCCCACATCCCAAAAACGTGCAATTGGACACTTGATTGTGAGCGCATCTGTTTGTCTCCACGTGCCCTGCGATTGGCTGGAAACCAGTTGAGGTGTACCCCGCCTCCTTCTGAGGATAAGCGGATAAGAAAATGGATGGATGGATATTGTGCAGTACTACTGTTCACTATATATGTGGATACATCTTAAATAAATAAACATATGATCACTACTTCTCTTATTTCACCCATTGGGAGTTCCGGACCACACCCGCAACAGGCGAAATCCGTGATGTAGCGAACGATGGCCCATATCTTGAAAAACTAGGAAGTCTGGTAAGAGACTGCTCCTGTCTGATGTAAAATTATTGCAGCTAAGAAAATGGATGGATGATTAAATATGAGACTGCGCATACTGCATGAGATGCAGGTATTATTTTTGTCCACT